>NW_027137834.1:281131-687414 GCF_000149305.1 Rhizopus delemar RA 99-880
AAAAGAAAAGCTTTTTTTTTAAAAATGGGTTTTTATATAAATGGTACAATTTCAACTATTGTTTAAAGGGGTCAGTCTTCAAACGCATATAATTGTATATACAACAGTTTGATAGATAAAAAAAAAGTATAAAGAGAAGGGGGCAAGAAAGGAAAGAAATTGAACTGATAAAACATGCATAATAACAATAATTCATTTACACAGGCCAATGCTGTGAAAAGGGGGCGGGGGTGTGTAAACATACTGCAAAAAAATCAAGCTTGACGTTGTTAGGAGATTTCTCATAGATTACAGAATATAGCAAAAAATAGGATTTTCCTGGATGTAAATTTAATTTCAGTACGTTGACATAAGACACATATGCTTCCTGTGTAACATTTTTGTCAGCATATATCCATTACTTTATATTACAGGCGCTTTACTTTTTTTTTTCTTTTTATTTATTTAAATACTTGTAAGATGCAAATCAAAGGAAATACTTTTATTGTCACAGGAGGGTAATAGTAATAGAGAGATAGAGAGAAAAAAAAATTATAAACTTGTCTCATTACTAAATTCTATAAAAAAAAAAAGAGCCAGTGGTCTTGGTGAAGCTACTGTTCGCGAACTCATTCAACGTGGAGCTAATGTTGCAGTAAATTATAAATAAATAAATAAAATGTATAATAGCTAAGAAAAGATATTCTATTGCATAGATTTTTGATTTAAATGATGAAGGAGCGTAAGTGAGCTTTTATTGTTTACACTGCTTGAGTTTTCTAATTCGGTCAGATAGTGAAGAACTTGCAAAGGAATTAAGCCCTAGTGCATTTGCTGCAGGGAAAGTAGATGTAAGCTCTGAAGAGGATGTAAAGGCTGCTCTTCAAAAGACAATCGAGAAATTTGGTCGTGTTGCTGGTGTCATTAACTGTGGTGGCGTTGCAACTGCTGCCAAGATTGCTCGTCGTGGAAAATCCGCACACACAATGACAGTAGACTTGTTTGAATTTACTGTCCGTGTGAATTTGATCGGAACCTTCAATGTCTGCAAGCAAGTAGCCCAAGTGATGGCCAACCAAGACCCTTATACCGAAGATGGTGAGCGTGGTGTGATTATTAACACAGCTTCTGTTGCTTATCAAGATGGACAAACCGGACAAATTGCTTATTCTGCATCCAAGGGCGGTGTTGCCTCAATGACTTTACCTATGAGTCGTGACCTTGCTCCAACTGGAATTCGTGTAATGACTATTGCACCTGGTATCTTTGGTATGCTTAAATTAATATATAATGTCCTTGTTCTTTTCTAAAGCTTTTTTTTTGGAATAGAAACAAACATGAGTGCAGCATTAAATGATGCCGCTAGAGCAAAAATTATCAAGGACTCCATCTTCCCTGAGCGTATGGGTCGTCCTGCCGAATTCTCTATGCTCGCTTGTCACATTATTGAAAACGGATTCTTGAGTGGTGAAATCATTCGTCTTGATGGTGCCAGTCGCTTGGGCAAATTATAAATATATTTTTGATAAAAAGTTTCTTTTGCTTTTGACCTGTATGCAGTATTACAAAATTGATTGTTGCTGTCTGTTAAGTTTATTTTGAATATATTTACATTCCACTCACTTATTAAAGCTACATAAAATGTTCTATTTTATTTTTGAGAGAAGAAAAAAATAGGTGGCACTGAACGTAGCAACTATCGGTAGTGATTATCTTTCTTATTTGCTAAACATCTTTACATCTTTTTATAACATTAAAAAGACTTGAGTTCACTGTCAATAAACGCATAGTTTAATAAGCCAGACAAAAATTATAAATCAATGTGAGCAAATAATTCTGTAAGCTTCAATAGGAAATATTGTATTCTGCTTTGTTTATTACTAGTCCAATTCACTGTACATTATTTGCTTGCTGTACAACGCGTAACTACGCAATATGCATTTTTTCATGATCGCCGTGATATTAAAAATAAAGCACAGCTGTATTTACTCATCTCGTTTTCAACTGTATTTCTTCCAGTCAACATTCATGCAAGGAAACAAAGAATTCTTATTAAATAAAAAATTAGTGCCGTTTCATATTTTCATGCACCAAATACTTTGAAAAAGGAAGCGCTGCCAACATGTCATCGGATAAAATGGATTTTAGCCGTGAAAAACGCCTTGCTCTTTTTTATTTGATGTTTATAAATTAACCTTATTCCAAAAAGGGAGTAATTCTCAGCTTTAATATTTATAGTTACTCTCGCCCCTTTACACTTTCAATAGCTGATCTTGACAAGTAAAGAGAAAAAAGATATATCAAACAAAGAAGAAAAAAGGGCAACATTTTTAAATGCCAATAAAGTTAATCCAACTGAAAAGAAATCATAGGAAAAATACACCGTTGGATTTGCCACGCGAAAAAATAATATTAATCAGTAGAATGTATGATATCCTCTCCCTTCTTATATTTTGTATTCTAGAAGCAAACATTTGAAGAGAGATTTGTAAAAGCAAAATTTATTTCGTTTTGTATTTATGTAATAATGATTATTTAGCAGCAGAAATAGCCAAGTTAACTTTCGGTGGTACTTTAAAACCAAAAGATTTTGCTATTTTGGCAAGATCAAGCTTATTGACATCAAAAATTGATTTTAAATGGTAGGTTGCATAAGATTGCAAGTAAGATCTAAAGGCATCACGAGCGGATTGGTTGAGGTAAAAGTTCTTTTCAATTAGTTGTTCAAGCTACCAATGGATTATTAGTAATCAAAATTTAGTAAATATATTTCTCTATTATTTACCTGGCTTTGTACATTGGCAATTTTACTAGTAGGGAATTGATATTCATTCAAAGGAACCTTGGCCTCTTTCAAGTATTTCAAAAACCCAGTCTCTGTTGGTAACAAGAAAAGCAGACTTCTTCCTTTACCTCCGGCACGAGCGGTACGTCCAACACGGTGAATATAATCACGAGGATCATCAGGAGGATCAAATTGAACGATCCAGTCGACATCAGGAATATCTAAACCTCTAGCCGCTACATCTGTACATAACAAGATACCCTTCTCTGCATTACAAAAGTCGAAAAATGTTGTAGTACGTTTTTGCTGCTTTTGACGACCGTGTAATTCCATGACGGGAACATCAATATAGTTTAATAATTCAGAGTAGTATTTCACGGCATTACAACTAGAAAAGAATACAATCACTTTCTTCTTTTGATTCTTTCGCAAAAAGGTAAAGAGTAATAAGAAACGCTTGTCTCCATCTACTGTCACAAATCCTTGTTCTAATCCATCTGCTGTCGAGGTGTCTTTTTGTTCGTCAACGTTGATATAAACTGGATCTCCCTTCAAAGAAAGCTTTGCAAGATCTGAGACCTTATTCGTTTGTGTTGCCGAGAAGAGCATGCTTTGACGTTCTGTAGGTAATATCTTGAGGATTTGTTTCATTTCTTCTTCAAATCCAATCTCTAATATACGATCTGCTTCATCAATCACAAGTGCTTGTAATCTATTGAAAATGAATCCTTGTGTGTTCTATAAGAGTATTGTTAAATATTGTATTTATGTACCTCTTTTCATCACCCTTTATTTACCTGTAAATGATCCAAAAGTCTACCTGGTGTAGCGACAAGTAAATTGACACCCTTCATTAACTTGTCAGATTCAGCTTTTCTGTTTGCACCACCGATAACAATACCATGCGAAATTTGAACATATTTACAAAGTTCTTCAACAACCCCATAGATTTGGATAGCTAGTTCACGAGTAGGAGACACAACAACAATACCTGTACCATGTCTTGATTTGAACTTTTGACGGACTAAAAGTTCAATAGCAGGAATTAAGAAAGCCAATGTCTTTCCAGATCCAGTCTTTGCTGCTCCTAATACATCTTTGCCTTCCAAAAGAGCAGGGATAGTCTTTGCTTGAACTTCGGTCATTTGAGTAAAGCCCATTTCTTTGATAGCCTTCTTGATATCATCATTACAGTCCAAACTTTCAAATTCAAGGTTAACTTTTTCTTCAGCTATATAGCAAATGACTTTAGTACCCTTTTCCTTCAACAGATCTAGATCTCCTCCTTCCCCTTTCTTTTTTTTTAATACCTTTTTCAGATTCTTTTACTGCATTTTCTTCCTCTTTAGTCACAGGTTTGGTTTCTCCTTTAGCTATCTGAAGCTTCTTCTTTTCTCTCTTCTCTGCGTGAGAGCGTTTACGCTTTTTGTTTTCAACTGCTGTTGCCATTACAAATTTACTGGATAAAAAAAAAAATAAATCTACAGAAATTCAAAGAAATAAATTAGTGTGGCTTGGTAATGTGACTTTTCTTTTATTCATGCAAAACAATCAAGTAAACATGTTAAAAGTTCAATTACATTGTAAAACAAATGCCTCATTGGCACTTTTTATTTTCAAAGCTTGATTTAATAACCATTGCTTGGTGATAAAACAAAAAAGATTTTGCAGACATGCGAAAGAAAATAATATTCGTTTCAATGATTATAAATCGCTTGATTGACAATAGACAAGTAATTGATTATTAATTCAGTAAAAGTTTGTCTGCGATATTGCCAAGGCATAAAGGCTTTGCAAAGTTTTCAAATTGTAGGTTTTTATGGAAGTCGATTCTAAAATGCAGGATTTTTCATGAAACTCAAGCAATCAAGAGCGCAAGATTACCAGTACTACTTGCTATTGATTGTCCTGTAATGTTTACAAGCATAAAGCTGATTGTCTTATAATTCGATGGTTGTTATTTAAGTATGCATTGAAAAATTTGCCTTCTCTAAACCTTTTATTGCTCATGAATGTTTCTTTTGTTACGTTAGAGGCTTGGAGTATTTTAAATTCTACTCATCAATGAGCCAGTCTCAGTAGACGAGACATAGGGAGTCAAAATAATCAAACTTTGGATAACTTGGGCTATTTCAAAGAACATCATTTCTTTTAAAAGACTTATTGCAACTTTTTCACTAATAATCTGGGCAAACATGGGCTGCAATGCGAAGAGAATCAATTGCAGACTACTTATCCTGTTTCATCAGATATCAAATTAAAGGCATAGATCAATGATATAAAAAAAAGGAGAGCTAAAAATGGAATCAAGCTAAAGACAGGCATGTGGTTATTATGCTGTTTGATAAGCAACAAATTTGGTGAACATCCAAGATGTATCTATATGATGAGTTATGAATAATAAATGCTAGCTAAGAAAAAAGGATGGAGAAAAATGGATATTCGTTAATGAAGTCATTCCTTAGATGGTGGGAATATATGGCATTTTTTAAAGGAAAATTCCTAATTGTAATAATAAAATTGTTTATGTAAAGAAATCATTTGTGATAGAAAACACACCGATTATTTAGAGTACAAATATCGTTTGGTCTTTTTAAAGAGATAAAGAGTCTTGAGAATCAGACGGCTGAAATTTGTGACTTACTAGAAAAAAACAAGCTTATTTATCATGCAACTTTTCTTGGGATAACACCAAACAAATTTATAGGTCAAATAGAAACTTTATAGTACTTGTCTTAATCAGATCGTTTTTTTTTTTTTTTTTTTTCTTGTTTTCAGCAAAGCACCTTCCTGAGATCACAAAATTCGGTTTTAAATAAAAAGTGTGTGCTGAAATTATATTACTTAACAATTTGTATGTTGGCATATATCCTATTTTGTATATAATATAAATGAATACTTAAACCATATTGTTCTCCCCTATTAATTGCTCTCCTTACTTGTTTAGATACATGATTCATTACAACACACGATCTTTTTTGTTATTATCGCTTGCGATAAGGTTTAAAAAATTTATTGAATGTGAATATTACAAAAAGGATATTGAATTAAGTTTTATACAATGCACTCAAACAACTTCTTTATCTTCCTCCCATCATTGCCTTAAACTCTTCAAAACTGATTTTTCCATCACCGTTGCTATCTGCTTCTCTAACCATAGCATCCAATTCCTCTTCTGTTAAGCTCTCGTTTAGTGATGACATAACTTTAAGTAATTCATCACGATCAATGACTCCATTTCCATCTGCGTCAAAGACTCTATTATAAACCATCTCACTCAATAACCCATTGCTATCCAGTCAATAAAAAAAAACTTACTTGAATGCTTCTTGAAGATCATCTGCATCATTATCAGTCTTCAAGTTCTTTACAAGGCTGAGGAATTCACTAAAATCAATATGACCATTCCCATCTACATCAACATCATTTACCTACGACTGGTTAGCATAGAAAAAAAAAGTATTGTAGTTATTTATACCATGTCTTGAAGTTCGGCTTCACTAGGATTCATACCGAAAGAACGAAGAACGATGCCAAGTTCGGTAGCACTAATACTACCATCTCCATTTTTATCAAACAGTTGAAATGCTTCACGATATTCAGCTATTTGTTCTTGTGAAAGTTGATCACTCTATATTATAAGTATTGTGTTAAAAATAAAGGAATCTCAAGAGATGAATATTTGTGAAAGCTTTATGATATGCTTTTTATATATAAATATCATATAGGAAAAGAAGCGGAAGAGGAAAGGGTCACTTACCATTATGAGTTTTGTTTTATAGAAAAAAAGAAAGAAAAAAAAAAAAAAGTTCAATTACTGCTAATTAATTTTATATTTATATATTTACTTACCCTTTTTTTTGCCTTTTTTGGATTTTTTTTCTTTGATGAAAATTGGAATATAAAGGAATCATAAAGTGAAAGAGCGGATGAAAACTTCTTTTATAAAAGATCAAAAAAAAACCTTTTGTTTTCTTTTTGCTAAAAAAAAAAGTGCAGCTTCAGTAAGCAAGTTCTCGTACGACGTTACACAGCCAAATTACCCTTGTTTTCATATTCAAAGCTGAACTGAAAGGCACTGCATAAAAAATGCGCATAATTAAGCTTGTATGTGAAGAATGTTAAAAATTTTATATAAATAAGCTATTTGAAAATAAGAAAAAGAGAGTAATTATAACAATGAAATTCTTTGCAACAACTATTGCCTTGGTTACATTACAATCCGTCTTGGCTGACCTCTTGCCTGAGCTTGGTTCTAATGCCCCCACTCAAATTCATGTAAAAGACAAGCTTATACCACCAGCTGGCCATGACTTATATGACGTATTCTATGCCAAAGGAAACCGTATCTATCAATGCAACCCAGAAAAGAAGGGGTTTCAGCACTGGTACAGTGTTCAAACACACGCCTTTCTTTATCCTACGAAGGATAGACAAGCTCCTTATGATGTATTTGGAACTGAAATAGGTCAATTGTCCATTGCTCCTTTAAACGGTGAAAATCAAATGTAAAAAAGCTTAAATACTCTTTCAATATTTTAAACTTACTTTATGTAAAAAAAAGGTCTAATCCTTTGGACACTGTTGCAGTTATGTATTATTACCCAGATGGATCTTGGGCTGGTTCTTCTAGACCCATGGCTACCACTTCAATGGATAAGGGACTTGCTGAAAGAATCCGAGCTCATCATTTAGATGATCATCTTGTGAGTGTTTCTAAAAGCACAGTGGATGGTTACATGTCTCATGCCAAATACATTGTACGTCTCAACACGCTTGATGGTACCCCTCCTCCAGCAGAAGAGTGTACGATCAAGGGAACGGTGATCAATAAACCCTTCACGGCTTACTTCATGCTCTATACCGATTCAGATGGTATTGTCAATTTGGCAAAAGAAAAAGTTGTTTGGGATAAAATGGTTGAAGAATACAAACCAAAATAAGTAACTGTGTTTATCTAATTTTTAAAAATAATCCTACTTTTAAAAAGCAACAGTACATGAACTATAATTGAATAAATTTCTTAAATTCTTTATTTTTTTTTTTTTTTTTTTTTTTTTTTTTTTTTTTTTTTTTTTTTTTTTTTTTTTTTTTTTTTTTTTTTGTTTGTAAGGTATAAATCTTTTGTTTCCAGTTCAAATGTAGCAAATTCGATCAGGTATGAGAAAGAAGTCTACAGTAGATTACTTTTGTAATATTAAACACATTGGTACCATTTCTCATAAAATATCGAATATGCATATAAATCCTATCTTTTTTTTTACAGCTAATCATGCTTGAACATTCAATCCTTCCACTTTCAAATCAAGGTTTTCTTAAGCACACTTTAAGTTTTACAAAGAAGTTTATGCTTTTTTTGAATTTTAATTTGGTGGATTACGCGAAACTAAAATAAATGCTTTAATACAGTCATTCCCTGATTCTTTTCGACAAAGCATCTAACCAGTGGATCAGCACAGTCAATCACAGGCATCAGAGCCTTCCATCAAGTTAAACCATATGTCCTGAGCTCAAGTAGCGGCCAGGAAGCGAACATCTCCCATACATGCTACTTTAGACTATGACTCTCACAACTCTAAGCAAAACAAAGTTATTCATTCTAAAGTATGGAGAGCAGAACACTCTTCGGCTAGTGTCCTTCTGGACATGACTGGTGGGTCTGAATCATCCATTCAACTGATACTCTTAATTGAGAAATAATATTCTTCATGAATCACAGTTGCAGCTACCAAAGAAGGCAGTTGAAGGATCGCTGAAGTCAACTTTGGTCCAATAGATGCTGTCATTGACCACATTCTCAAAGACAGTATTAACGATGTGGCTTAAAATCCAAGGTAGTAAGGTATAAATTGTGTAAACTATTTACTCTGGATAGCACAAGGGATATCTACGATAGACAGTGCAAGTTATTAGCTTGAGAGTTTTTTGAGTGACCTCATATGACATTAGGGAAATCATCAAGATGAATACGACAGTCTCTGAACAAGATACTTTTGATGTTTAGTATCCAATTTTCAAACATTTTGTTAGCATGAATAGTTGTATTCAATTGAAGAAAGGAGGAACTGTGACCCTATCAAGCACAAAACAGAAAAGGCTACTTTATCGTGGTGAACGGTCGGTTATTGGCTTCAGAGTTGATTTCGTGATCTTGCATGATTATTGGATTCTATGTTTCTGTACAGAAGTTGGGTCTGGTGTTTCCAAAAGATATGTTTGAATTGTCAAAGTTTAATGGCACTTTGTTCGCCATCAATACTTTGGTGGTAGGATGAAACAATATCACTTCAATCCATATTTATTAACTTTCTCTAAAATAGTTGAACATTGAAAAGCAAGCTAGCCCAGTGCAAAACCACCACAATAATGTTGACCTGCCAAAGACAAGAGTAATGTCGGATGTAGAACAGACTCAAGGCATATCAAAATCCTATGTTTGTTTGTTTTTGTCATAAACAAAGGCTAACGGATTTAATAGAAATACTTTGATTTAAAATTGGTTTACAAAGATCTCCTTTGACTATAAATAAATTTGCTACTGAAAGTATTTGTTTTTATCCTTATTTTTTATTTTTAAGGTTTTATAAAAAGAGTTGCTGAAGCTTATACATGATTATCTGAAATAATGCCAACTTTGCTGATCTTATTGTACAACTCTCTACAGACAAACTTTTTACTACATCTTTAATTTTAATAAAGTAAACCCACAATAATATGAAATAAGAATATATAAATATCTCCCCTATAACCAACTGTGAATCGATATCTGGTTAGATCAAATGAAAAATTAAATAACTGTAGTAACAATTGTGTCCTCTTCATATGGTACAAGGACACTTTAAATTTCACCAAACAATCATTCAACCTTTTCCTAAGCAATAGCTTAGAGTGGATTGATTGTAATTGTATGTTTTTCATCGACAATGCTTGTGAATACATGAAGAAATCGAAGGAAGTCAGTGGATACAATTCTTCAACAAATCGTGAAAGGGTTGCCAATGTGGAAAATGACATAAATAGACAACAATGTGCCTATAAATAAAAGATTATTTCCTTTGTAAACGATAAATTGGTACATGGCATTGTTCTACAAAATACAGACATTGCAATGTTGCATATGTGAAAGATCACGTTTACAAGGAGCCTTTTGTATTTAGCAAAAATCAAAGTCCAATAACGAATTGCGCATACCATTTTACAGTTTCTCACAATTCACCAAACACTCAATTTTTTCTAGAACCTGATTCTAAAAAAGCAAAACCATTTTAAACTCAGTCAAAACGCTCTAGAAATACTTGACTTAAAAGCGAAACAGCTGCATTTTGTATGGTTAATGAACACATGAAAGCCAATGGGTTGGCTTAGAAAATAGCCTCGAAATGAATCATTCACTTATTTTATTACTTTCTCCTTTTGGCCTAATCAGTATGAGATGATGATTAAAGGAAGCTATCATGTATGTGCTTAAGAATTTTAAAAGAGAAAATAAGATCAGTCAATTTATTTTAACCCATTCTTGATTAGAACCAAAAAAAAAGGGGGGGAGGAGGTAGAGGAAAGGCGCAATGTAAAGACAGGTGTAATGTAAAGATAGGTACAACGATTATGGCATAAATGCAGCTATCCGTAAAACAAATTAACTTTTAGGGGCTATAAAAAACCTTTTTTTTTTGTTTTATTTATTTTCTTTCTCTTGTTTCTATTTTAATTCAACATGAGGTCTTGGAGAACTTGGAGCCTTGTATTTATATTTATATTTCTAACGCTCAATGTTGTTTACTGGAGATCAACATACTTTAAAAATTTGGCTTGTAAAGATGATTGCCCTACTGTAAGGCTTTATCAAATAAAATTGCCTTTATTCATTTTATTTATTAGGAAGAACAATTTGAAAACCTGCCAAATGAAGCCTTTCCTCCTATGCCACCTCCACCACCTCCACCACCCCCACCCATGATGCCACCTCCCCAACCCATTGTACCTGTTATTCCAGAGGCTGTATTGACCGATTATGTTACAGTGAACTCTCAACCATTGCATGAACCTGTGACGCATTATCCTGGTATTTTTTTTTTTTTTTTTGTAAATTAAAATACAATTTATAACCTGTTCCAAAAATAGATTCACACGAAGCTTCCAGCCAGGATCTTCATACGCTTGCTCCCACAGCGGACAATACGACATTTAGATTAACTGGAAATGGATTAGCATATGCTACACAGGATGAACTTTGGCAAGTGGGCGTAGTAAGTTGTTAATTATTTATATAAATAATCGGACTAAAGGAGAAACTAGTTAAATACTAAGCCAGATGTATTGATCGTATCTAATGGCAATTATATTGACGTTAAAAATCATTATCACAGAGAACATCGAATCTATACTCTGATGAAATGGATTTTACGGGTGCATAGAAGAGACCCAAAGAGAAACGTACCTCTTCTCATGGTGGATGCCGGTAAATAAGAAAAGACAGAAAAGAAAAGATGCTGATTCAAAAAAAAATAAAAGGTTCAAACCATGGATTGTTTTCACTTATTGCTGGCTCAAGTGGTGCTCACACCATTGCATTTGAACCTCAAACTCATTTACAAAGTAAATCATACAGTTATGGAAAAAAAAAAGACAAATTAATGTAGTTTAGGTATTATTAATATGGCATCCAGGTTAAACGGAGTATCAAGTCGATTACGCATATTACCCTTTGCTGTCTTGGATCAATTCAAAAAACTCGGAATGACGAAATTCGAAATAAATGATGGCGGTATTGGGTCCCTGGATTATAACTCACCTCATGCTACCATCACCACACACACCATTCGACTCGACAGTTTACCCGCCTTGGATCGTCTGTTCGGAGTCGATCGGCCTTTGGTGGGGTTGAATGCATTAGGGCCAGATTATGTGAAGCTTGTAGAGAGCCATTTGGATAAAGAAATATCAAATATGGTCGACCCCAAAGGCCTTCTCCTCCGTCAACCTGTTCATTTCCTCAAGATTGATGTCGAAGGATTTGAGGTGCCTGCGCTCAGATCGGCTGCCAGATTGTATGAATTGGGTTTGATCGAGAATACTGTGTTGGAATTTGGTCCTCCAAGTCGCTGGGATGTCACTGTCCAGGGATATGAACAAATGGATTTAGCCGAGGTAAGAAAGAAGACGATGAAGGATGCCAAGGATGTGCTCCATAAGGCTGTCAGTGATTGGGATCTAGA
Organism: Rhizopus delemar RA 99-880; assembly: GCF_000149305.1. Classification (NCBI taxonomy): domain Eukaryota; kingdom Fungi; phylum Mucoromycota; class Mucoromycetes; order Mucorales; family Rhizopodaceae; genus Rhizopus; species Rhizopus delemar. Next base: position 293,111 of record NW_027137834.1, read on the forward strand.
GATTCGATTGCTGCCTGCCGAGGGTTGGGAAAAGACAGTACGTTGGATGATAGAGCATGGTGTAGACGAAAGTGGAGGTGACCCAGAACGAAACAAGGTCGTCAAGAAATTGATGGCTTGGGATTTTGATGATTTACCAAAGGATGGCGATGAGTTTGAAAAGGAATTGGAGGCTAAACACAACTTGGTGACTGAATTCATTCGATTGCCAGAACGTTTGATTGACGCTTATCTAGAGGATTCTCAGTCAATAGGTGAAATGTATTTGTGGTTTACTAAAAAGAATAGTCAATCGCTTGTGTTATCTCGTGTGCAGTCTTGAATTATATGATTAATAAACTATAAAAAAGAATTTCATGTATATTATCTCATGAGCTCGTTTCGGATAATATGTGACATGTTTCTGTCACTATTTTTAGTATAGATTATTTTTTGTTTGTCAAACTTTGATTTTTATTTAAATTATCAGTGAGGATAAGTGATATTCTTAAAGACACGAAACATCTACAGTTTTACTAAAAACACCTTCTATGTCCCTCAAGTTCCACCACAAGTACAAAACAAGCTTACTCAAAACTAAAAAATTAAAGTTATTGACGTGGGAATAAGTCAAAGGTGGACTGGTAAGAAAGTGAGAGATTGTCATAGAAACACATGTCCCTTTTCAAGCACTGTAAGTTGTAAACTGTACTTTATACGAATACTTTTTTTTTTGTAATATTATTTTATTGAAAGTTATTTAATAAAAGAAATGAAAGCCACACGTCATATTGAGTGGTATGCTTTAATGTAGACTATGATGTCGAAGTTTGTCAAAAGTGGTTGAAACAATTTGTTGTGGTAAAAATGGGGTTCCATCGAAAACATAACGCCAGTGTGCTCGCCAGATGTATAGTAGAGCGTGTGAACAGATCCTCAGTAATCGTGTATTATCTACAAAGTCAAAACGACTTAAGTTTCTTAAAATGCTTTCAACATCTTCGGGATGAAACTCGAGATAAGGTGCAAATCGAGATAGGACTCCGTGCCATGCGGATCATTTGAATGGACAATGAATCAACAGGTGGTTAATGTCTTCCAGTGGATCATGGCATAAGCTACAAGTAGTAGGGACAGTAGGATCAAACCGAGATATAGATGCGTTACAATGAAGCTTGTTGTATATGAAACGGAACCAAATTGTTCTAGCTTCAGGAAGGATCTTCAAAGACCAAAACTGTTTCCACTTGGGAGGAGGTAAAGTAGAAAGTGAGTAGTTTATACGAATACTTGCAATATTTTGTTTTATTTGCAAATATTAAAACTCAACAAAGTTTATCTTGTCAAAAAGCGATGTTTTTTTTTTTATTTTCAAAGGACTGGTTTTACAGTGCCTCAGCACCAATGTGCGGTTTTTAATAGTCTGCCCGTGGCATCCACACTTCATCAGAGAAACGTTACCTCATGTACTTCGACTGTATGCCGTATCTGTCATAGTGATGTTGAAGACGCATTTTATTTTGTGATAGGGTGTCCGCTGAAGTGGCAGTTCTGGTCCTCCGCGCTATCTTTGTTTTGTCTGACAGATCAATTTCCTGAATCAACCTCTGTGTGGTCCGCTCTTGCAACGCTTTCTTCTCCTAAGAATCGGTATACAGTTTGCCCAGATTATATTCGCCCTTTAAGATTTATCTTTTTATCACTCTGGAGATTTCACTGGCGTTGTGTTCTCAATGGCACTCTCTGGTCATTGTCAGGATCTATGAATTTTTTCCAGCAAGACTCCAAGCTTTTGTTTGAGTCATCACTTGTAATGGAATTTCAATTGTTCAATAAAATTTAAGGTTCCTGTCATGTTTATCTATCGTGACTATTAGTTTATACAATTGTGCATTCCCTTATTTTGGATCTCTTTAAACAACCATCTATTGCAGCATCCACAAGTCTTGAACAACTTAAAAGACTTGTTGGAAGGCTTTTTTGTTACTCTTCTTTTTTTTAAAAATAGTTACTTTATTTGATTCAGATGCCTCACCAAAAGGTAGTCTTCCAATACTGACGACTTGGTTGCTTCTTTACGGCTTTTGTTTTAATGTGCTCACATAAGAAGTAATGCATCTCCTTGACAACAAACAAGCCTTCAATGCCTCTTTAGACATATGGAAAACAACAGTAACATTCTCTTATAGACATGAGTCTGAATTTTGATCCAATTGACATGGTCGTCTGCAAGCTGGGATATTAGACAAAGGCTCATTAGTATACTCAGGAGCGCTTAATTGAACAAAGATGGATTAAAAAATGCTGATTGATGAAGTTGACAGCATTTGTTGTCAGTAAAAGTATGTAGGCATAAATTATTCATATTTTATCAGGTCGTTACTGTAGAAATAAGCTTTGTTATGAAAAAGGTCAATTGCACAAAGAATTTGAACCGATTGAATCAATATTATATAAAGAAGGAGGACGTCTCTCTTTTTTTTTTTTTCTTTACTAAGGTATCTCACTTTAATCATTTAAAAAATTTAATAGTCATGCTTTCTAAGGTAGTTACTTTTTGTTCAAGCATTTGAACAGATTATTAGTCAAAAAAAGTGATCAAATGATTTTCTAAAGTTGACCAATTGAGAGTAGAATGATTGTAATAAAGCCGCCCGTTGATATAAAAGGGAAGGTTAAGCAAAGTTAGTTTAGTGACGTTGAGGACTTCAGAGTAAGTGAAGCTTGCCAGCAAGTCCCTGTATCAGTTCTTTTAAACATTAATCAACACTCTTTGGAAACTTTTCAAAAGTGTTTAGAAAAATAACCTATTTAAATAAATATTGCTTTTACTGATATACAATGAAAACACATCAGATTGAGCTGGTGCAAAACCATAAGTTGAATGTTTAAAACAAAGTACAATTTTTTAAATCGCAAAACCTGTGCGTAAAACCGCTCTTTGTCACTGTTTTCTGTGTATTACGCCAAGTGTATGTAAAAGACCCCTTTAGTTTAATAGGAGGACTATTAATAGATTTTGGGTTTATTATTTAACCACGAGTATCTGTAATGTTGTTTAATATAAAATGAAAGCATTACTTGAATATCAGGGTTATTAAATAGGAAGGTAATGGGCACTTTTTATCTTTAATTAAATTATTCATAAAATAAATTGAAAGGCGTAACTTTAATATGAAAGATTAATAACATGAAAGAAAAGGCAATTCATAAGGCAAATGATTTGCTTAAGGTATCTAAAATGGGTTGATTATAAACATTTCACTTTAAATAAACTCAGAATGTGTGTATCACTGATAGATTTCCTTTTTAAAAAATGATTAAAAAGGGAAAAAGGAATACGTGTTTTCATACTTGATATGCTTTGAATATGAACGTATACAAAAATGAAATGTTGACTGGAAGAAGATAAAAAAGAGAAGCTTAATCAAAAGAGATCACACACATTCTAAAGGTAATTAAAAGATAACTTGTTTAATAAATTGAATGTACATCATTGCAGATATACACATTCATCTCTAAAGTAAAGTATTCTGAAGGTTGTACAGTTAGTCAAAGCCAATTTAAAGAAATAGAATAGATGTAATCCTATTACTAAGTTGCCATGTTTGAAAGATGAACAGTAAAAATAGAAAGGATAAAGTGCAATACAAGTTAATTTGTTTACGTAAGAAATATAAAAGGATAGTAAACGACTGATTGCATCTTCCATTCTGTTTAAATTTGAATGTTTCATCGCGTATATTTTACTCTGTAAATAATAACAAACATCCTTGTGTTTGTTTGTTTGTTTGTTTTTTGCACCACGTGAAAACAGACTTTAGAGATTTCTTTTTGACATACAATGCTTTAGTGTGCACGTTTAAAAGTCCTTTTAACAAGTAAATTTCGAAATGATTTAATTCGCTACACTAAAAACAAATTTCATGCGAATTTTAGAGGACAAAAAAAATACGACACCCCCAAAAGCTTAATATTTTGATTCGAAATACAAAACAAAGAAACGTCAGAAAAATCCAAAGAAAAAAAAATATATAAAAAACTGCATGTTTTTTTTTGCTTTACTTTTCTTTCTCATTTAAAAATGACCAATTCAAATGAAAATGCACCTTTGTTGGGTGAACAATCTCACGAAAGGCCACCTACTTTATGGAGTTCATTCAAAGTTACTATGAAATCATCTTTTATTAATTACTTGTTGATATTTGTTCCTATTGCTATTGCTTTTTCCACTTTTATAAAATCTTCAGATACAACTGTCTTTACGTTGAATTTTATTGCTATTATTCCATTAGCAAAACTATTAGGATTTGGTATAAACATATTTAAAGTATATCCTTTTTTTTTTATTTAACACTGTTTGATACAGCAACCGAAGAAATTGCATTAAGATCTGGTTCTACTATTGGCGCATTATTAAATGCAACATTTGGTAATGCAGTCGAATTAATCTTGGGCATAATTGCTTTAAAAGAAGGATTGATTCGTGTTGTTCAAGGTAAGCTACATGTATTCTTTTTCTTTAAGACATTCTAATACTGTATAAAATATAGCTTCTATCCTTGGATCTATTATATCCAATATTCTATTAGTAAATATCGTTATTGCTATTATGACTATCATTATTACTTACACAAGAAAAATAGGTGCTTGGCTTTTGCTTCTTCTTGGGCGGCATCACACGCTCTGAGCAAAACTTTAATCAGACAGCCGCACAGACATCTTGCTCTCTCTTGGCTTTGACTACTTTATCTTTACTGATACCTGCTGCATTCTCTAGTACGATACCTAAAGACAGTCCTACTCATGGTATTCTTGATTTGAGTCACGGAACATCAATCGTTCTATTGATTGTTTATGTTTTGTATTTGTTATTTCAGGCAAGTTTCATGTGTATATTTCAATGTTTATATAAATAACACGATTCAATAGCTCAAGACACATAATCATTTGGTAATAAGAAAAAAGGAGGGGAAGGAGGAAGGATAAAAAAAATGCTGATTTTTAAAAACATACTTTTTTTTTAGTATGAAGATGAAGTTGATGAAGATGAAGTACCTACAACCACTCTTGGATTTTTTATTGGATTGTAATTTATAGTCCAAAAGTGATACTCTTTGCTAATGACTTTATATTAGATTATTGGCTGTTGCATGTATTGTCTCTTTACATGCGGAATATCTTGTTGGAGCGTAAGTCCTTGTTTGTATATCTTTTTATGGAATACTAATCTTGTGTAATAGTATTGAAGGTGTAGTAGAGAAATGGGGTATTAATGAAACCTTTGTTGGTATTATCTTATTACCCATTGTAGGAAAGTAAGTGAATATGATGTAATAATTTAAGGAAGCTAAAAAAAAAGGGTAGTGCCGCTGAACATGTTAGCTCAGTCACATTTGCTATGAAAGATAAAATGAACTTGTGTATTGGTATCGCTGTCTCCTCTTCACTTCAAATTGGTTTATTAGTCACCCCTGTGCTCGTGTTGGTAGGTTGGATGATTGATCAACCACTGAGTTTATACTTTGAAAATTTCGAAACTGTAATACTTTTCACAAGTGTACTTATTGTGAACTATTTGATACAAGATGGTAGGTCAAATTGGCTGGAAGGTGCACTGTTATTGGTAAGCTTCATATTTTATTATCCCTCTCAGTCACTCACTCCATTTAATAGTCATCCTATGTAATTATAGCTATGGCATTTTACTCCACCCCTAAAAAAAAAAGAAAGTGCTATGTTACAAGTAAAAAAAAAAAAAATAGTGTCACACATACACATTGTTCTCTTTGTTTTGTATTCCCCTTTTTTTTTTCTGCATTTCTTTCTTTTTCTTTTTCTTTTCTTTTTTTTTGTTGCATTCTATAAGGGTGTTCAGTATGGCAAATCAACTTAGAGAAAATATTAATGAGTATTGTTCATCCTCCAATTCGGACAGTAGAAATTTGCAACCCATGGATGCAGAAGACCAAGAGGCTGGTTCAATTTTAGTAGCTCTTGCTAAACATGCTAATAAAATACAACCAACATCGACTGTTGAAAAAGTAATAATAAAAAATATATAATTTCGTTTTATAATTAATTTTTTTATTATTATTTCAGCCAACAAGAAGCCATTCTATGTCTATTAGAAATTTAATAGGTAACAGTAATAGACATTCATCCTCTCCTTTATTTATTTGTTATTCACTCTCTTACTTTTGTGTTTAGATACTGAAACAACTGTAACCAGTTACATCTCTCTTTTTTTTTTTTTTTCAAAAAAAAAAAAAAAAAACCTTATTTAAAATTTCTTTTGTTTTGCATATAGAACGTTACACCTTACATTTCTCTTTCGACTGGACATAGTTTATATGATTCTCCTCAAAGACGATTTCAAGGTACAGTAAAAGTTTATCTTTGCTTAATATTAAATTATAAATCATCACGTAGCACCTTATCAACCAAAAGCATTTAGACCACCCAGCATTATAGCAAAGGCTCCTCACAAGCCATCACCAACCAAAATCAGACGAAACTCTATTCATGTTCATCTAAGTTATAAAATACACGCACACAAAATGCGTACACAGCAACACATGGTAAAAAAATATTTATGCAAACAAACGTGCACTTGTTGATTTTTTGTAGTATGCAAGATGTGAGCCAGCTTACCATTCAAATATACTCAACAGACCGTCTTATAATCAACCCATTCCCTATCATTATAAAGATAATACAGTTTGATGCAAAACAAAAAATACTTTTTATATAAAAATCAAAATAAAAAGTTCGATTATCGGGATTTTAATCCATCATACTCTAGCAATAGCAACGTAAAATTAATCAATCATATAGGTTGTTTCTGTTGACATAGATTTTATTTTTGAACGATATGTAATTAAAAAAATATAAAAATGTTTTTCTTAGAGAGGGAGCGTTTTTGGAATAAACCCAGAAAGCAAAGACTTTCCCAAAACCAAGGGTGCAGCGACAAGTATCACAAAAAGCAAGAATATACTATAAAACAAAATACCATAGCAGATCGCTGCTCTTTTACGTTCTTTGCTTTGCTTGGCGGTCCAGATATGAGCACGAATTTGCTTAGAGGGCCTTAACCAGAATAACATGAGTGAATGAACAGTATTGATGTATGGAATTAATATGAAGATGGAAAGGAAGAACAAAATGAGATGAGCAAGAAGGAAATCCGTGGCAAATTCGGTCATTTCGATAATTTTACAAACAAACTCACGGGCTGGTTGAGAAATTGCTATATAAATATTGTATTAGCTTTTGATTTGTTCAAGTAACTCGTAAACAATAACCTACCATGCCATCCTAGCTGTGTATCCACAAAAGAAAGAAAGAAAAAAAAATGAATGAGAAAGGAAAATCAAAAACCAAAATAGACAACTTACCCCACGACCATACCATTTACCCGTCCACCAACCTCGATTAGCTTCGTCATGCTTAAACTCACGCGTAAGACAAAGCACAGTCAAGAGCTTGAGGACAAAACGTTGAATACTACTGATAGCAACCACACCCAATACAACATTTGTTAAGTTCCACTCTTCAAGTACAAAAAAGACTTCGAATATAATGATCAAATTCATTACGGACCATCCATGAGCCAAGGCGGCCCATGACCGAGCCCAAACTTGTTTACCCACAGAACTAAGAACACACCCGATACCAACTGACATGGCAAAAAACATGGCCAGACCAGCAACATTCATCAGGACAGGAGCCAAGGCAATTACGCCAATACGAAGGAGGCCACTGGGTCCTGTGGAGGGTAAAGTAGGATCGGTCGCATCAAATCCCTTGGTGAATGCATAAGGTATCGTACAAAGAATAGCATAAATTAAAGGGAAAATGATCTCAGAGATGATCATGGCTGCCATACTAGCTCGTGGCATATCTGCAATTCCGCTCGTGGCTTCAGTTGACTTGCTACGCTTGTATCCTGTAATACGAGCTCGAGCAGACCGAGTATGGCTAATCCATGAATTGGCATGTGGTTTTGAGTTGCCCCGAGACATCCATCGAATGAACTCTCGATAGTCTACCAAAAAGTCGACCGGAGCAAATTGATTTGGATTAAAAACAAAAGGGGATACGATCAAGGCCACCACAGTAAACCAAAAGTAGATAAGATGTGGAATCCAGTAAGCCAAGGATGCGAATAACATGATCAGGAAATTCCGCGCGCCTACATAAATACTAGGTCCAGTAAAGCGAGAGTAGAGCGTTGCAAACGAAATACGTGAAGTAGCAAAGCCACGGCCGGTACCAATATAACGTGCTCCACCATAAACCAAGTTCTCAAGCACTGAATTGGTATAGATCTGTGTCACAAAGATTTCAAACAGTGGAGACAGCGAGGCAAAGTGTTTTCCGATACGTGTCAAGCTTCTCCAAAATCCCTTTTCGGTCAATTCTTGCAAGAACAGAGGTAAGAAGGCAACCAGAAAGACAGCGACAATTGATAAGATGCAACGCTTTACCCAGTCAAAGATAGGCACAAGATTATAACACCCTTCGGGTGTCAGTGCAACATCTTCGGGGGCATCTGCATTGTATTCACAGATAGTGAGAGAGGCGCCCATTGCGCTGATAAATAATGCAGCCAACATAAACATTTGTACGGACAACATGATAAAGATATTGTTCAGATGAAAGCCAGGATGAGCATAGTAAAAGGTCAAGAAACGATCCAAGGGTAACTGCGTGCCAATATAGTAATACTCACGGGATAGCATCTGCTCACCCATACCCGTACCAATCTTTGTTGTAAAATTCAAGATGGACCCAAAGCCAAGATCACGACCTTTACCACACTGAAAGTACTCGGTGTGTTTGATCCGTCCACCTCTTATAAATGAATTCATGCCTGCATAGATATCTTCGTTCAAATGAAGGCCCTTTTGTGCCTTAGAGACACCACCTCGGGTATTCATATAGATCGCGTTAAGGAAATCTGGATGGCCATAATGAAGCTTACCGCCGCTTTTGGCCATGATTCTTTGTGTGAGAGTACCAAAGGTCTGTTCTTTACCAGCAGCAACATCGCCAAGAATACCAATGTTTTCAGAAAAAATGTATTCACGAGCACCGACGATCGCCACAGGAGAACTATTGCTTTTTTGATAACTTGGGGAATAAGGAGACTCCTGAATGGGCTCAAGTACTTCAAATTCACCAAGGACATTACGAATCTTTAAGCACTCTTCCAGATAGTTGTCTTGATTGGCATCAACCAACTGCAAGAATTCGCCACGATAAAAGATGATGGCGTGATTTTGGTTGTCTGATTTGCCGTCACCCAAGATGGGGTTACCAGGTAACCGTACACGAAAGTAAGGCTTACGTTTGCCATTTTCCATAATAGGTGCATGGCCATCGATTAGTGCAGAATAATAAGTCACCTCACCTCCTTCCTCTGCTGATGGTTCTTCATCAATATAGGCCACTTGAAGATCTGGGAAAGCCTTGAACAAGAATTCGGCATCCTCATTTTCCGCCTTGTTGAACTTTGCGTACCGTTGCATGGCCACAATAAATTTGAACTTGGATCGTGTCAATACATCCAGCTCATTTTCCAATCTGTCCTTGTCATCTTGATAAACTCGAATATTATCCGGGTTCTCCACCCGATAAAGTAATTTGATTGCTTTTTTATAATTCATAAAACCAGAAACGGTACGATATAAGGTCTGTGCTCTTAGAGAAGCCCAGATACGTGTTCGAAGTGTATATTCTGGTTTGGAAGTCTTGAAACCGATACAGTAAAAAGGTAAATCGTCATTCTTTGGCAGTTTTTTTGTCCGGTTGTCTGGATCTGAATCATGTGTAGGTTCATTCAAGGTACTCGAGGTACCAATGCTCTTTTCGTCCCCACTTGCCAAGATTTTGGTGTCTTTTACAAAGTTATCCCATTCATTTGGATGGAGTTGCTTCAAGTATTCTAATAATGTTACACGAGTGCTATTATCCTCTTCACGAATGATTTCTCGAAGCGATAAAAGAATCTTTTCTCCATAGTGAGGCTACAGAGGAGAAAAAAGGAGGATAAGACTAAAGATTCGAATGAAAAAACATCAAAAAGAAACTTACAGTTAATACAGTAAATAATGGCATGCATTGAACTGGGTGAGGAGCTGGCATGGGTGTTGTCAAACTTTGAGCAAAAAAGTGAATACGCCTTTCAGCTTCCCCTCCTTGAGGAAAGTACTCTGTCTTGAATGAAGTATCTTCTTGAGAGACAAAAAAAGTAGGTGATCTAAGATTACGTTGTCCATCCATTGTATTTATTTCCTAGGTTAATCAAAAATAAAATAAGCATCACAAAAAAAAGGGCAGACCTGTTGAGAAATGCATTTTACCTGTTGATATATCATACGCTGAGCATGATCCGCAGTGATCAAATGTTCGCGATACATTGTGAGAACAATGGCATTCCAGATTTGAGAACACAGTACTTTTGGCTTATAGTTCACTTGTATATCAGTTGTCGCTAATAGTTTTACAAAGATTCGTTTAGGCAATCGACAAAAGATATTCCTCCAAGGCGTCCAAATAGAGATACCAAGATAAAAGGATCTTGCAACAGAGAACGCAGTGTTCCAGATGATATACCACAAATAAGTATCCAAGAAATAAAGAACAAGATCCATCAAGAGCATGATGACAATGGTAATTCGAGGCATTTGATCACAAAGCATGGTTCCAATAATTTTATCGTTACAATTTGTCACATTCATCTTACTGATGACCTTTAAAGGATCCTTGAAAGAGAGAGCCAAGAAAAAATAGGATTCTAATAGTTTACAGGTAAAGACACAAAGCCAAAGACAAACAGACATGATTCGATCGATCCTTTTGAGTGGTGGAAAGTTGGCAGTAAAAACCTCGTTTGCAAGGTCTTCTCTAGTGTGTTTTGATTTTCTTTCAAAGAGCCTTGCAGGAGGTACAATAGCCAAGAATAAGGTTGTACCAACGCTGATCAAGAGCTGTATGACAGAGACTGTTTTCGATATCGCGCTGATACGGTCTAGGAAAAGACAATAAAAACTAGGGCCTGTGTTGACGGCCATGAGGATCAGTAGAAATGTGACTCGGCGGATAAGATGTTTTGATCTGCTCCAAGAGAAAGGAAGATAGGCCAGTTCAGCACATGAACCAATCAAGACGAGTAAACAAGCAACCATCCCACCTAAAGCTACAATGGATATTTGAACAGATACCTCTTGATTTGCAATCTCCTTATCTGGATCCAAATACAATGAATAGGCGTTTGCTGTGATATAGTACCAAAAAGTAACGATATGTATCACCCACACTCTCGAAAAATTAACAGAGGCATGCATCCAAGTACGCTTTTCTTTGTACGTCTTTTTGAATGTCTTTGCCCAATTGACATCCTTTAGAGCATTGTATCGTTCGTGTGGTGGAAGTTTGCCCAAGGTACTGTTTTTATCAGTCTCTGAAACAATGATTTGGTCATAAAAAGTTGGGTGCCAAAAAAATTGATTGACATCATCATATCCAATAACTTTATCATGATCTCTTTCTCTTTTCACGTACTTGTTTTCTTTTAGAACATATGTTTGATCTCTAAAGAACTGGTACAAGGGTTTGATGATCGTATCCAAGTAGGTTCCTTCAGGAACATCGGGTTTTTCTGTACTACTGTGGTGACGATAATAGTCCGATGCCATTTTGTAAATAAAGCACAGGGCTTCAGGTGTATAACGTATCGGTGCAGCTTCGCCCCATAACAGTAAATAGAGGGCCAAATCTTGTAGTTTTTCAGAATTTGAAAGGTTTCGCATGCGCAGCAGCCATTTTTCCTCGTGTCTCAAGAGCAGTTCATGCTCATCGCCAATATCTTTAGCCACATTCTTTTCTTCCTCAGTCTGATCATAAATATCCATCTGAGATGCAAAATACCATTTTTTATAGTTGGCGTTATCACCACCTATGTAGTCAGCATGCAGACTGTCTAGGGCCACTTGGGGTATCAATCGAGATGCACGAGAATCAAGCATGGCCATCAGGTGCTGGCTCATGTTCTTTACGCTGTCTTTTTGAAATCCAAATTTTTTCGCGAGATTATCAAATATTTTTTGCAACTCTCTAAAGCTGATCGGTACGTTGCCTTCAGGGCCCCATGAAGGGTAAGGATATTCCTGCGTGGCATAGCCTTGAATACTCGAAGTCATAGGGTGAGCGCTACCAACTGAGCTTTGACTTTCATTGTGCCCTAACATCTGGCTTCCTTTGTATTTTGTATTGGCAAGAAGAGCCAGCATAGAGTCAGCAGATGATGCATATTTGGCATATCTTCCGTCGTCACCATCTGCAAGTGAGGCTAAGATGTCAACATCGAATGTATCTTGGTTGGGATGATATGTGGTAGATGAGTTTGCCGAGAACGCATATAAATTTCCTTGTGTTTGTTTATAAGGGTTCCCCACTTTTTTTGCTGAAAAAGGAGATGCATTTTGTTTTTTAGCTTGTTGATCATCCTTTATAGCATTTTCTAATCAAAGAAATATTAATATTGCTTTGTAGACATGCGTGAGCACTTGGAGAACCTTTACCATTATAGGTTGAATGTAAAGGTACATTCATACTTAGTGTAGGTGAAGGTAATTTTAAATCATCTTCATATATTTGTCCATGTGGAGCAGGATTTGTGTCATGGCTGGAGCCCTCTACGGTACTAATTAAATAATTAAAAGGAAAAGGTTGTGTTAATCAATTATCAAAGAACAATAATAAAAAAGAAGTGTATATTCGACTTTTTTTGGTATTACTTTGTATAATAAGCGCGAATTTCTTCTAAGCCTTTTTGAGGCTTTACATCCTCATTTTCTACGTTGTCATTTGATGGAAAGTTGGGGGCGCAATCAATAAAGTCTTCATCTTCATCGTGATGATCGACTGTTGTTTCTTTGCTATTGGTGTCAGCCATTATATGCTGCTTTCTTTCAATAAGGAATAATTATAATGCCGATAAAAGAAGATAAGTTAGATAAAAGCAATGGTGATAGCTTAGAAATAAAAGAAACGATCCTTGAAGTAAAAAAGAAATGTAATCCTTCAACTATTTGATACGTTATTTGTTGATAAGATGCGTAGTTGTATTTGAAAGATTCTGAAATATGTGGCTCCCTTTATCACCCGAGTTAAGCCTAGACATGTACAAATCTTCAAAGCTAGCTTTTGTATTCATGAAGAGAAGATTTCCTACAAAAATCCACTGTTCACTGTTCTCATGCACGCCAAGGGGGTAAGTGACGTGGGTGATGAAAACTTATCATAATCTATGATTAGTAATCAATTCAAAGGGTGTATGAGATAGCTACATATTTAGCCTAATTATAGTTCTTTATTGTCTTTTCAACTGTTCTATCTTTGAATTGCTCTCTTTTTCTCATAATTTCTACATCTTTTGCTTTCACCCAAGTAATGAGCGGGAATTTAAAATAAAAGCACCCCGGAAGGGCCAACAGGGGAGTTAAGCCACTGTTCATTTAGCATAATTTGTATTGAGACAGCTTCAACTGTATTTTTTTTTTTATTCTAGTCAACATGTTTAATAGATCGGCACTTAGACTTCAAAAATCAGCAGCGAGTTTATTAAAGAGATCTTATACCACAGAGCAACCTCCTTCTGCTGCTCACAAATTAGCCGAAGAAGCTTTGTCTCAAAAAGTTGGCGCTCCAAAAGGAAAAGTTACTCTTCCTAAAAGTGACAAAAAGCCTACAAAGGCAAACAAAAAAGGCGATAGTGGAATGAAAGAAGTCGCCTTAGTTGGCGGTATTCTTACAGGTACTGCTCTTGGCAGTTTATTCTATTTCGGTAAGACTTGATGCCTGCATTCTCTTTTTCCTTGTTTTTTTTTTAACAAGCTTTCTTCTTTAGGACGTCCATTTGAAGGTGAAAGAGAAGATAAGGTAGAGTGATTTAGCGATTCAATAAATAATTTACTAATATTTGAATAGTATGCTAACGAAAATGCTTTCGCAGCAGCATATAAGCGTTGCGCAGACCGATTCAAAGAATTCCAACAAAGTATGCACGAGCCCATGTGGGACAAACTTCTTCCTGAGCCTTTGCCAGAGCCTTACCGTCGTCCTTATACACTTGTTATCAACTTGGATGAGACTTTGGTCTATTCTTACTGGGATGTAAGTTAAAAAGAAAAAGAATGCAATACATTCACAGTAAAGCTTAGCTGTATGAATAGAAAGAGCATGGATGGCGTCATGCCAAGCGACCTGGTGTCGATTACTTCCTTTCTTACCTTTCTCAATTCTATGAAATTGTCGTTTTCACTTCTCAACCAGCCATGGTAAATTATTTGTACATTAACTTTTTTTTTTCTGTTAAAAACTCACTTTTTCACAAGAATGCCATGCCAATTTTAGACAAGTTAGATCCCTATCAATATGCTATGTACAGACTTTATCGCGATGCAACTCGTTATGTTGATGGAAAATACGTTAAAGATTTATCACACTTGAACCGCGATTTAAGCAAGGTAATAATTATGGATTCCAATCCTGAATCTTTCTCTTTACAACAAGAGAACGGAATTGCTTTAAAGCCTTGGAAGGGTCAACTGGGAGACAAAGGCCTTTTGGAATATATTCCTTTCTTGGAAGGTAAGTAAAAATAGAATTAGGCTGACGCAGAATATTGACATTTCATAAAAAAAAGCTATTGCCTTGACAAATCCCGATGATGTCAGACCTGTCTTGAAAAGTTTCGAAGGAAAGCACATTCCTTTGGAATGGGCCAAACGTGAGGAAGAAATGAACAGGATGCATAGACTTCAATGGGAAGAAGAGCAATCAAAGAAGAAGACAAAGCGTAATTTGGGATCTCTTTTAACTGGAGGAGGTGCAGCTGCTGAAGTAGAAGGCCCACCCCCAACTTACTTGGAACAAATGAGAAAGCACGTAAGAGAGACATTTGCAACTGAATTCCAGCAACAAAAGAAGATTCAAGAAGAAGCTATGCAGCAAGATATGGAAAGACAAATGGAAATGATGAAGCAAATGAAGATGTCTGTCTGGGAATTGATGACTCAAGCTGCCTCGGTAAGAAAAAAAAAAAAAAAGGTAAAATTGTTATACGAATAACTAATATATTACCTCATATAGGGACAACCTATTGCTCCTCCTCAGCCTGGAACTGAGCAACCACCTCAACAGCAATAAGTATAAGTTTTGTGTTCACTACTGCTTTGTTTGTGTATGTCCATCCCTTTTTGTGCTTTATGAAGTTGTATAGAATAAAAAAAGAAAGGTTTTAATTTTATTTGCAAATTATCGCCGAATTGTTTTACGTGTTATTTAACCTTATGAGAGAATAACATTTTTTTCTTTAAAAGGAGGACTTTATTCAAGTGCCGCAATGCGTGCACCATTGTAAGCGTTAAATAAATCATAATCAAGTTTTTTTTTTTTTTTTTTTTTTTTTTTTTTTTTGCCACCCCCAGGTCTATCACATAGTGCGTTATCGTTAGCGTTATCGCCCGTGAGTAGCCAGATAGCGTAGTCTGAGCCAAGTAATGTGGTCTTGAAGTTACTTTGCAAAAGGGACATCGGCATTGGGGATGGGAGACAAGTTCGAACGCTCCTTTGCACAGCTCAAATGACTTACCACAGTCGTTTTTGCCAATCACGTAAAAGTGGGTGTCGACAACAGCATCTTTTTAGGTGTTGTTACTTTTTGGGACCATATGAACTTCTACCTTCTCGTGGTTGGTCCTGTTAATCATTATAACTAAATAGTTATTTTGAGAACTAAAGGAAGTTTCAATCTTTTTGCATCTGTATTATTTAAACAATAAATGAGAATGCTTTGTAAATTGTTACTTTGGAGTTTTGTTTTCTCGTAAATGCTTTTTTTTCAATGCTTGCAATAACAGTAGATTTTTATGGATATTCTAGAGGGTTGTTTGACTTGAGGCAGATGCGAGCATGTCAAGGCGTTTTTACAACATTCAGTAAACGCATTTGAAAAGTGCTTAAGGGCAATCCTAATTAATAAACTGCTCTTCAACCATTGACAAAAAAAGCCCCACCCAATGAGATTTAGAAAACCACCTTTTAGGTAAATAAATTCTCCTTTGGCATTGCTTTACTATATATGTATGCAACATATTTTTGAAAAGTACGACAATATGGTTTTTAGATGTGATACTCTTATTAAAAAAATACGACAGTGTATGTTAAAAGCGCGACACTTTAATTTTTTTTTTCCTTGAGACATCATTTTGGCAAAAGGTGTACAGCATCAAAGTAGAATGTTGTTCTTTGGGAATAAAATCCTCCTTTTACAATGTTGCACGAACGAGGATTTAGTCCCCGATACAATCATGTATAATGACAGTTTGGGTGAAGAACATGAACTGTAATTTACAGTATATGTCAAGAGACAAAAGGCGCCCCATATTCTTCTATATAAATAAGATGAACATTTTTAAGCAAGATAACAACATCCAATAAATTCTATAAATTCAAAAAATCAAATCTTCTTGCGCTTAAAAAGCAATCTTTTCTTATTGGGTCACAATAACCTTTTCTTTTCTTTTTATTTTTACTTATTCTTTCTGATCTGATACCTGAGTCATCGCAAATCAAGAAAGATCCCTTTTATTTTTATCTTTTATCAAACAATCTTACTCTTAACATTATTGATCTATAAAGATCTGGTGGTCACTACTCAAAGACAATTTACTCTATCAAAAGAACTGTTAAACGTTCAATCAAGTTACCTAAACTCAAGTCATTCAAGGCTTTAAACCTCAATCTAAGCAAATCTACATCACTTTAACAAAAGCCAAATCCCAAGTACTAACAATTTACAACAAAAATGTTGTTCTTTGGTGTTCTTTCTTCTAAACTAATATTACACGGGGAATGAACCAATCAAAGCGCACCACCGCCTTCTACTGAAGATTCACAGTATACATGCAAATCATTCCACGTCTACTCATGAAAACAACTACAACATCTTGAAGTCACCGAATGACTAGGCCATAAAAGACCTTGATAATTCAGAAGATACTGAGTTCGATTCAGATTACCAACCATCCACTGGTGATCAATTCGAAGTTACAGAGAGTGATACGGAAGAACACGGATCCGACGAAGAGATTCGTATCCTTCAAGAGGAGGTTCAGGTAGCCCAAAATAGTCTAAATCCCTCCTCTGTTCAATTATGAGAGTCCCATCTCGTATATCCTTGGCCTCAAAAAAATACTAACGCCGTCGGGCAATTCCTTTGCTCGACAAATACACTTCTTAAATACGATATTATTGTTCTTCAACAAACTCATGCCTCCTCTCTCTTATTACAATCACGCTTCGACCAATGTCTCCAGGTTTCATCCACAGTCTGGACCCACCACTGCGGCCTAATTTCATACAATCCTATGCTCAATTTTACTCCCCTATGGTCTTCGATAGATGGTAGACTTCTCGCTGCCCAAGTTTATCGTATATCAGGTTTGTTTGACTCTATTAATATTTATGTAACTTACGTTCCTGCCCAATACAGAGAATGCGCAAACGACTATTACGCCAACCAACTGATGATGAAACTAACGCTCAACTCGCCTCAATCGATCACAATTAGAACTTCAATATGAACATTCTTCTTCTGTGCTAGCACTTCGCTCTGGCCAACGGTGGAGAGAACAAGGAGAGAGATTGAATACCTGTTTCTATCGATGTCTGCGTCAACGACAACAGCAACAATATATCAGCTCAATACGAACCGATACAGGAATAGTCGTCACCGAGCCTTTGGATATTACGGAGACTGCACGCGAATACTATGAGAAGTTGTACTTTCCAGAATCTATGGATGAACAAGCTACATCAGATTTACTTGCTCATGTGCCAGACTCTGCTTCCATCAGCCCTGACGTTCACGAGAGCCTTATCAACTATTGGACAGTGGATGGGATAAATAAATGCCTCCAACGCACACCTACCAAGAGTAGTCCTGGAGTGGACGGGATCCCATATGTCATACTGAGACTATTATTCGACCACCCGTTTATTCGTCAACTTTTTCTTTGTGTTCTTAATACAGCACTTCGGGAAGGCAAGTATCCACCAACATGGCAACGCTCAGTAATTATCCTTCTTCCTAAGAAAGGTGATTAAAATCAACTAAAGAACTGGAGACCTATTTCTTTAATTTGTGATGATACCAAGATATTTACGCGACTTCTTACCACACGCCTCACTCCATATCTCTCAGATTTAATTGATCCTCATCAAACTGGCTTTATGGCAGGTATACCATCTAGTAGTTGGCATTATTTGAAACGAATAAGCTTCAATCACTTCAAGGCAAACACTCTATTGTTACACGACAGATGAAATGTGTTTTGGCTGTTTCAAAAAATACTTAGTAAAGCCCTTTCTTTTTCTATTATACTCAAATTGACCTGTTTGTTAATGACGAAAAACTTACCTGATGAAGTAGTCTTATGCATTTCAAACCTTTTGCTCAGTGAACTGGATAAGTTCTCATTTGCTTTTGTGAACAAGAGTCACTGGAGAATTTGCTCTTTATCAACAGCAGATACACTCAAGCTTGAAAACGCTATCACTGCTCTTCAACTGAGAAAGTATCGTGCTTTTATTATACAAAACAAATACTACGATGAAAAATACATGAAACACGTCTTCTTGCACGCTGCCAATTTACACACCATAATAATTGACAACCGTGAAAAATGTACTTTCAACTTTACATTGTTTCTGCTTCAATGTGCCAATAAGAGAAAGAAGCTTACCTTTATTGTGCCTGAAGGATTTGAGCGGAAATTCAGGTTCATCGTAGAAGAAGATGAGATAAGCCATATCAAAATAAAGATCAGTGGAGACGAGCAGCCTGTTGATGTTAGCAAGATTGTCACTCCAGAAGCAGTTCGAACGCAAATTGAACGTGCAAAAGACATTTTGAAACGCGAGTATTATCTTGCCAATAAAGAAACTGTGGTCATGAAGGATAGCCTTAGCCATATGATTGCTTCTCCTATCAACCGATTTTTCAACTCGAAAGAATATTTTCCCTGGAAAAATGACTTTGGCGGCGATTCGTTGATGAAAAAGACAGACCTGAATGCAGTAGAAGCTAGAAGAATTGTTAATGAATACGGACCAAAGTTTGTCGAATCAGTTGTGATATTGGAAAATTATTGGTTTCTCATGACTAGTTTTTCCTTTTTCATTCATAACAACCTCCAGATCGATGATTGTGCTGATCTTTCGAAGGTTGGGTACCAAGAAAAAGCAGTAGCTTTCATCCGAAAAAAAACAAGGTTTGGAAAAGATTACTTCGAATTAACGTACAGATTTGGGCATGTTGAATTACTTGCAACAAGTGGATTCTTTGGCTCCGTGGACGGTACATTTTTCTTTCCTTTCCTTGGGTCATCAATCCAAAAACTCCCAACAGCAATCACAGAAAGTTTCGAGACCATCTCGACCAATGTAGTATTTATTACCATCGAACAAAAAGAATATATTTGCAAGAACAGGATAATGAACCAATATTATAAGCTAAATGCAAGAAACAATTGGGGATTCCACAGCAAGAGGTATGAGGACAAAGGCTTCTCGCCAGCGAACCCATTGTCATTTGAAAATAATAATATTATGTATTCAGCTGCATCGCTTGTAATCAGGTCATTTGCATATCAAGAAATCCAGCAAAAGCAAATAAACAAGCTGCTGCCGAAAGTGCTAGCTCAAGATGACTCATCCCTTACATATGCCAGTAAGCTCACTAAGAAATTCCTTGTCTTTCTAAACAAGCACCAAAACTCTTCTTTTTCTTTGTCTCCACCCAAAGAAACAAAAAAGGAGCTGATTGAAATTTATAATAACTCACCTGCTGGTGCCTTGAAATCCTCCAACATCAAGAACATTAAATTAGCCAAAAAACGATATGAAGCAAAAAAAATTGATCTGTTTGGAGAAGAGTAACAACTTTTTTATTCTTGTAAACCATCATATGCAAATAAAAATCAATCCTTGAAATGTTGAGTACTTGCTTATTGTCATTGTTGCTGATTTTCATATCGTATTGCCCTGAACATCAATGTAACTGCGAATTTACAGTTTTTTAAACCGTTTTTCTTAAAGACCAGGTCTATGCATACAGAACCATAAATCACAAGATTGCTACGCCCTTTGGCATTGCTTTTACTGTATATGTATGCGACATATTTTTTTTTCTTTAAACGTCATCTTTTATTTAAGGTCCAATTGAGCGCAAAAATAATATAATAAACGTCTGCCCGGACCAGATCCATCCTTTAGGATGTTCATGCTTATAAAAAAAAAACTCCTTTTAGGAGCAAGAGTAAAAAATGTGAAAGGCGAAGAATGAGTGGGATATCAAAGAAAAGCTAAAGGAATTGATTTAACCATATAAGAAGCTTTTGACCATAGGAGTGTTTGGCAGGGATCAGTTTGTCATGGGTGTAGCTGATCCAATTCATGCAGTATGGAGCATAGAATCGGCCATCGCTCATACCAGGTGAGAGCTGAATTTGGGGGAATCGAAGGACGTAGAGGAAGCATGTTCAAACGAAATGATAGTGGGACCTGGACAGTTTCGGGCATAAACAAGCGTCAATGCATATCAAGGCAGTTGATAGCATGATTCTTAGAGTGCTGTTGCATAGGGTATTTTGGACATGGTCTTGGCTTGCCATCAGGGAGCCAGCCTAGTCTCCAGCGCATACAGTGGCTACGCTCTGACTTAGACATGGATAGCCAGTGTATAGGATCCATGGAGATCGAACGACGGCAGTTAGAAAGCTGCTTGGAAGTTCTTTTGCAGAAATCGTCGTTTAGCAACCTTGAATGAGCGGGTATTTGGTTCGTCCGTTGTAGATAACGCCATTTTCCAAAGCGAAGTCCCAGAGAGGAGGTACCATTGTTGCCTTTTGGTACACTGGACGTCATGTAGCAGGCGGTGAAGAAGTACATCTTCAGGTAAATGTAGAGAACGAAAGAGGAACTCTGCTTGTAGTATATTGACTCGTTCCAACATGGGGAGGCAACTTGGACATATGAAGCATAACCTTAGTGGATGCTTTGCCTCGAGCACCTTAGGTTTTCCTGATGCAGTTATTCTGGGCTTCCTCCAGAGCGTGAAGTTGATGAACCATGAAACGATTGATAACTAAGCCGTACTCGGGCTGAGGCCGAACGACGTGAGCGTAGAATCTAGTGCAGAGAAGCTTGGAAAAACCGGAAGGATTCACACCAATGACTATTTTTTTTAAAAGTGCGACACTAATTTTTTTTCTTGCAAAAGGTGTACTACGCTACTTTGTTTATTTTGGCTTTTATTTTCCTACGAAGCAGCTAAAGTAGATCACTCTAAACTCAAAACAAAGAGTTTTTATTAAAATACACACTTGTTTTTCTTTTCTTTAATAATAAAATGCAAGGTTTAAAGTTTCCATAATTCAAAAGAACTTCTACATTCTTTTTTTTTTTTTTTTTTTTTTTTTTTTCTTGAAAGCAAGTATAAAATGATGTTCATAAAATTCGTCAGATAAACAGTATTTTACTTGTGTCTGATGAGTGACACCAACTAACGTATATTAATAAAGCTTAATATGTTGATACATTTTTCTGGTATTTTCAAATGAAGATCATGGTAGATTATTTTACCTTATAAATGAAAAGAAGTTTTCGCTTTGATTATCTTTGCTTATATCAGCTGCCTACGATCATCGGATGGCTTGGGTATTGAAATATAGAAAAAATAATACTAAGATACAGTTCTCGACAGCATAGAGAGAGAATGAACATTGCATACTTTATTACAATAGCAGGGAACAAAAAAAAATAGCACCTTTTTTTTTCATTCCTAATAAAACATGAAACACTCTGGGTTGTCTAAAAAAGGAAAACGAAGCCCTCGTTAGTCCGTTTTGGAACACAAAAAAGCAAAGGCCAACTGTGTCTAGTAAAAGACATGGACCCAATTAGAACAAAATAATCTTTTTTTTTTATTTGAATGAATACAGCTAATATTGAATTAAAGAATTGCTTGAAAAGCAAGTTTTTTTTTTTCCAGCGGAATATGACAAGAAATTGAATTACCCGCATATCATTCGCATTTATTTGCTCTAAGCGCTTTAAACTTATCTTAACTAGCATTTTAAACCTTGAAGTATTTTTTATTAAGAATATGTAATTTGAGATTGTGTTATTTCAGAAAGAAAAAGAAATTTAGTGGAAAAAGGGAAATGTTTGAAGAGAATACAAACTTAAATCCTGTTCAAAAATAGTAAAATTAAATATTAAAATTGGGAAGCCAGATTGAAACGATTGATTACTTTTGGTAAACATCTTTGAGTTTTCTATTACATTTTATTAAGCAACATGCACATATACGTACTCGGAAGCTATCCCGCCACTAATAATGATGAACAAGAAACATTGGAATATCAGGAGCACACTAATGAGAGAAAAAAAAAAAAAGATAGCCACTGCACCAAACTAAAAATGCATTTGTATGCATAAAGTGAAAAAACAAAAGCCATTTGAATTTCAGATTATAATTTTTCATCTCTTTTTCATTACAGTCTATAAGAGGAAGCAACTTCAATGTTGTATTGAATGCACTGTGATAGTCTACTGTTCTTTTATCAGCTACAATCATGTTAAATTTTAATCTTGAACGCGCGCCAAAATAAAGTTTGCTCTGCATATTCAAAACTTCGTACATGTTTCTTTGCCTTCTTTATGATTTAGTGCCTGTTGTAATATAAACATATTATTTTTTTATATATACGTTATAGCCCAATTACTTGGTTAAACCACGTCATTTACTAAAGTATTTTGTAGATATTAACCAAGAAGCACCTGATTTCCTATCCTTTTTATAGCTCTCATCCCTTTTCTTTTCTCTTTTTCTCTTCTTTTTCTTTTATTTTTCAATTCAATTCAAATCCTCTCTTTCTCTTTAAAATTATTATTTATATAAATGCAATCTCAATCATACATGATATCCAAAAACATATCTTCAACCTCTAAAATTCAGAAAGTGGATATTTCTTCTAATAATGATGCGCCATGGATGCAACCTTCAATGAGCTTCCCAATGAACAATAATGAAGAGGATTTAAATCAAGATACCAAACAAAATAAAATCACTACCAGCTCTTCCACAAACACTCCTCCAACATTAGTCGATATGAGAGTGGAAAAAAACACAGAAGGAAAACCACCTTATTCTTACGCTACTTTAATCAAATATGCTATCGAACGAAGTCCTGGAAATAAATTGACTTTAAGTCAAATATATCAATGGGTCATTGACCATTATCCGTATTACGGATCAGCCGGTTCCGGTTGGAAGGTAAAAAAAAAAAAAAAAAAAAAAAGAAAAAAAAAAGGAAAGGGGGGTAGGCGTGTGTGTGTGACAAAGGGAGATGAGATTATTAAGGGATGAGGGAAATGTTTATGAAAGATATCAGTGTAACTTACGTTATATATTTTAGAATTCAATTAGACATAATTTATCGTTAAACAAAAGCTTTATCCGCGTCCCTCGTCCTGTCAACGAACCTGGCAAGGGATCTTATTGGACAGTAGACCAATTTGCTCAACAAAATGATCCAAAAATAAAGACAAATGGCCGCAGCAAGAGACCAAGTGGCGAATTGAATAGAACTTACAGTGATCCTTGGCCAAACAATCGTAGATCTTTCTCATCAGATGCAGGTCCAATACGTAACTATGGATACTGTCATCATCCATATAGTTATGAAAGACCGTTTGGTTATCCTAATTACCCTCGTCATCCACATGAAACAAATTGGTTATCTGGTAGACACAGCTCGACAGTGACTTATTCTTTGCCATCCTCAGCCATTAATAATTTAAGAAATTACGAAAGCTTTTACGACCTGCGTAATCAGTATCATCCAACCAACAACTCATTATTTTATTCACACCGACAGTCTTGTCCTGACTTATCTAGTGCTTCTGCAGTCAATGGTACTTATTCTGAAACAAACGTTGTCCCTAGCTTTGGGCTTCATGAACAATCCGACGCGTCACCATCATGTGATAAAGTAATGTACAGCAATAACCAATCAGGGCTATTAAAGAACGCCTCATTTGCATACGATCAACAATCGTCTCCAATAAACGAAACAAAGCAGTTAATCAATCAAAATGGTTTCTATAGCAACCAACAACAGCAAGATGCATTGCCTTCACCTATTTCATCGCCCACACACATGTCGTCACCCACTGATAATAACTATGCAAATGACTGTCTTACTTCACCATCATCGCCTTTGATTATCACTACCCATAATTCACCTATTAATGATACACTAAAATCACCTTATTATAATAATTCAATAAGTTATCTTGACATGATGTCTCATCAACAAAAAAAACAACAGCAATCAAATGAAAGTCAAGGCTCTTCTTGTTCTTCTTCACCGCAACCATCTTCCAATGGTCTCAATCAGCCCTTTACTGATTCCCCAAAATTCTCTCAGTTAATGATATCTGATACAAACAGTATTAAAAGGCAACAAGAATCCAACATGATTTCTGCGAATGGAAGGTTTGATTATCAAGCATTGTAAAACATCTACTCACATATATTCCCCTACCTCTCTCTCTCTCAAAAAAAAAAAAAAAAGTTTTTTTTTATTATTATTATTATTATTATTATTTATATTATATATTCACACGTAAATTGATATCAATAAATCTATTTCATAAGGATTTCTTTCTTTTGTATACTTTATTAATCCCAAATTATTTCTAGTTTAGAAAAGTTCTGATATTCTTGTATTTACATTCCTTTTAATTAAACTATAACATGGATGTGAATACATGTGCAGCTATGTATACTTTTGTAATTATTTCCTTTAAAAATCATAATTTTGAGTTTATTTAACTTGCTTCTGACGAACATTATTTTATGTTGAGCCCGATTATAGTCCGCTTTTATGCATTCTAATTTTTATTCCATCTGTTACTGATTTATTAAACAAATCCTACTATTGACGGCTTTAAATAAGCTTCACATTTAAAATACATGATTATTCATATCTTGTATCATTCTTTAGGATACAAAGTTTGGTTTCCTCTTTTTGCCTTCTTTTTTATATCTTCCAGTCTATTTGCATACATATTTAAGTAACCTCTAGAAGGAAGAAAAATAGTTTCAGGGGATTGGGAAGCAAGCTAGTCTAGTTAAGATTGACATGCTTCTCTAGAAAATTCTGCATACGTGGGCAGGAATTGATTATTGCTCATAAATACAGTAATTTACCCAATAAACTGGTGATAGAGCTTCTTATTTTATCTTTTATATTTTGAAATGCATACTGTGTATTTGTCCCTATATACTTTATTGAGCGATTGGGAGAAAAATAAAGCAGTAGTATTGTTTCAGGAACAATCATAGAAATATTTCTTTAACCAATAAAGTGGTATGATACTATTCATGTACTTAGGTAGACATTGCAATACAATTGAAGCTCTATTTAGCCTTGAGTTTATACAATAACTTGCGGTAATAAAAGAAGCATGATTTCATCATAGACTTTATCTACAGATAATTACAATAAAAGTATACATTAATTAATTGAGTTGGATAAAATGATTTTTATAAGAATAAATTAATATGCGACTGACTATTGTTGATTGATGTGGGTATATAGGAAAGGCACCAAGTAGTATCAGCTCCTGGCAACACCATTCAAAGTAATAACAAGTCCGCTCAAATCTCTGTGCAAAAGCCAAAATAAACACAAGTTATTATTACAGGTTTTTCAATGCTATATTACTCTAATTAAAGACCCAAATCACATGGATTTAAAGAGAAAACTAGCAAAATAAATGTATTTTACTTGTCAACAATTAAAAGATCGGACATGAAAAATTGAGAAAGTGGAGCCAATTAAATAAACAATTTCTGGGTCTGGACTTTTGAATAAATCACAAAGTTCGCTACAACTTAAATGGATTGCCTTCAATTTTCTACTGATCTTATACAAATCTTTACTGTATTAGTAAAGCACAGAAATAATTTGAAGGAAAAGAAATATACTCTGACAGTGTGTGACTGACTCGATATTTAAGCAAATGCTAAAGGCGGTATTTGAATATATTTAAAAAAGAAAACCTCGTTCGTTTGTCTGCAATACATTTTATTCTCTTCCATAAACAATATATATATCATACACCATGGCGGATACTCTCAAAGACGTTCCAGAGTTTTTTGAAACAGAAATTGGTGAATCTATAGTTGCTCGTACAGACGCATTAGGTAACCTCATTTTGAACTTTCCTACCACTCTCATCTCTTTCATAATCTATTAACGCGTTGCTTTATTGCCATTTTCAGGCACATTTCGTGAGCTAGGCCCTCCAGATTTATGTCATATTATTAAATCTCATGCTAAGCCTGGTATGAAAGAGGTATTTTATACACATTCATTTTCTAAATGGTTACTGAACTGAGTTATTATTTATTTTTACTTGCAACATTAGCTTGGAAGTTATCACTATGTTTCAGGCGTTGATGCCTCGTCATCTGCAACCTTAGCTGCCTATTTAAATTCACTGACTTATTCTTTGGTAATTGGGATAAGAAAAATAGAAAAAGAAAAAAAAAAAGGGACAGTAAGAACCTTTATTGACATGTTTTAAACAGGACGATACTCAATCTTGGTTTTCAAAATCAAACGCCTGGCGTATTCGATCAGGTATCTATTGGTAATATTCAATCCAATAACAAATATTGTAACCCTCTATTGCTGGATAAAGTTACTCAAAGTATTTGCATAGTTCTTTTAATGCATTTTCTCGTGTGGACGTTCGAGTGGAAGTAAAAATCCCTGGTGGAGTAGAGAGCTATTATGTTGATGTTAGAGGAGAAAGGTCAGCTTTGTGTATTGTGTGGCATATTATTTTGTCTGACATCTAATCACATCTTTTTATTTAGACATGAAGCAACTGCAGCCATTTGGCAAGAAACTTATCTATCTGCTGTACTTCGTGCCATTCTATATTCTGATGATAGTTATTACAGATTAGCTGGATATCGTAAAATCGACCCTATTACTAATTTAGCAGCAGAAGCTCGATTTTTGGAAGCAGTTGAGGCCCTCTTTTCCAGAGGATGGCAACTAGGCAGCAATCCTGAGATTCAAACAGCTATTAGTGTTCATAACCATCTGACTTCAGGAGTGATGAAATACTTTGGAGATAGTTTTAGATATGGACCAGCCATAGAATTATTTGAAAAATTAAGAAAAAAAGACCCAGAAGCTGGTGCACTATTGGCGCAGTCCTATATCGGTCAAAATGAAGAGATGAAAGCAGTTCAAATATTAAACAATGAGTTAAAGCGTATGCCAATGAGTTATCCTCTTTTGCACGTTCAAGTGGATTTTCTTCGCGGCAAGGTAAAGTAAAAGACTTGATGGCTAATACATTCAGCTAAGCTCATACAATATATTAGGGAGAGTATCAGATGGCCTTAAAACTTGCTAAGTTTGCAGTTAATACTACTCCATCTGAATTTCTTACTTGGGCAAAACTAACTGAAGGTAATTTGATAAAAAAGAAATAAGTTTCAATATCACTAACGTAAAAAACAATAGTATACATTGATATTGAAGATTACAAAAATGTAGGACAGTTTTAATGTTATCATTTTCTTATTGGAATAGAAATTTAACAAACAATAGGCTTTGTTGACCTTAAACTCATGTCCTATGTTTACATACAGTGAGCGAGATATGCATCGAATGCCAGCACCTGTCAAAACACACTTACCTATCAAAACCGACATCTTGAATTCTGGAATCATGGAGGAGGATGCTGCCGGTAGAGAGAATGAAGCAGACCCCAACTTGTCTCGTCTTCCTGCTCCTGCTTTACACGGTACCTTTGCAAAGGCATATTCCCTTTTAACAAGATTAGCAAGCAAAATAGGCTGGGATGATTTGTTAAAATGCCGATCCCAAGTTTTTGTAATGGAAGAGGAATATCGTATGCAGAAAGCAAAAGAGGATGTCGAGAAATCAAGTGCTTCTGTGAATGCTGAGCAGCAATCAGAAAGCAATGGGAATGTCAGCAAAGCAAAAGATGTTGAAAATAGCGAAGTCTCCGCAAAGGAACAATCCGATGAAGAGAAAAGAGAAAGTGAAAAGTCTGTAGATGAGCTTGCAGAAAATATGGAGACTGTTGATTTGGACAATGATGAAGAAAAAGAACATGCGCCTATTCAGGTCCCTCATACTCCACTTGTGCGCCCAGAACAAGTCGCAGAAGACAAATCAAAAGTAAAGGAGATAAACAAAAGATAGAGTAAAAAAGAATTAACATGCATATAATATCTAGTCTGAGAACGGTTCCAATAATGTGTCCATTCAAAATACCCCTCAGCCAAGTGATGGTGTCAGCTTCACGTTCAGTAACAAACGACTTTGTGAACGTTGGTTAGATAACCTATTCATGGTCTTGTATGAAGACTTGCGTATATATACTTTTTGGAAGACTGAGGCAGCACACTATCGTGCCCAGCAAATGCCTTATCGTAAAACTGGTGCGGAATGGGAACTGTTAGGTGATCTTGCACTTAGACTTTGGCACGAAAATGATGCCAAGGATGCTTATCAGCAATGTTTAGACCATAAATTTTCTGCAAAGGCTTGGATGAGGTTACTTGAGATTTATGTATCAGAATCAAATGTTCAAAGGGCTCTCTTGGCTGCTGTTAAACTTACAGTATATCATGAAAGATGGTATCATGAGATAGTGGTAAAATACCTAATCCTATAAGAAAAAAAAAAAACTGATTATCCTTTTATAGTATCCTAGTGAAATTGCTCGCAATCTTAATGTACTTATCCGTAGAGAAGGCCTTTCCAAAATGCAAAACATGCTGACTTCTATGAATTTACCTCGTACAGTTCAGCTATTGATGACCCGATACTTTGATTATGCGGAGCTATTTAAAGTCGAAGGATATGAATTTTAAAAATTATATATTCAACAATACGCATACGATAATATAATATTAAAGTGGATGATTACTTTCTTTTTTTTTTTTTTTTTTTTTTTTTTTTTTTTGGTAATATGCGTATATTAATATAACTAAAGAAATACGAAAAGACGAGTATATAAAAACCTTTCTGAAGCCTTTTCCTCTTTTAATTACTACTATGTCTTCAAACCATAAAGAGATGTCAAGTAGAGGAAATACGTACCACTTCTCTTTTTTTTTTTTTAGTTATGATTCTCTTTTACTTTGTACTCAATAATTGTGTTTTTCCTTATTTTAAACAAACATATCCAACTCTTACGAAATTTATACTACATTCTCCTGGCATCAATAATCACTTCTCTGCTAGTCAAATTACCATCAGAATTAGACATTTTGCCAAGCAAAAAAAAAAAAAAAAAAAAAAAAAAAAAAAACACACACACACACACTTGAAAGATCCGGAATCATCTCTATGTATTATATCATTTAAGAGTAGATTAAAAATGTTGCATATCATCTTATTTCTACATTTGGAAAGGACAATTTAATTGTATCAAATTTGAAACAGTTTCTTTAATAGAAAAAGTGGACACATTTTTTAATTACAAAACAAGATAAGTCACCCGTCGAAATGGGTGACATGCTTTTAATGCAGATGATCTTTCTAAACTTTTCAAAGATTATTGAGACAATTTTTTGTGGCAATAAAGGTGCACAATCAAATAAAGAGTGCCAATGTATGCAGTATATAAATATTAGAATGAGTACTGGTAAACAAGCGTTACTCAGAAAGTCGAACGGCCCAAGTTGTACAGAATAATATTGACATCTTCAAGGTAAAGCTCGAGATAAGGTACAAATGGTGAAAAGACTTCTTTCCAGATTGATCGTTTGAAAAGACAACCAATCAAAAAATGATTAATCTTTTCTATTGGAGCGTATCAAACTATACAGACAGCAGAAACATTAGGTTCGGATTGCGAGACGGGCTCTTGACAGTATAATTAATTGTATAGAAAACGGAAACAAAGCGCTCGAGCTTCAAGCAAGGTCTTCAAGGACCAAGGCTGTGTCTATTTGGCGGGAGATAAGATAGTAGTCGATCAGGGAGGCAGAGTTTCTTGTAGTTTTTGGCGATGTATTGGAGAACAAAAAGAAAGCCAATCAACGGACCTAGTCGAGCAAATAACAAACGAGAATTATCAATAGTGCCTGGATCCATTGAAGATCTCAAATTTAAAAGCCAAGACATGTTGCTAACCGTAACGATTCTATTTTGCAAGCCTCAAACCAGCCTGGCAGATAAACGAGGATACGTTGGAGAGTCAGATTACAGTAAAGGCTGAATCCTTTGGAGGAAACTGTCCTAGATGAAAAACAGTATGGCTGCATTTTTGAGCGTGAATGGCTTAGTAACTAGTGATTTTCGGAAATAGACGAGAACAACGTCAAATGTAGAGGTCCCAGCAAGTTGGAGGGATTGTACCAAACATCCGAGAAGCCATTATTGAGAAGGTGTTCATAGCAGTATAAGGCGTAGGTAGAAAAACACTAAATGAGAAATTAGAATCTACACGAAGAGATAAGTAGAATAAAGGCAACAATGAAGTGGTACACATAGGGTAGAGTCGTCGAACAAAACCTGTTAGATAGACTTGGCTGCATAATACAGGATCATCAACTTGAAACAATTGCCGTAGCCAGCAGATCTGTAAGCAGCGTTGTTAAATCATAGAGTCTAGTCCACCTTTAGTGATAGGTTGACACAGAAGAGCGTAGCGAAGTCCAGGTTTAATCTCTTTAGTTACAGGTTGAAGACCGCAAAACAGATTTGCTGAAATAAATATTTGATCACCGAGACCAAGCGTAACATGTACCATGATTTAAACCGTATCAATGTATTAGCTAAAACCACACATCCTTGAAGAGAAAGTTGGCATTGGGAATCGATTTCACGCTGAATCTTCACATTTTGTAAAAGATGATCTTCCACATATCAACGTTGAATGATAAGAAATTTAAGATAACAAGGTAACTGTGATTTGGTGTGCTTATGCCATTCGGATATTTGTTATATAACAACAGTTGTTGCCAGGATGGAGAGCCCAAGAAGTTGAGAAAAATTGCTTCAATCTTGGAGAGATCAACCTTAGCATTAGACACTTGAGCATATAAGTCTAGATGATGCTGCGCATGGAAAATATCTTCACAGATATCATCGGCATACGCAAGAACCTTCAGAACTGGTGGAGGGAAAAGATCTGTTGTCAGTGGAGTAAACGTGAAGCCAAAGAAGGGGTTGTCTTGAATAACCTCGTCGTAGAAAAGGCTCTAGCATAATATTGAATAGCAATGGTGTTAACAGGTCACCTTACCTTAGGCCATGACATTGATTTATCTCGATGTTGCCTTCAGGACAGATGAGTGACCAAAATATTCAAGTTCCTATAAATCTTCTCTACTCAGTGCTGCTTTCCTCCATATTTCTTATATTAAAAAAATTATTAAAGCGTGCTGGTAAACACAATCAGCTAGATCAAACGCTATCATCGACAATGTTTTTTTGGATTTTTCTCTAAATATTGTAAGCTTATCTTGCAAAAATGCTTATCAACAGAATATGTATAAAAAGCAATTTTTCTCAACATTAGTCCCAAACAGTCACACGAAAAAAAAGCGTGTTCATTGTTTATATCATTTGTTTTCTCTTTAATAGTTACTGTTAAAAGACAAAAATAAAGATGAATAAAAAAATAATAGTAATAATGTAGAGTCATATTGCAAATACATGGTTCTTTCCGATAAAGAATTTTTAGCTCCTAATAAGGCAATTTTACACACAAAACCAAAAAAACTCTCATGGGTGAATGTTGTTCATGCTGGCCACCAGAAGACCTCTAGTTTTCTTGCAATGTCGACCAATAACTCCACTACCCAATCGCATGGTGTCGGGATTGGACAACCTGATACTAACGCATAAATGAGTCCTTCAAACCTCAACGCGCAAGCCAGTCGTCCCTTTCTAAAAGGTTCTGTCCCTAATTCCATCTTTGTGGACATTACAACTGTTAAGGATAAGAAGATATTTTTAACAGAACTTACAGCGTTCTGTCAGGGCAATGAGCATCTTTGGGCAGTCGCAGACCAGATCCGTCGAGAATATCAACGTATGTACGCTGAGCTCACCGTTTCCCCGGCAATGTATGAGCGATTATGTACGGAGGGTCTTCAACTCCCTTCTTTCACTGACCGTTTTCTTGCATTTCCGTCTCTTTCACCAAGTGCCGAATTATTGAAAGTTACCTTGACAGGTCTTCCTCATCAATATGGTCGTCGCGATGGAGGACTTGCTCAACTTCATTCTGACATGCAACGTAACTTATCGTCTTTCGGCCATATTATAGACAGTGGTACGGTTAGAGGAACCTCTGGATTTTATTCAGGCAAAGGTTACGTTGTCTTGGAAAAGTTCCCTGAATCCGATCAGCAACGCGCTGAGACTCCTCGCCCAGAACTTCAACACAATGTGCATTGGGTTTATCAACCTCTTGCTTATTCGACCTCGGCTACACCAGTTTCTCTTCTTGAGGATGTGTCCATCAATGTTCACGCCACCTGGTCATCTATGAAACCCTACTGTCGCTACTGCCATGGCGATCATCCTTTGAAAGATTGCCAAGTTCGACAGCAAGCTACTATCTGCTATTGGTGTAACGAATCCGGACATATCGCTAAATATTGTGATAGAAAGAATGTATATAGAGTCTCGGGTGCTCCCAATAAGAAAACTCGTAAAACACCTATTGTATCGGCTACTGAGAAACCTCTTATCAACTTACCTGATTCAGTTACTTCTCTTGATAAGAATTTAGTCGTGTCTAATGAGGCTAATGTAGAGACCACCTCTCCTCTGGATGTAACACCTGCTACAGTACAAGAGGCTTCAGGTAGTCCTACTGTTCTTAAGCAGCTTGGAAGTGAGAAGTCAAAGTACGCCCGGGTTCTTCGTTCAGCTACTACTAAGATGAGGACATCTGAAGATCCCGCCTCTACGAATAACAATACAGTTCCTGTTGTTCCATCTGTTAAGGTCTGTCCTCACTGCAAGAAAGAAGGTCATGTTCGCAAACAACATCGTGATTGCGACTTCTACGTACCCCTTCAAACGAAACTCTCTGGAAATCCTCTGCCTTCCAATGAGGATACAGAAATGATGGAGTATCCTGACCCTTCTGTTCCCACGACTTTCAACGATCTAACTAATAAGGATGATATGAGTATCGATGCACAGGGAGGGACTACCTCTGACCATCTGGTCGCACTACATAGTGGTGTAGACCCTCTACCTTCTCAATAACCTTTATTAATATGACATCTTTATTGAACACTCGTACGGCTTCTAACTCTCATGAAACTCTTAACCCCCCGGATATACCTCAACAAACAAATTCAATTAACTTTCGAATTGCTACTCTCAACTGCCGCAGTCTTGCCAAGACGGCTGATGTATCAGTTCGAAACCATTTCATTCGTTATCTTCGTACGCGTTCTCTTGATATCTTAGCGCTTCAAGAAACTCATGCATCGACTATTTCATTGCAAGACACCTTCCATCTTCAATTTCAAGCAACTGACAGTTTATGGACTCCACACTGTGGTCTAATTTGCCTTTCTCCATTGCTGTCCTTTTCGGATACCAGATTTAGTGTTTGTGGTCGAGTCATTACTACCTTGGTTTCACATACGCAGGATGCCTTTGAACCTATATACGTCACAGTGATTTATGTTCCCGCAACACGTCGTGATCGCTTCGTTTTTCTAGATTCGCTGGCTCAAAATCGAACACCACTGCTACCAGATGTCTCATCCAGGCATCTTGTCCTTGGCGATTTCAATTACACATATGCAACCCATATTTCTTCTGCAGTTCCCCGTCAGGCACCTCCTTCTTGGCTATCATATATCGATCACCTCTTTCAGGATTGTGTTTCTGACAAAGATTGTGCTCCTCAAGTGACATTTTCTAGAGGTACGTCTAGATCTTGTATCGATTACATCTTTGGCACTCCAGACCTCTATGACTGCAAAATGTCCTCAAATGTTTCTTTCATTCAACCATCTTGGTCAGATCACTTCCTAGTCACATCCTATTTTGCTCTTCGGGCTCCTGTGCATTCCACTGTTCTTGGTAAAGGCCAGTGGCGGGCCCACCCACGATTGGCTTCTTCAGAAGCCTTTCGAAACCTTGTTTCAAGCACTATCACTACCACCATGATTTCCTTTGACCTAAGTCTCACTCCTCAAGAAAAATGGGATATGGTGAAATCAACCATTGCACAAGTAGCTAAATCATTTTCTCGTCGCTCTGCGTTTAATCTTACCAAATCTGAGTCCCTTTTACACCGCAAAAGGGCTAGGATAACAAAACGCCTTGCTTCAAATCCTGAGCTGTTGTCATCCCTTACGCCACAACTATCAATTGTCGAGAGTCAGCTTGCATCCCTACAACAGTACCATGCGGAGACGTTAGCCCTAAGGGCAGGCATTCGTTGGAGGGAACAAGGTGAAATCTCAGCAGGCTACTTGAAGCGCTCAGTCGCACAACGCCAGACCCGTCAGATCATGAAACAGTTGATTCATCCAACTACTGGAGCACTATGTTCCACTTCCAACGAAATGTTAGATGCTGCTGTCCAATTCTACAGTAACTTGTATTCTCCTGAACCGATTGATAATACTGCCATTGACGATCTGCTTTCGGCCATTCCAGACTCTCTCCGTCTCTCCGATTCAAATCAACGTTTCTTGACAAACAGCTTCACCTACGATGATTTAATTGAAGGGGTCTCCCGTTGTCCTCGCCGTAGCAGTCCTGGTCTGGATGGGTTACCTTATGAAATACTTCACCTCATTTTCATACATCCTGCCTCCAAAGACCTTGTGCTCCAAGTATACAATGATGCATTATCAAAGGGAGTTTTCCCATCTTCATGGTTCAGCACCTCAGTTTCTCTCCTTCCGAAGAAAGGTGACCTAAAGGATCTCAAAAACTGGCGCCCAATTTCTCTGATAAATGCCGATGCGAAGGTTTTTACTAGGCTGCTCAACTCTCGCATTATCAAATGTGCTCAGAAATTAGTCACACCATATCAAGCAGGATTTCTGAGAGGCCGTTTCATTGCTGATAATGGGTTGCTTATGAAATTGATCATGGAGCATGCACGGCTCACATCTTCAGACTCAGTTGGATTATTACTTGACCAAGAGAAAGCGTACGATCGAGTGCACCCTTCTTATCTATGTAAAGTCCTCCATCACTTTGGCTTCCCCCCATCAATCGTTCAGAGCTTGTCAACCCTATTCTTCAATACCGGTTTACATATCAACGTAAATGGCTTTCTCTCTACTCCTGTCCTCCAGCATCGTGGGCTCAGACAAGGAGATCCTATCTCACCTATTCTCTTCAACTTGGCCTTTGAGCCTCTCCTACGGCGTATTTTGTCTGACCCACATTTCTCCGGCTTTCAACTTCCAAAGTCTGTTTGTTCTCCCCCACACATACATTCAATCTCCTCAGTAAAATTGTTAGCCTACGCGAACGACATTGTTTGCTTTCTTAAGAACCCACAAGATCTCACAGCTTTACAACACCATATTCATTTGTATTCCAAGGCCTCTAATGCGAAGGTAAATTTCAACAAAACTGAAGCCTTTGCACTTTCTGGTTCTCGCTCTTGCTATCATCGCATTTGGAGAACTCCTCTTCTGCAACAACAAATACATTCTTGGCATGACAGTTCGTCGAGTCAACCCATCATTTACTTGGGATTCCCGCTACACTCTTCAATCGCCCAACGTGATGCTTATTTAACCTCACTTTTATCCCGACTTGAAACAAGCTTTCAATTACACTCTCATCGTTCTCTCTCATTTCGTGGTCGAGTGACAATCCTGAACTCCCTAATTCTCTCCAAATTGTGGCATGTTCTGCGTATCCTTTCTGTGCCAAAAAGGTTCTTTCTCAAGCTACAATCGCAAATTTCTGGCTTTGTCTCGGCAAAACAAACTCCGCGCATTAGCTTTGAAACGATGTGCTTTCCTCGAAATAAAGGGGGCTTGGGTGTCCTTAACCCGCCACTCCAACAAAGTGCACTACAGCTTCGATGGTTACTACCACTTCTACATGATTTTCCTTGCTCCCCTACCTCTGACTTCTGGAATCACCACTCACTGAAATCTTCCGTCGTCTTACCTCTCTTGGCTGACTTCCTTTTATCCCATCTCCTGCCTACCGAATCACGGGAACTCATTCAAACTGATTATCGGCAAGCTTTCGTGTTTAAACAACTACGCCCTAGAAAGCTAATCCAGTCACTAGATGGCGTTTTCTCTCTGTTCTTTCGTGCGGTCGACAATTTGCCTCATATCTTCGACAAAGTGGTAATTAACCCTCAAACAGCTCTTTGTCTCACTCTAGGCGATGTTTCTGTACCATCATCTTCTTGTCCGTTACCAAGTTCAATGGCTCGTTTATTGTGCTCTAGTGTGTACATGACTGATCCTATTTCTGGGAGGTTACGACCTAGATCTGCTCGTGAAATCTCTCTACACCCATACCTCACAAAACGCTTTCTTAAATGGGTCCGATCTGATCATATGAAGCTTTATCCTTTTTTTGTCCGGGCTTTCTTGCGTCCCAGCTCATCGTTCATCCCGGTTGCTCACACCCATATCGACATGTCTCCTTTCCTGGTAGCCTTGTCCTTGACTCCAAA
Organism: Rhizopus delemar RA 99-880; assembly: GCF_000149305.1. NCBI lineage: Eukaryota > Fungi > Mucoromycota > Mucoromycetes > Mucorales > Rhizopodaceae > Rhizopus > Rhizopus delemar. Next base: position 329,945 of record NW_027137834.1, read on the forward strand.
ACCCGGTGATCAACTGCGCCTCACATCTAAACGGTACCGTCGTCTATGTAGTCCTCCGGTGTCTTCTTCGACCCTCTACCCTGATCTTCCCCCATCAAAATGGCTTCTTCTATGGCGCTTCCCCCTCCGAGCACAAAGTCGCAACATATGGTACAGGTTAATCCATAATAAACTGCCTTGTCGGTCGAACCTTTACCTGCCATCTAAACTATGCCCTGTTTGCAAGAACCTGGAAGAAACACCTTCCCATTTCCTCTTTGACTGTCCTCAAAAGCTTGCCGTTTGGTCTCTTCTCTGGGATTCACAGTTTGAACAGCCGTTTTCGAAATATTCGCTACGTCGTGCACTGTTCCTCCTAGATTTCCCTAAATGTCGCCCTGATACGGTCCATGCTCCCTCTGTTTTCATTAGTACCATCTTGTTGGCTATATGGCGCAATCACTGGGCATTTATTTTTGATCATCGTCCTTTCCTTACGGATGTCACCATACGCTGTGTTAATCAACTCTTGTCCGTTTCTCTCCAAGAATCGCTATTATCAAGTGGGATTTCTCCTCTGCCTCTTCCACATTTACAGTTATCGGATCTTTCATCTTGTTGACTGCCATTAAACTGTATATGCTTAACTCTATAAATACAAAACCAAGAAAAAAACAATTCAAAATTTAAAAAACCCATATCAAAAACAATTTCACGTGCCATCATTATCTGTCACTTAATAAAAACCCGAGCTCATAGCTCCTTATATAAAAAAAAAGTCATATTGCAAATGATAATTTGGAGATTTTATTTAAGTATCTGAACAATAGGGTGTAGGTTAAACATGATGAAAATTGTTACACACGGAATTCGGAATAGACTTATCCCCTATTTTTTTTAATTAACCAAATTAAAAATCGCGTTTATTTTTATAGTAAAACAAAGAAAAGAAAAGTCTTTTCATATGAAGTATGATTTGAATATAGAAAAATTCATGTTCTCTTTTTTAAATCATGGTTATGAATTTAATAAAAGAAAAAAGAGACTGTAGGCCTTTGAATCCTATACACATTTTATGCAGATAACGGTTGTACAAATAAAAAAAAGCAAGCACACAATTGCTTTGTCCATTAGAATACAAAGCTCATTTTAAAAAAAAAATATTATTATTTAAAGCTTGGAGTGAGAGGATATGCAATATAAGAAAGATCAATAGTTGTGATCAAACATATATTTTTTTGGATTTGTTTATTCGTTAGTCCAGTGTGGCTTTGTCCTTTTGTTTATCATTCCTTTATGGATAAACAAATTTTTTAAAGTTTTTAGAAATATAAGAAAAAAAAAAGAAAAAAAGAAAAATGCACCATCAAAAATGTGAAAAAAAAAGGAAGATGACTCATCAAGAACGTGAAAAAAAATATTTAAAGAATTCTTTTTGCCAAAACTTTTTTCTTTCTTTCTTCATCAAACAATCAATCTTCTCCAAAACTGATGGCCTAAATACTTTGTCTTTTCAACTTTAAACTTGCTATTATGGTCTTTTGTCAAGAACACTTCTTCTCAAACAATTGCTTTTGCTATTTTTGTGCTTCAAACATGTTTTTCTCTCTCTCTTTGACCTCTTAAAATCTTTCATCTACTATTAACTTGGTCTTTAATCAACGTGCAAATATATAACCTACATAATACATCTGTTCTTTGCCTCTTCATATGGTCTCAGTTAATATCAAAAGTTGGTGTGCTCTCTTTTGTTTATCGTTCTATGACCTCTTTGGTTTCATTCAATGCTAAACACGTCATTCCATTGGTTTCGATGGTTAAAAAAGAAATCATAACTTGGCCTCATAAAATGGTAAAGCTTTCTTTTATGCTATGTAATTAATTTATTAACATTCTTGAAATAGCCTACTCTGTCTTTGTTGGTCTTGGTCAAGAATGATTTTTTTTGTTGCCTCTTTGGCTAAAAAGTATTGTTCATAGGAGAATTATCTTTTTTATTAACTTTTTTTTTTCTAGTTCAACAATTTATGCTTTCCTGTGTCAATATAAATGTTTTTTCTTTAAAGCTGCTTTTGTACTTATTGTTATGTCCGCACGGTCCGCTTGATGACAATCCTTTCTTGTAAAAGCTCTCTTTTGGTAGTCTCTCTATCTTTGTAATCTCTTCTCTTTCTATCTCTTTATGACCTCTTTGCTATGCTTCTAAAATCTGTGGCAGGATGGGACGATGATCTGCTGGAACTTGTAAGCTCTAAGGAGGAATGCGAACTCAAGTAAAAGTAACACCCGCTCTGTTCATCCTAGTGGTAGACGGATGATGTCTTTACATCTGAAGCTACAACGAGCGAAGTAACAGACCCGGTCACGCTTTGCTTGAGAGAGGGTGATCCCTAGAAATAGGGTATATCTTTCGCAGAACATTCCAGACATAGACTTAGAACCTGACAGTGAACGGAACGCCCTTCGGGGTACCACTCATATCCTATAGACTTGAAAAAGTGTTTATAAGAGCAATTCAAGGGTGATTCTTTATTATCTTTTTTTTTTTTTAAAAAAAAAAAACAAAAAAACAAAAAAACAAATCAAATGCATACTTTCCAAAGAGGCTATTTACAAAAAGGATGTTATTCAAATACGTGGCTCTTTGCTATTCATCAATGGTTTCTTATCAATAAAATATCGAAATCATTTGTTTTCCATTTTGCTTTGTTAGCTTTTATAAATCATTTTTCATACAACTCCTTATCTCTGAAAACATAATAATTTTTAATAAATGCAAACATTCCCCTAGTATTTTCAAAATAGTATTACCATATAGATGTAATAAACAAAAGAAAGTGTCTTATTTTGTGCTATATTGCCTATCGTTAATGCCCTCTGTGGTGCCTGTCTAATGTTGCTTAATAGTAGTTAGATACTAATAACTAAAGGTTATACAGGATGATTATGATCACCATTTTGATTGTATGCTCCCTGTTATGTCCCAACTTAATGATTCATATCCAAATGTTAAAACTAGAGTAGTAAGTGCTTTACAAGGACGTTGATATTCTTTTTATTATTACTCAATTAAAACTAACTTTACTCCTTTAACTCAGTAAAAATTACTTTAATATAGCTTCTGAAGTAGTGACACGTAAGTAGAAAATCAGATCAATTTAAAAAGTGCATATAAACAGACTGTTTGTGTGTCTTGTTTAAGTGGAAGAAAAGACTTCTCACAGAAAAAAGAAAAAAAAAAAAAAAGGTTTTTTTTGTTGTTATTGTTTTATTCACCTCTTGTGTACTATAACAGACTAGATGCTGTCAATCTAAAAGAATTCGTCTTCATCTATGACTATTTCGGATTGTATTGGCTCTTGTGTTTTTATCCGTTTAGTTTCTGGCTCATTACTGCTACTGGATTGGACTGGTATAGATTTGAGAGAAGTATTGGCTTGAGAAAAATGCTGTTCAGGGACATTGATTTTGTTTTCTATGCCAATTGAATTGCAGAATAGAGTGGTTTGAGGGTTGAGGAATGCATGCTCTAGTTTTTTGTAAAGATAGATATTAGATCGATTATTTGATGAAGGGATAATAATAAGAGGACTACATACGAGGTTGTTTAAATATGTGTCTGCCTTTTTGTTTTTTTGGAATGTACACAGGTGCAGTAGGTTCAAAATTATGAGGTATTTTTAAATCAAGAATTCCACACTTTCTTTGTTCCTCTAATAAATGACGTTCTTTCTCTATTGCTTCTTTCAATACTTTATCAGAAGGAATCGCTGTTTGAGCACGGGATATTGATAAATAATTATTCATAGCCTTTGTAATGGATAACCATTCCATATCATAATAAAAGTCATAATCGCCGTTTTCATCATTAGGGCTAGGGATATTAACAATCTAATAAAAATGAGATTATTCTTTAATTGTTATCTTTTTTATAGTATTTTTTTTTTTTTTTACCTCCAAGAATTGCCTTCGTGGTAAACACTTGTCTAAGCTCAAGAACTTTGTGGTTTTTGATACCACTTTGCTGTTATCAACATCATTTGTAGGAGACGAACTGCTGACTGCATTTATGTCTTCTGAATCGTCATCAATCTGAATTTCATCTGAATTTCTGATTTTATTAGCTCCTTTTCTACCCAAAAGTTCTCTGGCACTGACAGAATATTCATCTTTCTTTTCATGGTTGATCTCTGCTTCATAACGTACATGCAGGTGAGCAGCAAACCATCGAGCAGGTTTCAGGTTGTATAGCAATACTTCATTAGGTGAACTTCCAAGACTGTTAGAAAGAACCTATTTTAATTGAAGATTTGACTGTTTTTAATTGCACTTTTTCCATCCCTTCATCATGCCCTTACCTCTCTTTCAAAAAATCTTTTTTTATTGAGCAAATCTCTTACATCCCCATACCGTTCAATACCTCTAGGCCAATCATGTGATAAAAATATGTCGATTGGTTCTTGAACTTGCAATAACTTTCTTACATCGTATTCTCTGACGTGGTATATTGATCTCATTTCTGATGAATTATAAGGTACTGTTTCATGATGGCCAATGTGATAATCATTCTGTTTATATATGCCTGATAAACCACCTATCCTCAAACCACCAAAGTTGATCACACCAGCACAACCAAGGTAATAGATATTGTCACATACCCATCCTCCGTGATAAAGCTCCCACAAGTAATTACTGGCTTCATGATTTCCACCAATAAATATGGTGGGATAAGGTGCTCTTGCCTGACCAGAATAATATTTCCAAAAAGTGCCCATCGTTTTGAACTTGTCTGGTACTGCCATACAAGCTAAATCAGATTCATTGCGAAGAGCCTAGACAATCATTCATTCCTCACTCGTAAGTTTTTTATTTATTTATTCTATCGTCTCCTCTTTCTTTTGTTTTACTTGAAAATCACCACAAATCAATACAAGATCTACTTTTTGACCATATCTTGCTTCTTCTTCTCTAACGGCATTATAAATTTTATCTAGTTCACCGTGACAGCAGCCTTCAATTGCAATCTTTTGATGCATCATTTGAAAAAAGGGAGAGTGTTAGTCTTTTTTTCTTTTCTAGATCTATTCATATACCCTCATTTGGTTCAAAGTAAAAAAAAAAAAAAAATAAAAAAACACATTGAAATGGTTGGAAAAATTGAATAGTCACATGATGCATGTATTTGTTAACAGAATACTTTCTTAGGATGATATTCAAGCTAACGTATAAAAGCAAGAAATTATACGAAAACCTTGTTTATTAAAAGAAGATGAAATTTCTGTATCTTTTTAATTTGCTTCTATTAAAATTTCAATGGAAAAAAAAAAAAAAAAAAAAAAAAAAAAAAAAAAAAAAAAGAGAAAGGGACAAGGTAACCATATTTCAGGATGTTCGTTGTCATTATCTAAAGTCACACAAGATTTTGTAACCATCTTTAAAAAGCATGACTCCCCCAAAGAAAACAAAACAAGGGATGAGTACAATTTTTATTAAAGAAATAAAATTACAAAAAGCACACAATTTTTATTATGCCTTTTCTTCTATTTTCAATGACTCTTGCTTTTGCTTGTATTCATCAGACAAACGGTAACTAAATAAAATATTCAGTATTAAAGATTATCTTATCTCGATTGATCTCTTTACTTGAAAATACGACCCACTTGCATTGCTCCTGTAGCAAATACAAAGAGATTGACAGTGAACAAAGTATAATTCTTGGGTATGATCACCATCGAATAACGAGACCAAATGAGACCTGTCAACATCAAAGCTATGACAAGCATAAGTAAAAACGAATGTGTACATCTACGCGTGCATGCCCCCCTCTTTTATCCACTGAATAAAACCTTACAAGCATTTTGAGTTATACTCAATTTATCTGCAGGACGTTGTAAATCACCAATACCAGCAAACACTAAAGCCTATTAAGCATGTTCCTCGCTCTTTAGTAATTTGTTTTTTTTTTTTTAATAAAAAGTACCCATTTCATAGCAGGTGCCCAAAAGTGAATGGTTTTAGGACCAGCAGGTGAATCCCAAAATCTACGTAAAACAGATTGTGTGGCTACAGAAGATGTTGAAGCTGCCATGATTTAAGCTTTTCAAAAAAAAAAAAATTGAAAGAAAAAAAAAAAATTAGTCTACTTTGCTGAATACAGAATTTTTCCGCGTCTCTCTTTTTTCGAGTACCGGAATTTTATTTTGTCCAAAAGGCAAAATAAATACTCCACTTTGGATCTTTTCCCCATCATTTTTGCTTCAATGTGATTGGTTCCAAAGTCAAAGAAAATCAGTGGTTGATGTTTACATGAGTGGCATAAAAAAAAAAAGACAATTCAAAGAAAAAGCCTACTTCTAATTAACCAAATAAAATAGTAATAATAATAACCGGTTAATCAGATTCATCCTCATTTGTTCCCTGTTTCAAGGATCGTAGAGCAATCAATTTTTAAAGACAATGAATCTTTACAATAAAGAAAAAAAAAAAACAGGTTTCTTTTATTAAAAAACACGATAAACCCGAGCAAGTCCTTCTTTTGGTTAAATAAAGACAAGTTGCATCAACCGGAAAGGGACACTTGGTCATTATTTGTATGCTACCAAAAAGAAGGACACTGGAATGAAACGCAGAGTTATCTTCGATGCCTGTCATTAGACATTCTCCCTTGCTTAAGGTTGTATTACTCAAATCAACATGCAAAAAGAAAATATGAATGACATGTGCATGTTGAGCATGGAATGGAATGAGCCATGAAAACAAAGACTCACATTTGACTATTGAAAGATGATTCAAATGAATTCTCCTATCCCAAATCTTTTTTTTTTTTTTTTTTTTTTTTTTTTTTTTGCTTCTACAAAGACATCTGCTTCAGTAAGTCATATGTCCCCCCCCCTCCCTTCTATGCTCACCCCCTCTTTTTTTTTTCTGATAGACATGAAGCTCAACTCCCCTTCTTTTTGTTTTGATTAAATTCATGATCTTTTAAGCTCATCTGTTCTGTGACGGGTATCTATCGCTTGGTATTTAATCAAATACAAGGAATTCATATTTACCAACAAGCAAAATGAAGATGGTGATTTTAATTGATGGTGCATTAAAAATGGGATAAAGAAGAGTTGAAATGCTTTATTGTAAATAAGAATGAAAGAGTGAATGATAATTAGAGTGATACAATTGGGATATGAAGCACAAGAATAAGCCAAATGTCACAAACATGAGGAGTTTATTCTTTATCCTTAAACAGATTCCTTTTCTTGTGAGACATGCTGATGTTTATCTTCTCCCCTTGCTTTAGATGTGATCAAAAACAAGATCTAACAAATAGGATTTATACATGTTATGCAACATTTTAGTTGCTTTATCAGCTTAATATAAGAGGAAAAGAAGGGGTTCATAAAGTTGTTTAAGGCACATTTATACAAAAGGAATGTTAAATTCCCCCCCTTCCCCTCTTTTTTTTTTTTACAAGGACATTCTCTTCTTTCCATGTTTTTGCCTATAAAAAATAATAAACAAGTTGATGACTGAATCCCTTTCCTAAATAAGACAAAAAAGGCTATGAGATCTTCGTTAAGGGAGAAATTACAAGTTTTCTAGAAGATGTAGTCAACTTCAAACAAGAGTAGTAACCAACAAAATACAGATTTGAATTAGCCACACTCATCATGATGCCATTGTACACAACCACGTGACTTGTTTGAACGCTTCCTACTCTACACGCATTTCCCACTACTTTCTATGATGAAGATGATTATAAAATACAAACTTGTTTATAAATAATCTTTTTACTATTTAAATCTGAAAAGTAAAGTGATACTTGTTTATATTATAAAATAGAATAAGGAGCGGGGAAAATTCGTAAATACCTCTCTTAATTTAAAAAAGGAGGGAAAAATGACATGGGGATTTGTCTTTAGAACTCTTCTCATTTTGGTAGCAGGGAAGGGAAAAAAAAGCAGCAGCAGAGGATTGCATAGTAAAAATAGTTGGGGGGCAAAAAAGAAAGAGCAAATGACATAATTAGTATCTGTGTGTATAGGTGCACATATAAAAAAAAACCACTTTTATTTGTTTACTCTCTCTCTCTCTCTCTCTCTCTCTTTTTATTTTTCTTATGGAATCCTTTATAGGCTATATTAAAACACCACAGGATGCACTTGTCATCTTTGAAGCATGTCAAAAAGGAATATTACCAAAAGTAAAGAGAAGATTAACATTTAAAGAAAGATCAGAGATACGTTCAGGGTGTATATTTGTTTGGGATGAAAGAGAAGCAGATATGCAACGTTGGACAGATGGTAGGACTTGGTCACCTAGTCGAGTGCTGGGAAGCTTCTTGACTTATCAAGAATTGACTACAAAGCGACGTCCTCGTAAACTGACTCACTGTTATAAAATCAATGGTTTAATCAAACAAAGTTTTTCCATTTGTACAGCCTCAAATCAAAAGCTACACTTGATCTCTTATTATTCTAAAGCTGATGTCCTCTCTGGAAAGTTAAAGAGACCATCGGATGATTTAGAACTAAACAAGATAGAAATACCCAAAGGACATTACCCTGAAATTAATCCACTGGGTATCGGTGGTGGTCATACAGCTTCTATTTATTCTATGCGACAAAATTCTAATTCTCCTTCACTCACATCTTCTTCACCTTTTTCATCGGATGAAGAGTCTTGTTATACACAAGATTTCACCTTCTTACCCACTCAAGATGTCATATTGGAAAACTTGCCTTGTTCTGAAGATTATCGACAGTTGAATGCACTTCGACATCAATTGCGAATATAAATTATGTACAACAAAAAAGTTTTTTTTTTCTCTTAATTTCATCTATGAAACATTATAAGCAACATATACACACACACATTCATTTTATGATTTTATTAGATTTTAAAATAAATGATTAATACACTTAATAAAGGAGAGAGAGAGAGAAAAAAAAAGGATGATGGTTTACATGTAATTTTATTTAAACTTTAATAATATAAGCTTTACACAAGAAAATCGTTATTTTTCTTGATTTGGTTTATAAAAGGAGAACAACATAAATCATACGAGACTGTAATCATTCAAAAGGAGAGCATACTTTTTTAATTTATGTAGAAAATCTATACAATCCCCCCCTTATAATGACTCCGTCTTTTATTTACATACTTTCAACACAAACCATTTCCTCCTCTCTTTCCTTCCTCCCCTTTCTCTTTCCTCCCTTCTCCCTTGGGGTTATTGAAAACACACGCACAAAAGAGATGAAAAAGAAATCAAAGCGCGCGCGTCCCTTTTTTTTCCTCTCCGCAAATTACTAAAAATAGTAAAATTAAAAATATGATTTTTTTGTAACAAAAAAAGTTTCCTTTTTTTTTTTATTATTGGGATGAAAGCATATGATACAAATAATAAATAATGAAAAAATAAAACATTTCATCAAGAGTTATGCATGAGAAAAAGAAATGAAGATTTGTTTAAAGCTTGGGTCCAGCAGCCAAAGTTTCAGCAGCAGCTTGATCTTCATAAGTCTTGAAGTTATCAATAAACATCTTGGCAACATTACGAAGAGAGCTATCGAATTCTTGAGGGGTTCCATTCCAAGCAGACTTGGGGTTCAAGAGTTCAGAGGGGACACCACTGACTGCCTTAGGAACACGCAAATTGAAGATTTCGAGATCTTCATATTGGGCTTGAGCAAGTTCACCATTGTGAATGGCATCCAAGATGGCACGGGTGTACTTTAGAGGACAACGCTTGGAAGTAGCAGCTGATCCACCAATCCAGCCAGTGTTAATCAACCAAGCATCGGCCTTGTGTTCAGACATCTTTTGAGCCAACATGGTTGCGTAACGTTGAGGGTGAAGTACGAGGAAAGGTGCACCAAAGCAGGCAGAGAAAGTGGCTTGAGGTTCAACAATACCATCTTCAGTACCAGGAACCTTGGTCGTATAACCAGAGATAAAGTGATACATTGCTTGTTCAGCTGTCAATTTGGAAACAGGAGGCAAGACACCAAAGGCATCACAGGTCAGCAAGATGATATTCTTGGGATGACCACCCATACAAGGTAATTTGGCATTAGGAATGTGATAAATTGGATAGGCACAACGGGTGTTTTCGGTCAAGAAATCATCTGAATAATCCACCACACGGCTCTCTTCATCCAACACAACGTTCTCAAGAATAGCACCGAAACGGATCGCGTTGAAAATATCGGGCTCCTTTTCGGCAGATAAATCAATACACTTGGCATAACATCCACCTTCAATGTTGAAGATACCATCATCCGACCAGCAGTGCTCATCATCACCAATCAACTTACGCTTAGGATCAGCCGAGAGTGTGGTCTTGCCGGTACCTGAGAGACCAAAGAAGAGAGAGACATCACCCTCTGGGCCTTCATTGGCAGAGGAGTGAAGGGACAAGACACCAGCCTTGGGCATCAAATAATGCATGACGGTAAAGATCTAATTCACAAGTCAGACCGCTTTCTTTTTCCTTTCAAGTTTACTTACACCCTTTTTCATCTCACCAGCATATTCACTACCAAGGATCACCATCTCATTACGCTTAAAGTTAACCGAGACAGAGGTCGTCGAGGTCATGCCGGTCGTATAACGATTCGCAGGGAATTCACCTGCATTAAAGACGGTGAAATCAGGCGTACCAAAGTTCTCGAGTTCTTCTTTCGTAGGACGAATCAACATGTTGCGCATAAACAAGATGTGGTAAGCACGAGAGGCCACAATACGGACCTTGATACGGTACTTGGGATCCCAACCAGCGTAACCATCAAAGACATAAAGACGAGGACGGGTATTGAGGTAATCGATCGCACGTTCACGGTTGATCAAGAAGACTCTTTCACTGATCGGTGTATTGACAGGACCCCACCAGACATCCTTTTGGGAGGTTTCTTCTTCCACAATACGCTTGTCCTTGGGAGAACGACCGGTTTTTTTACCAGAGTAAGCACAAAGAGCACCAGCAGATGAAATCACCGTGCCTTGTTCATACGTCAAGGCTTCTTCATAAAGAACGGCAACAGAAGGATTACGTTTGATGGTAACCTGTGGATGAATGAATATAAATTCCCCCTTTTATTCTCTATTTCTATTTACCTTGTCATAATCAATACCAGCATATTCATGTAATTCTTCTTCTACTTTTGTATGAACTGAACCAGAGCTAGCAGGTCTTCCAGTATAAGGGGATCCGGGTCTTGAGGCAACCATCTTGTTTAAAAAATAATGATAATAAAAAATAAAAGAAAAAGAAATACAAAAAAAAATAGAGTATTTATATTGTTTTCATGAATTCCTCGGAAGGATCGGAGTGCACACCCACTTTTTCACCTCTGCCCCCCCTCCTTTTGATTCGGAATATGCTTCTTGCAACGACCTTGGTGACGAAATGAATGTCCGACGCATACAAAAGCTTTACGGGACATGACGGAAGTGGAACATTGGCTTGTCCCCGATTTCTTCCTAAAATCATATTCTGTCATCAGGAGTAAGAGAACAATAGGCTCAACATTGAAAATGGACACAGGCCATTGAAAATAAAAAAGAAGAGGGTCAGTCGATATCAAATGAAAAAAAAAAACAACAAATAACTTACGACATCTTCTCTGGCCTATTTTTACTTTCCCCACATTTTCATGAATTGGCCCAATCATTTAACGTGAGAAATAATTTAAATCACCGACACTGGTCCCATCAACCCACCCAAAAAAAAAAAAATAAGGTCAGTTATTTTGAATTAAAAAAAAGAATGGGTATTGTTGTTTTATTTTTTTTTTACATGGAATGCTTGAATGAGGTGCAAATAAGACATAGCATGGAATACTTTCGGTCATTAAAATAATCGTGTTTTCACATGGCACATGCACTGATTTTTGGGAATCCATTTTTGGATTTATTTGTTGAGATTAAAAAAAGGGTTTATCCAATCAATTGCATGTTCTTTCTCTTGTTTCCTACTTTTATAAAGTAAAGTGGCATGGGATAGAAAGAGGGAGAGAGTGGATTTCTATTTTTGGAATTTAAATGAGACGGTGCATTCAGTATAAAAACATGTTTTTCGATGAGCCCATTTAGCCCAGAGGTTACTCAGATGGCGATGGTTGGATGGTCTAAATGAGTCACGCCCTAAAGTCTCATTTGAAGAACAGGACAACGTCATTGATTCCACTTTATGAATTTTCACATGAGATTTTTATTTATGCAATTCACAAAGATCAGCATTACAGTCATATCAAACTGAAAAGGATCCTTCCTTTTATAGAAATCATATGCCAACAGAACTTACAAACGTTCATCCTAAAAAAGATCGAATGAGTCACTCCCCCCGCCTCTTTTCAATGACGTCGAATTCCGCTTGAAAGTAAACGTATCTTGCGGTGATTTAATAAAAAGAAACCCGTTCTTTTCAAAGTGGTTCCGTCTAGATTCATTGAATAGGGTTTCTTGATTTGTTTATAGAATTAATATATGCACAATCAATAGTCTTATTTGAAATGATCTTGTTTATTAATACATGTTTACAAACGTATGGGATTCCATAAAAGATTTAGAAAAAGCATTATAAAGTATTTTACAAACTATTTTTTATTGAACACTACCAAGAGGAACATGGTTTGTGTGTAAAAATGGGAATAACTGATGTTTATTACTATTTCAGTGTCTCTTTTGGTTACGACGGTGACGTCTTCTCTTCTTCTTTTCTTGATTCTTACTCTTGGAAACAGCCTTCTGTAGCTCAGTCTGTTTATGATGATCTAATTGATCCAACATGTCCTGACACTTCTTTACCAACTCACGTCGATAATTCCTAATCGATTCATCTCCAAGGCTATCCACTGTATCCAGCTTCAGCATCACTCTGACCAGTTTCATCTTCTGAGCCCAAAAAGGCTCTGTTGTTATCCGTCGTGGCCGTCAGCAAAAGGGTTCCTTCTTCTTGCTTGGTAAACGTCAAAGGTTGAGACAACACCTGTTGCCAGCGGTTTACCAATTCACTTTGTTTCAAATGCCTCGAGATCTCATCTAATTCTTCCATTGTCCTTTTCTTTGGATCTTCTTTTGTTTCCTCTTGTTGTTCAGCCGCGATTCTATCAACAAACGCCTGATTCTCTTCTGTCAAGGGTGAATCGGTCATGTACTCACTTGTAGGTGTTGGTTCTGCTTCTGTAAAGACATGCTGGGGCAAATAGGGTATCTTTTTATCATTCTCTGGAATCTTCACCTGGGGTTTTTCGGCTTTCGAAGGTTGATCTTTCTGCCAGATACCAGACGGTTTCGGTTCATCACTGTAGACGGCCTGGTTTGGTTTTTGAGAAGTACGTTGGTGATCGACCAGGACAGGCTGAGAGGCTAATTGATTGATGAGGTCTTGTAAGGTGACGACGTGATCAGAAAGCGGAGGGGGAGCATCGAGTTTTGTTTGGGCTCCATCCGTCATCTCTTCTTCCTCCTCTTCATCACTTTCCTCTGGAGAACTAGCACGTTCAGGAGCGGACAGAGTGCTTTCTGAAGCATCTTGTTTAGGCGTCAAGAATACAGAACGAGGTGTTTCATACTGTTGTTTTTGTTCATTCAGACACTTCCACACCTCAGCCATCATATCCTCATCTTGACGTGCTTCTTCTTCTCGTTCTCGCTCTACATTTGTCGTCTGGTTTCCAAACAACTGCTGAAGTAAATCAGCCAATTGGTCTGAACGATATTGAGAATAATCCGGCCGTCTCTCGATCGCTTGCAACTGTCGGTACTGATCCCAGGCCTCAGCAGCACGCCTTTGATCTATAGCAGCCGCGATACACTGACGATAGTACCTTTCTTCTTCTTCTTGCAGCGCCGCGCGAATCAGAGCCTGTCTGCGATATTCTTCAAGGTAACTTTGGATCTGTCGTGTCCGTTCACGGCGGTACTCATCTCTCAGTGCTTTCAGGTTAAAGATGGCCTGCGCCAGACGTTCTCGTTCTGCAAGCGCAGCCGCAGAGATCTCGGATGGACTGGCAGTACGGTAGATCGGATGGAGGTGGACAAGACTAGGTGATTTTTGACATTCTTCGATATGTTGTGTACGTTTGTCTTGCTCATAAGCAAGTAGTGACTGTAGTTGTAAGAGATCATCCACACCCAAGCTTCTTGTAGGTCTATACATCTTGATAAAGTGAAAAAAAGAAAATGTGAAAAAAAAAAAAAAAAAAAAAAATCAAAAATGTGGGCAGTTTTATCCGTTGCCTGTTTTTCTAGAAGATGTTCATTACGTCATGTCATAATGTCCGCTTCAACACAAACACCATCACCATCTATTTGGCTTGGTTGCAAGTATTTTGCTCATTCATACATCTCCTTATTCTATCACAGTCATTGATGACACCTGATGGTCTTGAGCTCGGGCCGAGATCACTTGTACAGGTATCAAGTTTGTAACACGGGTGTGGGGTCATTTTGATTTTGTCAAAATAAAAGAGTGGAAACATCCATACTATTTTTATAAGATACAGCACAGAAAAGCTATGGCACTTGTAAGCAAAGAGTGTCATTTGGGAAATACATGTTGATCTATTGACTAAATTTAGCTTACACATACTTGCATGGTTGGATCCTCAATATTCTGATTCTTAATATCAGACTGAATCAATTATTAGGAAACAAGATATTGTATTAAAAGGAATACTATGAAGCCATTTATTCAACTCATAGTTTAATTGAGTATCCTAATTGCTTGATTATAAAAGATGATGGAAACAACACTCACTGTTTCTATGTTAACTAGGTGTAAAGGATAATATATACTTTTCAAGACGGGTTACACTATAAATACTAAAAATACGAATTTTTCAATGATTTATAACCTATTGATTCTTTTCATAGTTTGAATCCTAACATCCTTTGACTTGCTATCCCTTATTTTTATAGTGAACTTTTTTTCTGTCAGGTAAGCAGGAAGAATAACGCGACTCCTTAGCCTAAAACGATGATTTTCTTTAAAAAGAAGGCTCGAGAATGTTTTCATTACAATTAAGCTTGACGGTACATTATATATGGAAAGATGCCTATAAATGGGGAAACAAGTCTCATGAAAAGTATGCACTGTGCCGATACCAAATTCTTTACAAATGAGCCTAGTAAAATCACTGTTAACTTTAGAAAATTGCCATCTCACCACCATTTTTTTTTTTTTTTTTTTTGATTTGAGAAAACGTATTTATCTTTGAAAGATAAAAAGGATACAACACACCAACAGAAGAGTATAAGGGATGCATATCTTGGAGGAGAAATAGAACGGATAGATACCATTAAATGATCTTTTAAAGTCTTTGAACTAGTGTTTTTATGCTTGGAATGAATGGCTTCTTTAGCAAGTTTTAAAGAAGCCATGGGAGAAACAGTTGGTGTCGAACTTGTTCATAAATCAAAAGCAGATAAAAGAGACCATGGCTGTGCCTCATTATTGACAAAGGTTACTTGATACTACGTATCCTCACATGAGCATTGAATTTTTCATTCCTTTTGGAGAAAGAGCGTGAAAGACTAATCCTACTGATTCTAGCAATAAATTGCATTGGACATGAGCAATGGAAACATGGGCTGTTGATAAGTCAATTTGAGACGTTATGGAGCACAAGATGGCAAGAAAACGCTTCTTCTTGTATCAATCTAAGCAGAGAGCGGTTGGAATTTTAAAGAAAAGTAGCAATGTGTGCAGCTTTGGTATCCTTGCCTGTACTACATGTCACACACTTTAGCAGAGAGACATCAATACCTCCCATAACACGATGACTATTGCTCACTCGATTTGGGAAGAAGAAGGGTACTCAGCCTGTTTTCAAAAGTAAAACTATCATCCAATCGCCGTAACAAGCATGCCTGGTCTTTATTGACTTACGTTCATTACAGGTAATACCTCTATTGATATATTCATAGATATTTACAATCCTATTTAAATCAACTCAGTTTTTTTTTCTTTGCACTTGCTTCCATAAGGAATCTTTAGCTTCTTTTACGCTTAGTTTAATTTGGATTGGGCAATTATGCTGTCTTGGAGCACTGAGTGCTCAATTAGGTCTGTAAATAAATGTATTGTTTAACCGTAACTACAAAAAAATACCACTGCTGACTCCTCTAAAATAATATCCACTCTCTAAGCCACACTTTATTTTGCAATAATATGTATAATAATGAGAACAATATTCCCTCCATCCCCATATCTTTCTAAATCAAGCGTACATATAATCTTCAATTTTAGTATGACAGAGATCAATAAGAATTTAGGCACTACCAGAAAGCTCTATGTCATGGGCGAATGCATACCACATTTTCGATCTTTGTTTTGCCAAAATGAGCACTGCTTGTCATGATCAAATTAATCCTGGTTGGCTTGGGAGAACAGCTTACAATAAAACTTTTAAAGTGCTCAAATTTAAACTTTAGATAGTATGGGGAGTTGCTTCTTCTGTAGAATGATCAAGTCCTACTGCTTTTGTATTGGACGTCAATCTCAAAGAAAAGAGCTTGAAAATCAGCTGTATCAATGCCTGCTGATTCCATAACTGGTTTTACCCAGTTTGTTAGTGTTGTAATTCTGACTGGCGCAAGGTGTATTTAAGTCTCGGTAATAGATATAATTGGCTGTAAGAGGGATAGTAGCCACGTGGGTGGCTGTCGTGATGGCAAAGGAGGTCAACACAGGGAAGATGGCCTTGAAGTATTTGAAGCGAATTCTTAATTGGTTTGAATACCGAGATACTCAGTGAACAGTTACTTTCTTTTTGGTTGGGTTCGCGTTACCTCCTTTCTCATCCCTTTTATATTCCTATTTTATGTATTTTACACTTTGTGTTCTTGCGTTATTTTTTATTGTTATTTTTGTTTTACCTTTTCCCGTCTCTCCCAGTTATCTGATCAATACCATGGCATGATTATCTTTTATATCTTTTTTTTTTGTATTCCCACTTGCAAGGAATTTTGAAATTATAAATAGTAAACAAAAACGGAATAAAGGAATAAGCTGAATAATTTTTTTTTAAAAAAAAAGAAAACAAATGTCTTCCTGTGCCCTATTCTTTGATTTTCTCTTCTGTTCCCGGCTGTACAAATTGTAGCGAGTTAATCGAACATGTTAATAACAGGTCTCATTTGGTATTGTTTTTATGTCATCACTAAACAGGATCTTCAAAAACGTACATCACCTCATTTAGTATATTCTCATAGATATAGGCCTATCTTCTTCCAGCTCTACCGAAATGCATCTATTGCTGCTGCTTTCAGGTCGATTTTTAACACGTATTAAAATTTTTGTGAGGTGGCTGCTGTGTACTTTCTTCATTGTTTATGTTGTTCAAATTTTATTTCTTGATGCATGGATTAGAAAGATACGAGGATGGATGGAGTACTGTTCTTATTATACATATTATTGCAAAATAAAGTGTGATTTAGAGAGTAGATTTCATTTTAGTGGTCAATTGAAGTCAACTGGGATTAGTTTAGGTGCGACAAACAAAAGTTTATCCGTGTAACTGAGCTATAAAACGATTTCGATTTTTTTTTTTTAACTTTTTTTTTTTTTTTTTTTTGTGATTTGTTTGTTATTTTTCTCATACTTTTGTTATGTCAAAATTATCAAAGCTACCTTATATTTTAGCTTATTTTTTAGGCTATAGAAAACCAGACCACAAACAAAAAATACTCCCATTATGGAGAGTACTTCTCTGGTCGTTCTTGGCAGCGTGGATCGGCATTGCTTTACTAGAAATTATGTTTACTTATTCTCCTTCATTTAAGGAATATCATACGCCTATGATTGTTGCATCCTTTGTAATATAACTTAAAAAAGACTAAGAATTCGTTTTTGTTTACAATTTATGCACATAGGGAGCTGGTGCAGTGCTGGTTTATGGTGCTATTGATGCGCCTTTAGCACAGCCTCGAAATGTGATAGGTGGTCAAACAATTGGGTGTATTGTAGGTGTCATCATTGCACAATTATTCATGGGGATCAAACAAGACTGGGCTTCGGAGGATCAAAAAACTGCTGTGATGTGGGTTGCTGGTGCTTCAGCTATGGCTATTTCGTTGGTTCTAATGCAGCTCACAAAGACTGTACATCCACCAGCAGGAGCAACTGCACTCATTGCAAACACAACAGAGAATATAATAGAGATAAAATGGTTTTATATTGGTATTGTATTTCTATCAGCAGTTTTACAGGTTGCTATTGGTTGTCTGATCAATAATATTGAGAGAAAGTACCCTTCTTATTGGTGGAAACCTGATCACTTCCCTCTACAAATTGACCCTACTACTGCAGCCACTGTTATATCCTTTGGAGATCAAGACACGGCTTCACATCATTCAAAAAGAACAGAAGAAGGAGTGCTTGCAAAGATGAATTCAAATCAAGATGCTGACAAAGACGAAGAATCCAATTTGGATACTATTCAGAGTGGTACAAGTTCCATTCTTGAATTAGATCGCGCCATTTCTATCTTAAAAATACATTCAACAAAAGCATTAACTCTTAAAGACCAAGAAAGTCTCAACTCCTTAATAGACAAGATATCCACCCATTCATCAGCAAGTCAAAAAAATTAATTTATATTTATTTCTTTTCTCCCTGTACTGTTACCACAACTTTTCGTGACCCACCGTGTTTACGATGCTCACAAAGATAAATTCTTAAACAAAATTAGCACTAAATAACTTACATTAACATTTCTTACCCTTGCCATGTTCCGAGATTTAAGCGTCCTTCAGTAATGGGGACATTGATTGAAACACCTACAATGCCTGATTTTAGATGACCAGGCTAAACAGGGAATTTATTAAAAGGCCTGAAGGTGGAACTGCATTTCGCCTTGTATTATTAGTTACCATATCGTCCGGCCCTTCTGCTGTATGAACATAAGGAAATGATTCTGGTACAATCTTATTTAAACCCATTTCCATATCTTTTTGTACATTCGGGTCTGCATTTTCATTAATCATTAATGATGCAGATGTATGTTGCACTGTTTAATAGGGATTATTGCTACTTTCATTCTATAAAACCAGTTTTCTTTTTCTTTGCTTACAAAAGACATTGGCCATGCCTATTTTGAACGAATTGAGCTCTGGAACTTGATTTACAATCTCTCGATGAACGAGGTGACAACCTACATAAAAGTTTAGACCACGCTCTTTTGTTGAATTTTTTATATTTCTTTATACCTCTTCCGCGAGGATTTAAACGAATTTCTCTTTGAATCCAAGACATACTATTTTACTTTCAAAACAAAACAAAAAAAGGAAAAGAAAGCTTTTTTATATACTAGAATATGTACTTAACATAAAGTCATTATGACGACAGCTATCTTGCTATCTGTCTTTTGAAAACCCCTTTCAACTCTCATTAAAGTATCACTTTATTCACTTTCTTGTAATGTCTTATAGATACAATTCATATTTCAAAGGTATTAGATGTAAATTAATTGTAGTAACGTCAATATATAGACGAAAGGAGAGGCTAAATCAAAGGAGGTAAAAGAAAGTATTATATTTTAAAAGTCAGAATAGTGGGCAAATGAATTGTGTACCTTTTTTTCCCCCTTTGGCCTTTTTCTTCTTTCTTCTGTACTTTTTTTATGCGTCGATATTCACAACCTGTTCCAGTCTCAGCAGCTACTTCACTTCACTATCGACAGTTTAAAAATTCTTCTAGTGTTTCCTCAACCATTGGATCTATTCCAGATCCTATTGATTTATTAAAAATCAAGGCTGATTTAGAAGCGCTTTTACCAATTTCTGAAAAAAGAATTCATAACTTGCAAAAGGATTTGATTCTCTTGAGGAAGAATATAAAAACAAAACGTAAAGAAAAGAAAAATAAATAAACAAACAAACAAACAAAAAAGAAAAGAACTACAAATTAAAACATTTGTATTATACATGTAGCTGAAGTGGATCAAAAACAATATCATATTCCAACATTAATAAAAGATGAAATACCCGGTAAGATGTGCAAAAGAAAAAAGTATTTGTGTTTATGATTTAAACTTTTTTTTTTATTAAAGACGCAAAAGTTGAATCACTTCATGTTGCTTACCCTACGCATAATAAACAGCAATTAGAAAGACAACTGTAAGTTATCTTTACTTCATTATTATCCTTTTAGTATTGCTAAAATAATAACGATATAAAAGTGCCTTAGAAACATTAAGAAAGAAGAGACGAAGGGATGAATCAATTACAAACCATGTTAACAAAAGTATATCATTTTATTGAAGCTACATACACCGGAAAATCATGTTAAACTTATAATATTCTTTTTCTTTCTAGAACCGACACAACTTGTCAAGCTAAAAAGAGCAGATGAAAATGCACTACCTACTTGTAAAAAATCACATACAAACGTCAAAAAGAAGAAAGCAGCCGAATCTCATGATAAAGAAGATGAGCTTGACTTTGTAAGAGTTAAGCCTAAAGATCAAGTACCTATATTATCCTTTTGGGCTACTATTGATCCACATTTTCGACCGTTGGAAGAAGCAGATCGAGAATTTTTATTGGAAAAGGTTTGATATGATAGGATTTCTTTATTTACAACTCTAACATTGTATTTTTTTTCTTTTTCCTATCATAGCCAGATGATGAAACATCACACATTATACCACCTTTAGGAAGACACTACACTGAAACCTGGTCTGAAGACGATTCAATTAGTATACCTGGAATGAGCCTATCACCATCAACAAGCTCAAGCTCAAGGCAGGGATCTCATGATCATGTAAAATATTCAAGCAAAATCACAGAAGATCAGTTGTTAAAAGAAGAAGTCAGTTGTGGAGCTTTGACTGAACGTTTACTAAGTAGTTTAATACCAGATAAAGACAATGACATTGCAGCTGAAGATCAAGATGAGGAATGTGATCGTCTTGATTTTCAGGAAGAATTGAATGTAGGCGATTTTGAAGAGAGACTGATGACCGAATTGAGATACGTTGGATTGTTTGCAGAGGACGATGTAAGGTTATTTTGACTTTTCTTTTTGCTTTGGTGGGACCTTCTTTCTAAAGATCTTTCTTTTGTAGATTGAATGGGACGCAAAAGAAGATGATGAAATCTGTGCAGAGTTAAGGGCAATATCAAAGGAGTTAAAAGAACAGCACGCGATAAATGAAACCAGGAAGAAAAAACTTTTGAATGTTGTCGACAATCAACTTCAATATGAACAATATAGACATGTTCTCGATACATTGGACGTTCAGGTTGAGCAATGTTATTTAAAAAGATTTGTAAAAGCGCTTTTTATCTATGTGTCTTTTTTATATGTGCTAATGGATTTCTTGTAGCGAACACAAAAATCAAAGAAAAGAAAAAATGCACCTGCTTCTGGAAAGTCTAGCTTATCAGAACATGCAATACACGCAATGAACAAAAGAAAAGCATGGATAGACGCGTTAGAAAATATATTTAAGGATAAAAATCTTGTTATGCCTACAAAATCAATCTACGAAGAATCGTAGCATTTTTTTTTTTAATAAAAATATATTTTTTAAAGAAAGACATATACTCTATTTTATATAGTTTGTTTAACGTGTTTAAACATTGTAAAATCAAAACTTTTGATAATTAATTTAGTGTCAAATGATTTTTCTGTGTCTGTTGCTGACGTTAATGACAGTATACGCTCATACCGTCTAATCAAGCATATCATATAAGCTATATATATTCGATTATCAGTGCTTTTTATGCTTATTTTGTTTTCATTGTATTCCTTACATCAAGTAGGTAAATAATTCCTCCTACAAAGAATATAGCGCTAGGCATTTCCAAATCAAATACACGTAAAGAATTTACATATTCTTTATCATCATAGCATTCAATTAGTTCATTTACCTTAAATAAGGTCAAGACACAACATATCACGCATTGAATTATAGAGAGGAATTCAAAATGCATTATATATTTATATATCTTTATTCCCATGCAAGATCTCTAAACGAAAGCGGTAGATTTCTGAGGATTTAAGTGTTTATGAGGGGGCTTTTTAGTTACAAAGTAGGCTGAGAAGAGATCAATACAGATACTAACATAAACATTAATCTCCGTTCCAGTATATGGAAATTTGAATTGAAATACATCAAAAAAGTTAGACACAGATTTGCCAATACTCTGATCATCAGAACGAATATCTAAAGATGAAAAGTTAATATAGAAAAGTATATGTATAGAATGAAACGCTAACCTGGAATGAGTTTTGATATAGTAAAAGCAATTTTTCTAAAAAGCTGGCTAAACAAGACGTTAAATAAAAGAGGAAAGTAGAAGATATATTATTTGAAAATTCTTACTACAAAAGTTACTGTACAAGATAATTGCGATCCTTATTGACATCAAACCAAGGAAGCATCTTTCTTCTTTTCGACCCAAAAACCTTGGTAGGTTTTGCAAATTAGCTTTCTTGTTAGAATCCACTTCTATTGATATTGTCTTGTTAAAATGAGAAAGTCATTAAAGTGTGGTTGGAGGCTTTTATAGTTTCTCGCTTCCTTTTGTTGTACGCCTGTGCCTGATCTTGAAAGTTTGTTTCTTTACAGAAAAAGTGATTGTTGAGGAGGTTTGTCTGGGGAAATCTAGATAAAATTTAGAATAGTAGTCTTTCGACCTTTTATTTTATAAGAGACCTTAGTTGAGGATACCTTAGTAAAATCAACAGTCGCGATTGCATAATTTGTACGCACGAACCGTTGTTAGCTTGAAGTTAGTAAAACATGGTACAAGTTGCGGAAACGACGTTATACAATAGCATACAGATCTTTGCGCGGATATCCTCAAAATCGGAAACACATACACTTCCATATAATCCAAATTAAACATAAATATGTTGCTTTTTTCTCTATAATAGTTGTTTATAGAGCTAATCTTCGCTTAAAAATCTCTAAACATTTTCTTATTTTGATTATAAACTCGATAAGATCTTATTCTTATAAAGTGCCTCATCAGTTATTAATAAGAAAAAAATTGGATCAATGCGGATTAAGACGGGTTAAGCAGATTGAGGCATCCTATTTGGAAACCATATTGTACTACCATTTTTTTTTAAAAAAATCAAGACAACAAAAATACCTAAACGCGGACAGCCTGTATTTTCTTTATGTTAAACTATTGTGTATAAACACTATTTGCTAGTCTATACCCTTCAACTTTCTTTATTTCATACCTTAAAAGTATTTTTTGTTTGTGTGCATAAAAAGGTAAAGAACTGAAAGGACAATATAAGATTCTATTATAACTTTATGGTTAGTTATAATTAATAGGCAATGTCAACTTCTTCAGCTGATATAAAGGTCATTAAATATTACGATTGTTTAAGGCGTAATATAAATCTAAAACATTCATTTAGATTACAGAGGCAAGAACAGCGGTGTTACTGCGAAATGCCAACTCATATACAAATCCTAATGAAGCTACTATATGGCTTCTCGAACACTTATTTCGACCATTGACAACAATTAACTACGATGTAAGTATATATTCTTCAGAATATGCTTTTCCTTTTTCTTTTTCTTTTCTTTTTTTGTCTAACAACATGTTATAAAAAGGAATATCAAGTTATTTTTCTTTCTGACAGCGTTAAGTCTCTTTGGGACAAAAAGAGAAAAGAATCAAGAGAAAGTCATTATTCTTCTCCAGCCACAACAACGGTTGTATCCCCTGCTACAGAGGGAGCGCCAACGCCTCCAGTTATCTCGAATCAAACTTTGCCTTCAAACAATCATGATGTATTGGCCAATAAGATGTATCTCTTGACACCCCGTACAAGGATATTAACAGTGACCAAGGAACAATATATGGTATTTATGATTGACCTCAGTTCTAGTTTGGCTACTATCGAAACAGACGCCGGAAAAGTTATGATGGGCAATGCTTATCAAGTGTAAGTTTAGTACACATTTTTAAAACCATGACACTTATAATGGCTTTTAGATTAGAGAATGTTATTTTGGGGTTAGTTCAACCATTTTCTTTAAGCACATCAGACACTTCACCCCCTATTGTGGTATAGTACAGAAATAATGAATACAGCATGCAATAGTTAAATATATTATTAGATGGAGCATATAATACATATAACTGTTATAGCGGAATGTTCTCAATTTGGCTCTAATATGAATGTAATACCCATCTTAGCAGAATATCCCACAATGAGAGTATTATTACAAAATGTTCAAGTCACAACGAGTAATGCAGCGAGTGTGTTGAAAGTACTGCATGAAGCAATTAATAACTTTAAGATGGACTTGGGAAATTTTAGAAAGAAGTTGACCATCAAGAGATCCAAATTAGGCTACGAACTAGATGTGAGAGGCGATCATTCGCAGACAGTTGAAGACGGTACAAACTCGAATTATAATATACCCACTATGGATTCATCAGCAAAACGCCGATCAAAATCATCTGCTACAGCATTGGATACAAAAGAATCTCTGCAGCAAAGAAAGCCGGAAGCAAACAATGTCAATAAGAAGCCGGACAGCCCTTACAATCGTCACTATCATCCCAATCACCACCGACATACCTCTTCAGGAGTGTCCACCCAAACGCTATCTTCAATAAGCACATCCAACCATATTCCCATAACAGTCAACAATACCACCTCTACTACCAGTGCCAATACATCATCTAGTAAACGTTCACCTGCAAAGGATCACCACAGAAAAGATGTATGGGGCGTTGGAAAAACCGGAAGCAATTTATCATATATCCTAAGAGCAGGATTATTCGCCTTAAATTTATTACCTAAGCAAGGCAAACACTCTCTTGTTTTAATAACAGATGGCGTAGTCAAATCGAATATATCTGATGAGACGATCATACGGCAGTTGACTACAGGAGACATATCATGTAGTATGATTCAAATCGGTCAAGCAACAGGCTTCTTTCCTGGACTGAACTTTGGGTTTGTACCAGACAATGAGGTATTGCAGTTTGTAGCAAGCGCAACACGTGGCAGCTTTATGTTTGCAGAAGACTGCGTGCAGATTCCAAAGGATGTGACAAGTATGTTTGCCAGCCCGCCTAACTATTACCATTATAAACTGCTTTTACATGAAACATATCTTGATAAAATCAGTACCACAAGACTGATGGTCAGAAAAAATAAAAAGGGTGATAATCCCGATGCAGAAATTGATGGTGAAGCGTTTAACGCTGTCATGACAGACAATACAGCGGCATCTCATCAAAGAGTATTTCCTTGGGACCCTCTATCAGCACCGATTAGCGAAGACATGGGCTTATTAAAATATAAGGAATACTTCTTGCCAACTGAATGCTGGCATTTCATGAGGGCAAGGTTACGTCAAGGATTCACACTTCATTCTGTTTCATTGTTTGATGAGTCAAATAAATCATCCCTTAAATCGGTATCCACTAACAACATACGGACGGCAGCAAATGAACCAGACAGCTTTCAAAAAAAAGAGCGTGTTGTGATTGTCTTTATCTTACGCTGGCAGCCTCATATGACTGTTGAATATAGAATTAAGTCACTATGGACTTCCTCATTGCGACGTTATCTAAAGAGCATATCACACAATCAAGAAAGACTAATTCATATACCAGAAGATCCCAATTCAGATAGCAGCGATAGTATTTTTAGCTGTATGCGAGCACCCAAAGCAGAAGTCTTGGTCAGAGCAACCACTTCATTCTCACATATGCTACATAACTGGGATTCTTTTCAAAGAAGAAATCAAATGATGGCTGTTCAAGGAGCTAAAACAACAATGGATCTATCTAGTGCGCCTGGTTTTATCAAGGTTGGAAAAATGAAGCGGTTTCTCGAGCGCTTGGCTGAATCAGACAGCATGCTGAAGCAACTCACACAATTCAATCAGACTGAAAAGGTTTACAGCGACCCCACAGATATCTCAGCTCAACAACTGAATCTTCTAACAAAATTCAGCTCGCTTTGGGCAAAACTTGACAGATCAGATCTACGAGCGTTCAACATGTGTTGGTATGATGAGGTCTCTGTGAGCTTGATTCTGAACCATGCCTATTCTCTATCTAATTCCATCCAATTCTATATGGATGATAACTTGGAATATGATGATGCAGAGTTAGCTCTTTTTCAAATCTACGCAAAGCTTGAACAGTGGGCGAGTTTCATGAGCGATGATCGACAAGCGTATATCAAAATCCTCACATCACCTGAATCGCACTCGGTGAGCACCTTGGATAAACACTCGATTAACACTAAACAAAGTACCCTTCGGTTTTGTGAATTAAGAGTAGTGCGAGAAACGGATCGGCTTGTTTGTATTCGACTTCTGTTTTTTAATATTAGTGCTCATCTTCGACAATTGACCATTGATAGCGTTTTGAGCATGCTCAATTGCAAACAGGACGAAAATGTGCCTATACCACTTTTAGAAGCTAGAAATTCAGCATATGATACCCTAGAGCAAGTCTCTGATGTATCACTCCCGAATGCAATCACAAAGAGACCATTATCTAGCCTACTTTTGCGAGATGCTGCACATCTTGTATCAAAACAGAACACCGAGTTTGATAACAAGGCCGCAAAATCACTATGGTTTATTAGTCCAGCGTTTTTATTGACTGGAGAGTTCATTGTGCGTAACTTTTTGCAGCAAAACACTTGGCATTGGGACCTTCAAGATGTACACAGCGGCTTAGAAGATCACAGCAAGCCTTTAGTTCCGCTAATAAATTTAGCATTCGAATACATTGCAATTAATAGATCCACACAAGTAAAAAGGAATAAGAAAATGAAAATGGTTATTTTACTTACTGGTTTATTAGAAATGGAGCATTCTATCATTTAATAATTCATTTGGTCATTTTTACAAGGAGGCCACAACCTCAAATGGTTCTATCTTCTCAATTCAATATTTTATATGGAAAGACAATTCAAAGAAAACGATTATGACTGAAACATGGGTAGAGCCAATGTCGAATGAAGGCACGTTCAGGCTTCAGGATTCAGTGAAAAACGAAGTCTTTGATAAAGACAAGGATATTTTTACACACTTGGTCACATTCGACATTTTATATGCTTTTGGGCATCACATTTTTTCATCTATCGGGGATGCTACAAAAGACCGATTGGAGACAGAGGATGGATTCCGGGAATCTACTAGATGGATGCAACGATCTTCTTTGTTTAATATTTCTTCAGTACTTCGTCAAGGTTCTTTATTATTGGCTTCTTATATTTGTCCGAATTACAGCAGACATTATCATCCTACGGATACGGGAGACCAATCTGCTGCTGCAGCTCTAGCAGCCGTTTCAAATCAACCTCTCATGACACAGAACACGCATTTACTTGAACAAGATACAAACAGTATACTAAGAACGACCAGACGAAACAATAACAATCTAGGAAATCCTCGATCCCGTACAGTTTCTAGATTCAGTCCACTTGGATCTCCACTTACAAATATGGTTCCACCCTTAGTTTGGCATAGTGATAAGAACACCACCTGCACTTGCCCAAAGCCAGATGAATTATTTTGCAATGAAAAAGACAGTATCTCTAAATTGCGACCTGTGTTACGTGACATTGCTCTGCTTCACTACTATGTTGAGCATTCTCTATCCGCTGTCACTGATCGAGGTTTGTCTTTGAGCAAATCGTCCAGTGATGACTTTTGGGTCAATTTGATAAAGGATCTCATCGAGATGAATGAAATTAGTGTTATACAAAGCACGCTCTTTGTTGCACAAAACTTCCGCGATTTCAAATATTTTATCAAGGTATTTGACCCTTCTACTTTCGTATTGATCCTTGTACCTCGTTTGGACGCCATCGTAAAGGGTATGAATCATTTTGATTCTAAAGGCGGTCAAGATAGGCAAAATCATGTATTTGATAGGATCAGCCTGACAATTTTTGAATGTCATCGGCAGTTATCTGGCAATAGCAATAGTCCGCTGACGAAGGCTTCTGTTGATCAAATTAAGGTTCGCCCTGTCAACTCATTATCTTCAAAGGAATGGATAGAAAGCTTAGGTTCTACTCTACGGCCCAGCCTCTTGCGTGGGTATCTTCCAAATAGTTTGCCAGATGAGCCTCTGTCTGATAGAACACTTCGACTAATGCAGAATATCACACAAGTTTACTCAAGAAGCTTTGTGAAATCTATATTTACTTGTCTATTACATGGAAGAGCAATTGATTCTGAAGACTTTGAAAAGGTTTTAGAAATATGTGATGAATCCAACCTGGACATAGACTTGACTGGTTATCTCAATGTACAAACACTGTTGAATAAACGATCGAGAACAAATGAGGAAGAACTTATGTCTATCAATCAACGGTTTGTATCTGTTCTCGGTCATTACTTTGAGCCTGTGATTATCTCAAACTCAGAGTGGACAAACATATACTGTTATCGACCTCCGTTTGCTAAGGTAGGCCAAAAGTTGGGTTTATCCCTGTCTTCGGGAGAAAAGCCAAGCAATCTTGCAGATGTTGTTGTCTGTGCCCAAAATCCGCTCTTTGTTCGTCTCGAATGCACATTTCGTCAACCTTTACCCAATGGTGTTGGATATACTGAAATTACTTTTCCTTTAGATAGTCTGCCTTCATTATATCAGGGTCAATCAGATGATGGAACTCCTTACAACTTTGAGCCAAGATTCATTGGCACAGATTACTCCCCAATAGATTCGGCTGATGATACAACCGCAACACTTCATCTGGTTTGTATGACACTCCCACAATCCGACTATGATCCTCCAAGCGCTTTGTTTTCTCACCTACCCCAGTGTTTGGCTGATAATACAACTCATCATCAAGCGTAAGTAATCCTCTTTTTTTTTTAGGAATATAAATATATATGTGTTTTTAGACTGAGCTATTGTATTATTAGGTCATTTTTGGATGTTGATAAAGCTCACCGAGCAAGATTACCGTCTCTTAGTCAAGACAAACAGGATGCCCTTGTTGAGACAGAAGCTCGGCTTACATGGCTCTTTACCGAAGAAATTATGCACGGTTTACTTAGATCAGGACCTGTAACTCAGAACGTGATTCGGTATATTGAAGCACAACTAAAAAAGAAAAATCCCTTCGTTGACTTTCCTACAACAATGTTTATCCCACTTGCATTTGTCAAAAATCGAAGAGATAGCCGTCGCATGTTTTTTGAAGAGCTTGAGAAGCACAACAATACGCCGTATCGCTTACTGCGTGTAGGAGATTGTTTTTATGCGAGTGATAATGGTCACTTGAGTTCTCAGTTAGATGAGGCAAAAGACGGTGAATCAGTGTTTGATGGTGATGGGTTAAATATCACAGCAAATGACGAAGAGGAAAGCAACGATGAATACTGCCAGGGTTTGGGTATTAGTATACTAGAGCCCGAAACACCCGAAGGGGAGAAAGAAGAGGAGACGGAAGCAGTGGTTAAGCAAGAACCTATTCACCCCCAACTTTACTGGCTGCTGCTGATACCTCAAGCAGAAAGTGTGCAAATTTATTTTTACTCCAAAATGCAGCAATCCGTCAATCGATCTGAGATTATTCGTGTGACAAAGTCCATGGTAAATGAGGTTATGGAGCGCACTAATAGATTGGCTTTGTTACAACATTTGCATGATTCTCGCATTTGCAGGTATATAATGAATACATACATTTGTAGTTAATATAGTATTTTAACTTACAAGTTTGCATGCTTTAGTAAATATCTCTTTGCACCAGTTGATGGAGAAAAACAATTTTATTCTTCAGATGAGGAAACTTCAGAAGACGAAGACTATGCAGGAGCCACTAGTGACAATTTAGTTGAAATTTTGTCTACATCAGGTGAAGAATCTAGCTTTTCATCTCCAAGGAAATTTTTACCTGGTCAATTTAAGTGCGACATTGTGTTTACGAAGAGATTCCCGCTCCATTGGAGACTACAACCAAATGCTGCTTTGAACAAGCTGATGACGGATACATTGTTGCCTTTCCTAGTGAAAAACAAGTCGGGCATGTTTGTGATCTCACATAAAAATTCAGTTGTTTATTGCTTCCTTTCAGAAGTTAATATAATGATTCCTGATAATAACCTGGAACCATTTTCCTTTGCTGCCGCTGACGACAGCATGCTGTACAACCCTGATTCGCCTTATGGATCGTCATTCATTACAAATGAGAACAATGTCCTTGGAACGTCTCATACAAGAACTCGTCATCCATCACACGTCTATTCAAAGTCCTCACCACAAGGAAGCATTGCTAGTGAGCGCCAACAATCGAGTCCAAAAAATAGCCCCAGTTTGACAGATATAGGTACTTCTGCTTCTTCTCCAGTGACTGGGAAGAAATTTAATAGGCAACATGAAGGAAGAGAACTTGTACTTGAGGTTTATGGTGTCGAGGCGGACTCATATATCATTGAAGGTCTTGTTGAAATGATTGAATCCAGAATTACCTCAGAAATCACCTTGAAGGAAGTTCAGCAATTCTTGATTCGTAATCCTACCACAAAATTATCTCGAGCTGACGTTGATTTTATCTTGCCCATCGAAAGGGAGCCATTACTACAGAAGCAACTTTGTATCCCATTCTTGATAAAAAACCTCGTGCAATTTTTAAAGATTCTTAGGAAGAATATTTTGACATCACCTTCTCTTCATGCTCTCTATTCCAATTATCTTGCAGGCACTATGAGGCGTCATCATGGCTTAAGATATGGTAGTGGTTACTCTAGTTTAGGCGATTCATATCATGCAAAGAATGAAGACACAGCCAAAGGCGGCACATTTGAAGAATGGTCTTGTTTAAACCTATTATTCTATTACAACTATCTCAATAGAGCACCTGGTACATATCTACCATTTGAGCAAAGAGTAGGCGAGGGTGTCGCCGGTATATGTTTGACAATCGTGAATGAGGATGATGCTGCTCTTTCGAAAGTTGTATTCGATAACACTGCACCAAACGTTAAAAAAGGACGTCGGCTCACTTTAAACACACTTAAAGATTGCTTTAACTTTGATTTTGAAAAAAGCCGCAATCATTATGAGGGCTACAAGATTTGCATTGATATATGGTCTTATAGCAAGCTTGAGGTGAATCATATTTATGATTTTATTTTCAAATGTTTTAAACAAAGTATTTGTGATCATATGATTGAGACAGCTATCTCATATATTCCACCTCACGTCTCAACGAGAAAGGCCAAATTAGAAGAAGAGTTCAAGACGATAGCCTCTTTGATTACCTATATTCTTGAGCAAGCCATTCAGTGGGAAAGTCCAAGCGTCAAAAAATGCTTCCGCTCAATTAGCTTAACACCATGGTACTTCGATGGCCTTGCTGCACAATTGAAAGGCGATCTACAAGATATTCACGTTTCGCTCGATCCAGTGATTGCAAGAGCACGTCTAACTTCTGATCTGACTGATATAATGAATGACAAACCCAAAAAAATATCTGAACTCAATTACAAATTGCATAACCCGTATGAATTCTATGAAAAAGTTTTTGAAAATTCATTACTGTTGGAAGAGGATGAGGAGGAGGAAGTAGAAAATGGTCAGTATGTCAAGGGCTTTACTCGCTTAAAGCAAAGCTCTTCTTTCAAATCACAGAAAGGAACATCGAGCGGTAAGAAAGGACAACATGATGGTAATATAAAGCGTGCATCAAGTCAAGCAGATAGGATACCACGAGAGCTACCTATGTATGATCACAAAAATTATAAATACCTGATTATTAGTGGCCTCCCCGAGCTATATAGTAAATATTCGCTACCATCAAGCCGAAGATTTAGCATGGAAACTATGGACATGTCTCAAAGATCTCGAGGTCCAATGAATTCTATTGAAGATGAATTATTGCAATTCACTAGAAAAGACTTGTATTTGAGAAGAGAAGACACAGCTAGCATTCATAGCCGACAAGAATCACTCGCATCAAGTACGTCCAAACCTTTGCCCAGCTTTATGTCGAAGCATAAAACAAGCGAGTTTAGAGACATGCCCCACTTGCACAGCTTTATGGTAATGACTATGGATGTAGCAGAATTGACTATGTACTCTTATAACTACTCTGATACTTTCGCAGAACATATTTTCAATACTATGTACAAAAATGTTGTGCAGCAAGAAACTAGACATATGAGCTTAAACAATATATTGCACCAAAAGATAGGTCTCTTTTATCACACGGAAAAGATGTCAACAATCCTGTCTCACAACAACAACATGATGAATAATTTGGGAGCTCCACCCATGCTATCCTCTAATAGCAATTCTGCAAGCAACATTGGTACACCTTTGCAACATAGTGCACTAACTCAGATTCAAATAAATTCAAATGCAAACAGCACAAGATCACCTGGCTTGGCCAACACTATTGTAATGTTAGCCCAGATCGACTCTTCGTCATCAATCCCCTCCATCGAAAGCATGGCAAGTTCCACAGAGCATCGGCAAAGCAATACAAAATCGGGCAATTCTGTTGTTGTCAACTTTGAGAGCCTGAAGCAACTAATGAAGAACACATATGAGTTCAATGTCCGGTATAAGTTTCAGCAGCAGCAAGGAGCTATGGAATATGTATCTGGAGTAACTCGTAGTATTTTTGACACCGTAGATAATGCTAGGTTGAGCAAGACAGCCACTTCCAAATCCACCAATGGATCTACAGTTGACGTTCTCTATTCAGCAGCAAGGACAGCAAACGCAAACACAGTTTTAAGAGATACCTACGCAAGATCAACTGAATTAAACAAAATCCCCTACTCTAGCGATTACCTTGTACGACACGGAGAGCCATATTTGCACGTATATCTTTCGAGATCAAAACCTTTGGAAGCTCATGAAAAAGCATTTAAGGTTTATACAAAATGGGCAGAGCGCTATTATGGACCTGGCCATACAAAAACAATTGACGAAATGATGACCGTAGCGGAACTGCAAGAAATTTTGAAAGCATCCAGATTACTGCATTTCTGTCGAACACCCATCCTTTTTTCTGACACGATCACGCATTGCGCTTTAGGATGTGCGCTCACAGATAAGCATCTCAAATTGGAAGAGACAACAGCTTGGTACGAGAGACTTGCTCGTGGATTTATGAAAGAATATGCCTCCTATTTGGAGAGTATAGGAATGCACTTGATCGTGTATGGCCCTTCAAACAATCAACAAGATGAACTAGAAGCCTATCTCTCACAATTCACAATTGCAGAGAGTTATTCTGTAGATTCTCCTGTGGTCTACTTGCTGCAAGTATTTGAAGGTGGTTCGATCATGTGTGAAGCTAGACTCACTGGAGCTTTCGTATCAGTAACTTTATATACTTTGCACCGTCGATATGGTCGCCTCCAATATTCACCTTACTCTCATCAAAGCAAAGAAGTTGGTAGAGAAAATTTCCAAAAGTTTATGGCTGAATGTGATGATTTCAAACAACGAATTCATGTTAACTCTTTTGTCTTTGATTTCCATCTAAGATATATTCAACGCAGTTTAGATGATGTTGAACTATTACCGTCCAATCTAGACTTATTAAGTATAATCAGAAAGATAGCTTCTGTCTACAATAGGCCTGCAATTTACGCAAGAAATAGAATCATTCAAGATTCTTACGAAATGCCTGTTGACGGAGCGTTAGAGGGTCTTGTTCCTTGGATGTTGTCTTCTGGTTCAAAGCTGGGGCTGAAGACCCTCAAAAGAAAAGATCAGCCTGTTGCTTGCTTTGTATCTGCAGATGACCTCTCATTTGATCTTGGCCCACAGAGTGATAGCATTGAAGATACTCCTTTCCGTTATACTTTACTTATTTGTCCTGCAGAGACACATGGTAATGATATGGATAATAGAAAGTGGAATGATAGTGTAAGCATACATCAACAAGGAAGTTTTGACATGACAGGTCCCAGCCTAATAGAAAAGGTTTCTGGTCAAATTCCACAGAGCAATGAATGTAGTTTATCTTTACAATGCTTTATTCTCATTACGTATCGTGGCATGGATCGCTGCACTAGCTCAGAGAGGTGTCAGAGAGCATGGTCAGAGGTGTTAAAGGTCAAACCCAAGCGATACAACAACCTCTTTGATGAAGTACTTGAGCCAGAGACAATTACTGTAAAAGATGTTTTTGATGCAGCTAAAATCAAACTGAGTAATATAGCTAATAAGGTAAGTGATATGCCATTTGTATCCCATAGTATTGATTATTTCTGAAGGCTATTTACTTTTATCATCGTGAAAATGATTGGAATAAGTTATATGAAATCACGCTTCCTCATCCGTCCAATGACACTTCACCACATGAAATGATGAATTTAGCTGCTCGTTTTGGTCCGATAGATTTATGTGATGCAGATCCAATATTCTCAAAGCTGCTTAAATTGAGAGGTTTGAACTGGAATAATTTAATGGATTATTTAAAGCCTTTCTATGCCGGTGCATCTGGAGAGATTCATACAGCAGACGTGAGGCAGCTACTGTTGTTTGTTCCTCATGTTCCTGTCTTCTTTAATTTAGAATACAAAGTAGATGGGTCATTTAGTATTACTATTAATAACAGAGAAGATAGACAAGCTTCTGGTATGTTGGATGAAGAGGAAAAAACAGTCATCAACCAGCTGGCTACTATCATTTCTTACTATATCTGGAAACATATCAAATAAACATAAAATTAGCAATGAAAGTAAAATGTTATTTTTATATATTTGTAAGCTCACAAATTGACACAGACTGAGCAAGAGTATGTATTGTAGGAAAGACTGGCATTAATGGATTATGATATAACTGGATTAATTACGTGAGCGAATCTCAATACCCTTCAATTAAAAAATAATATAAAGATAATACATAACTTCTCTTAATTGGCACATATGAGCCTTTCTTATAATCATAAATTAAGGAAGGAAGCAATGAGGATAATAAGTGTGAAAAAGTGAAATAAATCGATTCAAGTCAACAAAAGGAAAAGTTCAATGAACATAGTATAAATCCTTAAAACAGCTATATATACATCAATCATTTGTATTATCTTTAGCTTTTTTTTGTCTTCTTGCAATTATACATGTAGATTGTTATTTACGCCTTTTTCTTAAAAAAAGTTCATTATATTATATTTGATCTCGATTTCTTGTAAGCAAAAGACGATTGTGAATTTATCATTTATGTCATATTGTTCTATAACCTAGTCAGTATACCAGTTACATATTATCATAACGTTTACAAAGAAAGCTTATACAGTTCTTATCGAATTTGTTCTCCTTTCCTTCAAGTTGTGACCTTTTTTTGTGCTTAGCAAATACCTTTCTTCATCGCCGTAGGTAGTTTATATCATACCGCTCTATTCTTACAATAATATCAATTGTTAGCTGTGCATGTCTAGAAGATACTTCTTGCTAGACTACGACAAGTAGTAGCTTTCCCACTTCAGCAGGGAACAAGAACGATACAGACTTCCAACTTTTTTGGAAGCCATTGTATTAGATTTTGCGACATATTTACTTTTTCGTTTAGTATGTCTAAGCTTATCTTTGTCTTCGATAATATCTTAATCGTTTTCTTATATTAAATTACCGAGCCACCTAAGTCTGTAAGCATTCAAAAATCATGTTTATTGACCATACCATCTATTTTTCTTTAATAATGATTGTTATAAAGTAAGACTAACCGTTTATCAAAAGAAACGGTTTAAAATCATATTACTAATAATGGTTTGGAGAAATTTATAAATAAAAACAAAAAATAAGCACCTTGTATCAAACAACTGCTTCTTTCAAAATGCTTACTAATTATTGTGAAAGAAATACTGTACAAGCTTCCTCTGGTATATGGTACTTGATAAACAGAGTTAATAAAACCTTTTTTTACTATCAAACCTTCAGAATATTATCAATATCTTTGACCATGAGTGTAAAAGAAACAGCCAAGTTATCTTCTGTTTGTAAAACAAAAGCCTTCTTTTTGTTTAATGCCAAAAACTACAGCGCTTGGTAGTATTCAATTTTGCATATGGATATATTGTGTAACCTTTAGTTATTAGTATCTAACTACTATTAAGCAGCATTAGACAGACATCACAGAGGGCATTAACGATAGGCAATATAGCACAAAATAAGACACTTTCTTTTGTTTATTACATCTATATGGTAATACTATTTTGAAAATACTAGGGGAATGTTTGCATTTATTAAAAATTATTATGTTTTCAGAGATAAGGAGTTGTATGAAAAATGATTTATAAAAGCTAACAAAGCAAAATGGAAAACAAATGATTTCGATATTTTATTGATAAGAAACCATTGATGAATAGCAAAGAGCCACGTATTTGAATAACATCCTTTTTGTAAATAGCTTCTTTGGAAAGTATGCATTTGATTTGTTTTTTTGTTTGTTTGTTTTTTTGTTTTTTTTTTTAAAAAAAAAAAGATAATAAAGAATCACCCTTGAATTGCTCTTATAAACACTTTTTCAAGTCTATAGGATATGAGTGGTACCCCGAAGGGCGTTCCGTTCACTGTCAGGTTCTAAGTCTATGTCTGGAATGTTCTGCGAAAGATATACCCTATTTCTAGGG
Organism: Rhizopus delemar RA 99-880; assembly: GCF_000149305.1. Taxonomy (NCBI): domain Eukaryota; kingdom Fungi; phylum Mucoromycota; class Mucoromycetes; order Mucorales; family Rhizopodaceae; genus Rhizopus; species Rhizopus delemar. The sequence goes on from NW_027137834.1 coordinate 366,477, forward strand.
ATCACCCTCTCTCAAGCAAAGCGTGACCGGGTCTGTTACTTCGCTCGTTGTAGCTTCAGATGTAAAGACATCATCCGTCTACCACTAGGATGAACAGAGCGGGTGTTACTTTTACTTGAGTTCGCATTCCTCCTTAGAGCTTACAAGTTCCAGCAGATCATCGTCCCATCCTGCCACAGATTTTAGAAGCATAGCAAAGAGGTCATAAAGAGATAGAAAGAGAAGAGATTACAAAGATAGAGAGACTACCAAAAGAGAGCTTTTACAAGAAAGGATTGTCATCAAGCGGACCGTGCGGACATAACAATAAGTACAAAAGCAGCTTTAAAGAAAAACCATTTATATTGACACAGGAGAGCATAAATTGTTGAACTAGAAAAAAAAAAGTTAATAAAAAAGATAATTCTCCTATGAACAATACTTTTTAGCCAAAGAGGCAACAAAAAAAATCATTCTTGACCAAGACCAACAAAGACAGAGTAGGCTATTTCAAGAATGTTAATAAATTAATTACATAGCATAAAAGAAAGCTTTACCATTTTATGAGGCCAAGTTATGATTTCTTTTTTAACCATCGAAACCAATGGAATGACGTGTTTAGCATTGAATGAAACCAAAGAGGTCATAGAACGATAAACAAAAGAGAGCACACCAACTTTTGATATTAACTGAGACCATATGAAGAGGCAAAGAACAGATGTATTATGTAGGTTATATATTTGCACGTTGATTAAAGACCAAGTTAATAGTAGATGAAAGATTTTAAGAGGTCAAAGAGAGAGAGAAAAACATGTTTGAAGCACAAAAATAGCAAAAGCAATTGTTTGAGAAGAAGTGTTCTTGACAAAAGACCATAATAGCAAGTTTAAAGTTGAAAAGACAAAGTATTTAGGCCATCAGTTTTGGAGAAGATTGATTGTTTGATGAAGAAAGAAAGAAAAAAGTTTTGGCAAAAAGAATTCTTTAAATATTTTTTTTCACGTTCTTGATGAGTCATCTTCCTTTTTTTTTCACATTTTTGATGGTGCATTTTTCTTTTTTTCTTTTTTTTTTCTTATATTTCTAAAAACTTTAAAAAATTTGTTTATCCATAAAGGAATGATAAACAAAAGGACAAAGCCACACTGGACTAACGAATAAACAAATCCAAAAAAATATATGTTTGATCACAACTATTGATCTTTCTTATATTGCATATCCTCTCACTCCAAGCTTTAAATAATAATATTTTTTTTTAAAATGAGCTTTGTATTCTAATGGACAAAGCAATTGTGTGCTTGCTTTTTTTTATTTGTACAACCGTTATCTGCATAAAATGTGTATAGGATTCAAAGGCCTACAGTCTCTTTTTTCTTTTATTAAATTCATAACCATGATTTAAAAAAGAGAACATGAATTTTTCTATATTCAAATCATACTTCATATGAAAAGACTTTTCTTTTCTTTGTTTTACTATAAAAATAAACGCGATTTTTAATTTGGTTAATTAAAAAAAATAGGGGATAAGTCTATTCCGAATTCCGTGTGTAACAATTTTCATCATGTTTAACCTACACCCTATTGTTCAGATACTTAAATAAAATCTCCAAATTATCATTGCAACATAGCTCTACATTATTACTATTATTTTTTATCAATAACTATTAAAGAGAAAATAAATGATATAAACAATGAATATGTTTTTTCACATGTAAATTTTTTTTTCTCCTCATTGGAGATTTAAAGATTTTTTAAGCTTTAGAAAGATTGTTTATCTTTTCTCTATCGTATATTTTAAATGAATCGTTGTCTCCTTCCTTGTTACTTTCTGTAAGCGAATACTTTTTTGAAATTGAATATAATAGCCTAACTACTGAATTGAACCGTTGATTTAATGGCGTCGAGCATTTCTTTTGGCTTGTCGTAACATGACCAAATGCTACTAGCCGATTCATCGGCTCCTGATTAATATTTTCCTTTTGAAATATCTGTGTCGACTACAAGCGTAATGGACTATCAGTAATCAGTGGGACAGAAAAAATAGGATTTTATTTATTTTCAAACTTACGGAATTTATATTGCATGGTGTACGCCCTTAATTCACCACAGAATAAGTTGAGACTAAATTTTTTAATGGACGCTGTAGTTTAGTATATATATAAAAAAAAGATACGTAAAAGTCGGATTGAACTTTCATGGTTGTTGACTACTATAGTGTTTTTTAGTAGCAGAATTCGGTTGATGAACGGATATTAGAAAGAGAAAATGTAAAGCACAGCAGGGCTTTTGTTTTTGTATAATCATAGAATTATCGTCGGTGTTATGCGGCCGATTAATTTAGCTGACATAGGCTAATGAACCTTAGCCGAGAAAGCTATTTACAAATATTTCTTAATATTCAATTGAAATTAACAGTTTTGTAATTAAATTCTGGATGTCGTGAATCAAATCTCGCCGCAGTGGATTATTTTAAATAAGCTTAATTGGGTGGTTGATTTTGTGCGTCTGTAATATATACATACATACATAGCTTATTAATGAGCAATAGAATATATTACTTTCGATAATTAGAAACTTGGCTCAATATTTCCATTGTAATATTGTATGGATAACAAATGTGTTGGATTGGTAATAATAAGCAAGACAGAAAAGGGCTAGGATTTATTCATTTATCTGAGCCTCTATACTGAAGAGACAATAAAATTGTAATTTAATATAGAGAATAAACAAAGATGATTAGACTAAATCCTTCTTTATGTTATTCATTTTGGTGTATGTCTGATTAAACAAATTTAATTTTGTATGTTCTGCGATGAAATAAACAAAGTACTGTAAGGCGCCTTTTTTTTTCTTTCTTTCTAGAACCCAATTGAAGAAGCTTTGCTTACAAGTAAAAAAGGAAATTAAGAGAGGTTAATGTTTTTATTAGTAAACTGGCTTCCCTAATGCATTGTTATATCTGTTAAAAAAAGCCAAGAACGATCAAAACAACAGTATAGAATCATATATATTCTTCTCTTTCTTGCCGTTATTGATCATAAGTATACTGATATTGGAAAATGTCTGCTAAAAGAAATGTTTGCACTTCATTTGGTCTTACTTTCCTCAGCTTTTTTTTTTCTTACATATGAATATTCTGATCCCCAGAGGCTTATTAGCTATTTCTTATTATGGTAACTCTATCTAAACCTACTATCCTCAACGTTTCACCATTTTTTTCTTTTTTTTATAAAAAATTGTATAATATAAAATAGCTAATGTTATTGTTGATAGAGGTATTCAATTGCTAGAATTCAATTAGAGAAAATAGTGTGCTGTTTCTGAAAGTTCTTAAAAAACTTGGAAAAGTTGGAAATGCTTTTTATTACATTTATACAAAGTTCAACTTAGAGAGTTGTAATAATCAGCAATGGAAATTTTATGATTGTAGAACAGTATCGAATTGTAATGTACAAAATCTCCTTGACATATCCTGCGTTGAATTCGATGAATTTAAAGAGTTGAATAGCATCCTAACATCACTAGATTTCACCACTACTTTGAATCAAGGTATACACGCTTATATATCCAATTCATACATTGTTACAAACTCAATAATTAGATATAAGCTTTATACTGCTCCGCGCTCCTTTACATCAAGGTATTAAGTGGAACACTGGCCGAGTATTCAACTAATTTTTGCGTGTCATTATCTTCCTGTTAACCTCCCTTTGTTTGGGCTTCTAGTAATTTAGACCTCAAACAGTGTTTAGTGTATCAACGTAAACGATGTTTTCTGAAATTAAGAGCTAGCATTTTATCGATGTTAGTTAGTTATTCTAGAAGTCCACTTGGTGAAGATATTGATTAGTTCTTTTCAATCTTATTGCTTAGTGTACATAACTTCTCTTAATTGTGATGACGGAGTCAAAGACTCTTTGTCACATTCCGCTGAAGAAAACGAATGGATAACATTACTTTTCCAGTAGTCTCTGCCACCTATTCTATCTTCCTCAGGAAACTGACTATTCATCAACATCATCATAATATAAAGAATTTAAAGAGTACTTGCTTGATTCAGCAATCAACTTAGACATCTTATTTTGCAGCATGCTAATTTCCATACTCTTGGTGCTGAAGAATATTGAAGGAACCCCTAAACGCGTTTTAATTCCAAGCTGACTCTTTTTGTATAATTGACTGTGAAATCCAATCTTGCCGATTGCTTTGATGTCCTGTTATCGTGCATTTCTATCTCCTTTTTGATCTTTACGAATATACACATGTTGCCTAAGTAGTATACTAGATGAATATCTCCTGACGGACAAACTCCATTATTGCCACAGTGTCGTGTGCCACTAAAGTTTCAACTGCTTAAAATTTTATGTTTGTTTATTCAATCGGCTTTGAGTGGCTCTCTTCATGATCGAGCTTGCTGGATTCTCCCAGCAATGTCTAAAGTGAAAAAGGCTAATTCCTTTTGCATCTCTATTTCTCAAACATTTAAAGTTAGAATAAGGCCAAAGAATGCTTGTTGCAAGATCCCGTCTAGCTCTTCCCTATCACAGAACTAATACGTTGTTAGCCTGCGGTTTCTTTTCATTTGATAATAATTTATACAGAGTATCACAAGAAAAATCCTTATTTGTCTATTTGTTTATTTTAATCCTGCACTTTATCGAACTTGATTTAGAAAATGTAGCTTAGAAAGAAAAAAAAAGAGTGGTAGATGAGAAAAACAATAACCAGTTTTAGTATTATTTTTCTTTCTGCTTTTTTACTTTTTTTGTTTTTTTCTATATAATTTTATCATAACATCATGGGCGCACTTCCTAGTTCAGAGTACAATCCATATGATTACTATTATCGACCCACCTATGGATATAGTCACGGGTACGGCAATGGAAATGGTTATGGCGGTGGATATGGAAACGGTTATGGAAATGCTTATGGAAATGCTTATGGAAATGCTTATGGGAATGGTTATGGATATGGGAATGGGTATGGAAATGGGAATGGATTTAATAGTGGGTATGTAAACGGGTACGGTAATGAATATAACAATGGGTACAACAACAGATATAATGGCAGCGGATACGAGGTAAGGCCTATAGTATATACTTGCTTGAGTACAATATTGGGTTTATATTTTTTTGCTAGTACTATCAAAAATACAACAATCCGTATTACAATCCTGCTACCCCCAACAATTATTACTCATATTATCCTTATGGAACACCGACAAATTATGGCTACGGTGCACCAAATTACTATAGTAGTACACCTTACAATAACAATGTGTACGGTTCACCATATCCTTATGGCTACTATCCGAATAACTACTATCAAAGATCTTATTTTTAATACTTTTTAAGTGTGATGTATATACCAGGATCAAAAAGGAAAAGAATTGTACACTTGCATAAATTTCATCACTCCAAACAGCATCGACAAACTTCCTTTGTAATATTATTAAAGAGAAAAACAACCAAAATCTTTTTTTACCAATAAAACAATCATCTTTTCTACTTTTGTATTACTAATATTTTTGATTTAAAAAGGTACTTTATACATGAAAACCAGAATCTTGAACAAAGTCAAACGGTTGTTGACGTTACCCCTTCAAGCATAATGGACACATTTTTTTTCACGTTGCTATTAAACTCTTAAGAGTAAAATAAAATAAAAAAAGGATTGGCGTATGTCAAAGTGAGTTAACTGTTGCTGTTTTTAAGCCATCCGAGTAATATGAATGTTGTGAAGCTTTTGCTTTATTTTTGTGATACAATAAAAATAATAAAAAGCACAGACTATATCCCGTTTGAACACTTCTTTCTTCACTTTTCTTTTCTTTAATCAAAAAGATAAAATTAAACATGACTAACAAGTGGTCCATCCAAGTAAATACACTTTGTCTTTCATTATGGGATTTCAGTAAGGTTCATTTTGTGTTTAACTGTTTTTATTAATAGATTCCTGAAACACCTTCCCCAAACTATATTCTTGTCAAGAATATTTCTTCTAAATCAACTGAACAAACAGGTATTTGCAATAAGCTTAAATTTTAGGAATTACATTCACATACATATTTCAGTAAGAGAATTCTTCTTGTTTTGTGGTAAAATCAAAGAGTTTGAGCTGAAATCGTAAGTGAAGAGAGAGAGAAAACTATAATAAAAACAAGAGATATGAGTTAAACATTATATAGTGATGACGAAGATAGCAAATACCAAATTGCTTTAATACACTTTGAGCGCGAATCTGCTGCTAAAACGGCATCTCTTTTAAGTAATGGTAACGTATAAATATTTTTGTGATGCATACAGGAATTCCAACAAGACATATAGCCTTGCTTGATGATAGCCATATAATGGCTTTTCCTTATTTCGATATATCTTCAAGCGATGATGAAAACGGCATTGATTCCGAGCACCTTGAAACTCAAGAATCGAAACCGAAATCTCGCATTGCAGCTGAAATATTGGCTAATGGTTATATACTTCATGATCATGTTGTTGCTAAAGGTATTGAATATGACAACAAATATAATCTTTCTTCTCGCTTGACTAGCCTTTTGAACGCATTACAAACCAATGGTAAGCCTTCATTTATGGTAACAAACAAAGAACTATGTATCTTACGTATACCGTTTAAAGTTAAACATTTTGAAGAAAAATATCGTATTTGGGATAACGTGATTAACATTGACCGAAAGTATAAACTCAGTGAAAAAGCCCAAACGGCTGCTCAAACAGCTCAGGATAGAGCACAAGTAGCTCTTCAAACACCAACAGGTCAAAAGGTTCATGAATTTGCTAGTCAAACACTGGCTCAAATTGCCGCTGTTCATTATGAAGCAAAGAAAATTCAGGTAAAGAGAGAACATTATAGTTTGAAACTTCGCTATTTCTAAAATTGGGTATTTCATTTCGTACAAAGAGCGAAAGGTTAAACAATCACAACAATGGAACCTCTAATGACACCTCTGAGAAGCCTATTGCTGCCCCTGCTCAATAAACGCAATCCGCTTTATATACGTATGATTAATGGCTATTTGTACTTTTTTATAAGAAAAAGAAAGAAATAAAGCTGTAAATGCTTTTGGTTAATAAACATTTATTGTACTTGAAACAATACAATACTGGAGTAATCACAGTAAATTGTAACAATGATAATTCAAATATCTTCCTTTTGATAAAATCAGTGCAGTTTACTTGCTTCATTTGATCGACCAAAACAATTTTATATTAAATTAATTGTAATAAGAAAAAAGAAAGTATATAAACAAAACTGGTTCAAAAAAGTAGGTTGCTAAGAGAATTCTCAGATGAATTAATATGTGCGATTTTTTTTTTTTTTTTTTGTAAAACAAGCATATAAAAACCCTTTAGATAAAGTTCATTTCAGCCAAAGCATATATAAAGTTTCGTGTAATATCCTGAAATAAGAAGCAGCTAAAAGGAAATATCAAGGGTTTATAAAACATCGTATCTTTAGTAATGTCAAACTATGACTGTGTAGCTTTACCACCAGTAACTGTAAAACTATAGTGTTACAATGCTAATACTAGTCTGATGATTTATTAAAAACTTTGGCTTTGTATTATCATTTTCTGAATTACCGATGGCAAATTATTTGCTTGAGATGATACTAAAGTAAAAACCACATCAATCCCATTAATTATTTCTCATATACACTCTTTGCCTTGAACAATGTTCTCAGAAGCACCGAGTTTGGTTTACAGTTTTAATAAACGTACAATCTGGATTTTTTATTGTCTTTTTTGGGCCATAATGGCACCACTTATTTTCAAATATTCAACTTTATTCCTTAACAAGTTGAAAAGCCACAAGATGGAAATACAGTTTTATAAGCTTGAGAATACTGCTTGCAAACTAAAAAGTATCAGAAGAACTTTATTGTAGCCAATGTCATTTATCCTTGTTTGTATACAATTTTTAATATAAATATATTTATTTATACTATAAGCTTTATTATGAGAATAAGCATTTATGAAAGCAAGTATGTAATTCACACCATTATGTCCATGCTAATCCTCTTTATTCAGCTTAAAAAATTACTAGTAAGCTGAGCTCTTTGTAAAGACTGAAAGAAATATATCAAAGAACACTTAGACAAGAACCACCTGCATACCAACAAGATTGACTCTTATCTTTAACTTAATCAGATTCAAAAAAAAGTACTACGTTTCTTTCCATTAATACCCTTCGAAAATATATAACATTTTCCCAGTTCCGAAGTTACAAGTCATTTTTAAGTAATTTATAACCTTTTTACTCTTGTTCTTTTATATCATCTATAATATTGTTCTCTGCTGAACAACACTCTGCCTTTGCCCATTTGTCTTGCTCCAAAGATCAAAAGATGATCATTTACTTTGATGAAAAGTCTTTCTTTCCAATGAATCACAAGGACTTGATTAGAAAGTTATTACGCTTTACAGAATTGGGGAGTGCATATTTTGACGAAGAAATGAATGTGTCTATTAGAAAATGTAAAAAAAAAAGTTCGTAGTGTACTTAAAATGAGCTTAATGTCCTCCTTTTGTTACCATTGCATAGTGATTGACTTTCTATTACTAACAGATCCTTTGTTATGGGTAAACTTCACTAGAATAGGTGCCACAGACATAAATCAAGCTTTGAGTATGCTCTTAAACATCACTCTTTGTTTAGTATCATCTAATTGCTTGTAGATCAAGCACCAAGACTACTTGAAAACTCCACAGATGACAAAATATGTAACAAAAGTGAATAGTAGTTTTTATGCTTTCTAATGCCTATGATAGCTCTACTCAGTACACTAGTTAGCTGCCCTACACAAACCGAGGTATAAACATGTTTATAGCATATATATAATAGAATATTTCACTTGATTAACCTGTTTGTAGCAAGCAATACGAGGAGAAAGGATCATGAAGCGATCTTGCTTTATACGTAGCCTATTTCCCAACAAGCAGATTATATTTTTTAAAGAAGACAACCATACATCCAACATCCTTTATGTATTGGCTGCATTTACTAAACTCTTGCTCCATCAGACATGTTGGATCCATAGTCTAGTACTCATACAAGTCTGCTCGTTCCGTATGTCGTCAAAAGAGCTCGAGGATGCATCTGAACTTGTACGTCAAGTCAATCAATTGTATGGAAATACAGAATTTGTGCCAGTTCATTTTTACCACCAAGACATTGATGAGGACGAGCTATTGTCATTTATGGGTGCAGCCAACTTTAGTTTGTGCTTGAATGAGCCTCCACATCAACCGAATCATCCTTTTTTAGGCATGATCGTTTTTGTAAAGGATCCCTCAAATATCACACAATTAGCCAATGCGATTCATAATGCTTTAGTAAAAAGCATTTCATCATCCAATGTTGAATAAAGCACTTGACATAATAAAAAAAAAATAACAATAATAATTAATCGCTGTTGTACATGAAGCATCGTGTATAAATCACTAATACAGTCCAGATTATGATGTCAATGCTCCCTCTAAAGTTTATTTTGCCATATAATACATTTCTTGTGTGGAGAAGCACCTCTTTTTATGTCAAAATTTCAACACCAGTTTCTGTGACAAGCATATACCCTGCTTCCCAACATGACGCTCCTCAACTACGTTGGCTTAAACCTCCACTTGCCTCGAACGACTCGACCGGTTTTTTTTTCTCTTTTGCTACAGGCCTATTGAATTATATAATTTGCACTTTCTGCCAAGTTCCTTCAGCGATCCTCTCTCTGGTATTTCCTGAATTACACCCTCCGGCTATTAACTCTTTTAGCTGCTTCCATTCACTATTTCGAACTATGGTTCGATTAGAATATGAGATCTAATGGTAAGCCTTGAATATACGAATGATAGAGGAACTCCCTTTGGCAAGGGTGTGTCTATTCCTTCTACACTTTGACTCAAGTGAACACCGCACCAAATGGGTTTTTGTACTAATGAAAGATGTTTACCGATATGATCCTTCTTAAGGCTGCCTCGTAGCTCAATCTCCTAAAGCTGTAACTGGTACAAAAGGAAGATACAACAGCACTTTGTTAGTCTGTTTCGAACAAGTACATGAAACTGAGCTTTTTACAAGCTTCACATAACTGCCCCCTTTCTCTGCTGGCTCCCATGAGTCCTCATTTCGTTTTCATAGCCCTCCTGCTGCTTTTGATCGAATCTTTCCACAGATTCTTCGACGGTACGGCTTTCACATATGGGACCATTAAATGGTTCCGAAATCTAGCCCTTGGCCCCTTAGGCGCGATGCCTGCTACTTATCCTGTTGTTTTTGAGAAGTCGTGGACTAACTTCTGGCGTTCTTCCATGTCACACTGCACACGGACGGTACTCTGGCGAACTTTTCACTCACTTATCTTATAATCCTCTTCTGCATTGCCTCATTCCTACAACCTTTTCCGGCCCTTTTTATCCTCTATGTGAAGTGGAAGACACTGATGAACATTTCCTGTGTATATGTCCTCTAAAACGCCCGTCATAGTTGAAATTAGCCTCTAGATTCCTTTTACAACCAACCTCTCTTGGTTACAAGCACATCTCGCTCCCAATGGCCTCTGAACTGAAGGTGCTTCTCCAATTTTCTTTTGATCGATCGACTTTTGTTGCCTGTACTGTATGGGTCGTTATGGCGAATTTACTGAAAATTATATTTGATTATACTACTTTCTGGCCTGATGAGGCTACAGCTAGGGCAACTTCCTTCCTAAAAAAATCGACTTAAAAAGCAAAAATCGTCTGAATCTACGTAACAGCACGTAAATAAGATAAAATCTTTTTGTACTTTATCAAATTTTTTCCAATTTAAATAATGAGCGACCTCTACCAATACCTGAATAAAAACCTTTTACATTACTCGGTCACGTGATTTGCTACCGTAAAAATCCTTAGGATTTAACGGTATCCTCGTATGATGACATAATGGCTTTACGACGTCATCTTTTGTGTTATTACAAAAAAAAAAAAAAAAAAAAAATATCGGAATGTACACTGGTTTATATAATTTCAGCCTCTAACTTTATAACGATGACTTTTTGCGGCTTAAAGCTTTAAAACTTCCTCTAATAATCATCGATTCCTCTGTCATGCTTTAGCTTGGCCAAGCTTCCAGTTGAACAGAACAACTGCACCTGCTTACAAGTGCTCATGGAGTCGACTGAGTGGGTAGTAATGACAATATCGAAGAATCTTTGGTACTTTCATGGCTTAGTATAGACCATTGCTATCATTATCTGATTACACTGGCCAGTGTAAGAAGATATGAATTTCTGTTCTTCATGTGTCAAGTGTGGTGTACATGGTATCATCACTTGTCGATGATGGTCTTTGGATCTACTGTTGCTTATTTGTCGCGGAAGTTACCTGGCAAGTTCAACACCTTGAATAAAACGAACTGCATTATTAACTCTTTATTTCATGCAAGCGTCTAGATACCCTTTTCTGTTTCTATACCACTGATTCCTCTGTCATGCTTTAGCTTGGCCAAGCTTCCAGTTGAACAGAACAACTGCACCTGCTTACAAGTGCTCATGGAGTCGACTGAGTGGGTAGTAATGACAATATCGAGGAATCTTTGGTACTTTCATGGCTTAGTATAGACCATTGCTATCATTATCTGATTACACTGGCCAGTGTAAGAAGATATGAATTTCTGTTCTTCATGTGTCAAGTGTGGTGTACATGGTATCATCACTTGTCGATGATGGTCTTTGGATCTACTGTTGCTTATTTGTCGCGGAAGTTACCTGGCAAGTTCAACACCTTGAATAAAACGAACTGCATTATTAACTCTTTATTTCATGCAAGCCTTTCGATATCTGTTACTACTCTATTGTGATCTTTTAACATTAGAACCGCGACCGCAAAAACATCCTATCCCATTTTTACTCCTGTGTATATATCAAGATCAAACTGGAGCACTGATTTAAATTTTGTTTATTACTATGTTGTGTGTAATAAATGCTCAATGTCTTTACATGGGGCTTGCTAAAAATCAGCAGACAAAAGTTTTTTTTTAATTCAATGATGATGAAATGGAAGATTGTATCTTGCTTTGAGGCGAAATGGTGGGACATAGGAAGTATGAAACCCTTAACATCAAATAATAATGGTAGATTGGTCATTATTTTTGCTATTTAGAACACCATTTCTGATACATGTGTGAGTAGCTTTCAGACATGTGGATCATCATGTTTTCGGAAGTTGTCTGAGCGCTTAATCTTCGGATGAACATCACCACTGAGGAAATTATGTATATTTAGAATCCTGCAATCACTTATATCAACGTTTAAACAGTCTCATTACTACGTTATTTCTCTTCTTGAACAATACGATAGCTACATCTTCATTTTTCTTTTGATTTTTCTCTGATGTGTACTGTACGTGGTAAATCGTTGATCATCATGTAAAAATGCTAAAAGAGAAATAAAATTTAGAATAAGTTGCTTTTATTTTCATAAATGTTGACTTGTACTAGCATAATAAATGTTTTATAGGTAAATATTTTTAAATAAGATCATAATATAAAAAGAGCTGATGAAATAATTATTATGTTTTTTTTGCTTTCCAAAGATTCTTTGGTACTGCCGGAAGAGGGGATTTGGGGCTGTGAGGAGGGTTCCAGGTACCTCGAATAGCTTCTTGCTTTGAAGTCAGTTTGTCATCTTGTAGATTATCTACCGATCGTTTACCCGACCTTTTCTTGTCTTGTAGGCAAGTTAAATGATTTTCGTAAGCGTTGCTCGTTATAATACAATTGTCCCGGAAGTGTAAGAATCCCACTGCCAAATCCATGTACTTCGCAAGATCTTTAAGTGACTTAGTGATACTCTGATAATGAAATTGCGTTGTGATATAAAGACCCTGTTCTTTAAGAGATGTATTTAAAAAAAACACCTGGAGGCCAGAGATTTGCAATGAATCAACAGAAGTTATATCCACACCATCCATTAAATATCTATCAATAATCATCTTACTTTCGATAGAAAGTTTGAATCTATCACTAACAAATTTGGCATTACCAGAGCCTTCCACAGCTGCCTCCATGATTGCTACATCATTTTCTGTATTGTATCGTTGTTTTATTTTGTCATGGAGGATCCTCAAATCAACCTTAAACGAAGAATCACAGATGGTATCATGCATAGTCAAGTGGGTATCACCCCTAAAAAAATATTGAGTTTGCTGTTTAATTAGTGTACAGAATGGGACCTTACCATTTAAGTCGTAGATGTGATCTATAGAATAATCTTTCAGTAATTAATCCCCAAAACTTGACAACAAAATCCCATTCGGAACTGTCAATTTCTGGGTTAAATAGATCAGGTTGATGCTTGATTATAAGCAGGGTTTGCAATATAAAATAAATACAGAAAGATATGTCGTTGTTATCTGGACTTAATTCTGGATCATGAGTTTTCTCTAATGATTTGACTTGCTTGTACATATTGATCCAGTTGGCGTCAGTTGTCTTTTTGTCGCTATACTCTTTGAATATAGGGGCGAGTATTGGTTTGATATGCGCATACTCACTGGTATTGTATTTCTTGGGCTTATATTTCCTTCTTAGTTCGTCCCATTGTTGACTTGTAAATAGTGTTGATTGAGAATCAGGATATGTAAAGCTTATGTCTAAAATGGAATTTAGACCTAAAGAGACTATTGCCTTATTGTTAGCAACTAACGAATGATATTGTGGATGAAGGTTGACAGCTTTAGTTTTGATAATGGATCCCACTGAAGATTTTGTGTCTTGAACGTATACCTCATCACAATCGACAATAACAATGTTTGATTGGGTGCTATCAGATGCATTCGACTGTCGGTCTAACTTCTTTTTTATTTTTGCAATCTGGTTTCCAGCTTCATGTTCAAATTCATAAGCAACAAATTGTCTGGTGAGAGCCTTTCTTATTGCGATAGAAGCCTGAGTATCTTGTTCAATCTGATCTTTCTTGTCTGACATAATAAACGTTTACTTTTTGAAAGTGGCTCTTTCCAGCATACTAATGTCACGCGGAAATTCAACCAATCATAGTTCATCACCGCTTCCGCCTGCAAGTCAATCTTTGGAATTCCAAGATCACCATGCCAGTGCACGATATCATGCACAATCGTCCACAGATATTTGGAAGAGATTTATTGCATTTAGAAGAGGCTTTAGGGAAACTAAAGTCAATGTTTTTGAGTATGTCGAAGCTAAGATGGTCGTGAAGGATCATCATCAGAGACAAATTTAGATTCAATCAGCCGAGATTAACAGTGCAGTCTTTGATCTCATGGAATTCCAGTAGCGCCTGCCAAATTCTATGAAACACTATCCTTACAGTATTCTTTCGCCATTGGAGCAACGGCAGTCCGTCAAGTCACAGCTAATGGCACCATAATCGCTTTTAACTCATCAGAAGCACGCATCAAAGCTTGCACTATAGGAGTTAAAGTTGATAATTTCGCATTCTTAGGAACGCCCACACTTTTCATAGAAAGCACAGTATATTGTGTCTCTTTGGACAAGTTGTCTTTATTAAAATCCGCTGCTCTGACACCAGATTATATTTTTTAAAGAAGATAATCATGCATCCAACATCCTTTATGTATTGGCTGCATTTACTAAACTCTTGCTCCATCAGACATGTTGGATCCATAGTCTAGTACTCATACAAGTCTGCTCGTTCCGTATGTCGTCAAAAGAGCTCGAGGATGCATCTGAACTTGTACGTCAAGTCAATCAATTGTATGGAAATACAGAATTTGTGCCAGTTCATTTTTACCACCAAGACATTGATGAGGACGAGCTATTGTCATTTATGGGTGCAGCCAACTTTAGTTTGTGCTTGAATGAGCCTCCACATCAACCGAATCATCCTTTTTTAGGCATGATCGTTTTTGTAAAGGATCCCTCAAATATCACACAATTAGCCAATGCGATTCATAATGCTTTAGTAAAAAGCATTTCATCATCCAATGTTGAATAAAGCACTTGACATAATAAAAAAAAAATAACAATAATAATTAATCGCTGTTGTACATGAAGCATCGTGTATAAATCACTAATACAGTCCAGATTATGATGTCAATGCTCCCTCTAAAGTTTATTTTGCCATATAATACATTTCTTGTGTGGAGAAGCACCTCTTTTTATGTCAAAATTTCAACACCAGTTTCTGTGACAAGCATAGTATGTTCGAATTGAGCTGATCTTTTACCATCACAGGTTACTGCTGTCCAGTTATCTGGCCAAAGCTCATCTCTCCAACTACCTTCACAAATCATAGGTTCAATTGTAAAGCAATGTCCAGGCTTCATAACACCAATGGCCTTATTATCTATCCAAAAAAAAATCAATACAGACTCTTGATGACAAACAAAGACACATACTGGCATAGTGAGGCACATTAGGTGCACAATGGAAAAGTTGGTTGATGCCATGTCCACAAAAAGTACGGACGACAGAAAATCCATTCTTTTTAGCATGCTCTTCTATCACTTTACCAAAATCACGATATCTAACACCAGGCTTGACTGTGTACAAATAGAAAGAGTTTAATATCTTTACATTGGATCTACACTTTTTTTTACCCATTGCAATTGCCTTTTCTAAGCATTCTCTAGCACATTGAACCAGTTGTCGGCCCTTTTCATCCCACATTGCCTACTAAGTATGTCTCATTCAAATCCCCATGGAAACCATTATAATAGCATGAGACATCCAAATTGACAATATCACCTTCCTTCAAGGGGCGCTTATCAGGAATGCCGTGGCAAATAACTTCATTGACAGATCTAGTAACAAAAAAGTAAGATTTACAGGCACTAGAGTACGTCTTTTTTGACATACGTGCAAACAGATTTGGGGAATTTGTAATAATTCAAAGGAGAAGGATAAGCACCACGTTCAATGGTGGCATTGTGAATGATTTCATCTACATATTGCTGTTAAATTACAGATTGTATGCATTTTTCTTTGTGTTACCAATTTCGTCAGTTGTTATTCCAGGACGAATAGCCGCAGCACCAATATCTAAAACTTCACGAGAAATCTACATATACAATTAATTTACCTTTGATCCATGTCTTTTATTTTGAATGGGTTCAATTGTACCTTACAAACTTTACGCATCCCTTCAATTTCCTCTGCGTTTAGCACCTTGATATTTGAACTTGCACGAACGTTTTGTTCTGAAATAGGAATACTTGTCTCAGCATAGTCAGCTATAAAGATAATGAGTATTGTATCTTATTGTACTTTTTTGATATATATATTTACGGCGCATAATTTCTTTAGGTACTTGACGCATAGGTGAAAGAGGGTAGACTGCTTGAAGGTCACCTGTATATCTATAGTTGGGGAAAGGGTTGTGTGGTTCACCTGTTGAATATTGTATTAGAAAATGCTTTTCTTATAAAAATTCTAATTACTTTCAAGCTTTGCTTTATGAGCTAATTTGTGCTGACCCTAATAAAAGAAAAAATATAAATACATGCCAATGCTCCACTGTCTATTCTTGGTTACCCAGCTTTTTTTGAAGCATTCTTGAGAACAAAAGAAAGAACCTTCAATTTTCAACTTGATACAAGTTGGACATTGAAGTGTAGCAGCTTTTTCACAACCTTCAGTCAAACAAACTTTAGACATTTTAAGAGATGGCTAAAAAATGAGTCGGGAAAAAAAAAAAAAAAAAAAAAAAAAAAAAAAAAGGAACATAATTGTGACTGGTTTGATCGGAAAGAAGTAGAAGGTTATGTCATTTATGCCTTTCTCAATCTTTTATTTCCTTAATGACAAGAGTCATTCGTTCTGTAAAAAATATGAGTAAACCACCAATTTTTCGTGATTCAGTTAACAAGAAAATAAACGAAAGGTAAAGGAGGATTAGCAAGTTTATTTCTTTTTGACCATTGTTATTTTAGGCTAACCGATTCTTATACGGTCGACCAGAGACTTCACGGACTTTTAATTGGCAAGAAGGGAAGGAGACTAAAGAAGCTGACAGAAGAAACAGGCACGAGGATCCATGTAGAGCGAGGCACGGACCAAGTGATGATTTATGGTGAACGAGAGAATATTGAACAAGCAAAGATAGCGATTGAAAAGGCATTAAGACAAAAGCAGAGACCTACACATTTTTTGTCACTTCCTATTCCTTCTGTTCATCATCAATTGGAAGCATTCTATAGTAAAATAGATTCCGTAGATCCTGCAGCCTTCATATTACCTGCCAATTTCCATATCACTTTGGGTGTTATGAGCTTAGTCGATCAGACCGAGGTTGAGCGAGCAGTGAGATACTTGAAAGAAGAAGGATCAAAGGTTGTGAATGACAAGTTGAAGGGTAGACCGTTGGATGTGAAATTGGAAAGATTAGGCGTTATGCAATCAAATCCAGGTTTGGTAGAGTAAATTAAAGAAGAAAGACTGATGTTATGAATAGAGAAAGCACATGTTCTTTATATTGAACCACAAGATGATACAAAAAGGTTGATTGAGTTATGTAAAGGATTGACAGATAAAATGATTGAAGGGGGATTTATGGAAAGAGAGAAAAGGGAATTAAAAGTGAGATGATGAAATGATACAGAGATTGTATATTAAAATTACCATTTAATAGTTGCATGCAACAATCATAAATACGACACATTGTAATAAAAGAGGGAAAATGAGAGTGTGTTTTGATGCGAAAGGTATCATTCAAGAATATGGAGAGATCAATTTTGGAGAGATTAGGTTGGATGAGATTCATTTGATGAAGATGGGTAGAACAGGACCTGGGAAGACATATGAAAGTCAAGGATATATTCTGATTTAATAAATACTTTAATGCGGTTGTATTGCAGATAAATCTAAAGAAGAGAAATGACCGGTTGATAGAATCAGTTGTTGATTCATTCTGATATGATATAATGTGTCTTCAAGCTCATGAACATGTTGTTGATACTGTCTTTGTTCATCATGTAAATATCTTATATAATCCACTGATTTTCGTAAAATTGTTCCCTTGTTTAATTTAACTGCCTCTTGACTGTCTGGTAATAAAGTAGCCAACTCATGAATACGCTCATTGATATTCTCTCTTCTTCTTCTTTCTACCGCATTATGGCTTTCTCTTCTTTGTCTCTTCTTTTCAAGCATTGTTTTCATACTTTCTTTTGATTAGCTTTTTATTATTTTCTTTATTTTCTTTATATACTTTTTCTGCATTATTTCATCATCAACACAATCAGGACTTGTAGGTTCTGTCTTGGTTAAAGATTGATTATTATCTTTGTATACTTTGTTTGTTAAAAAAGTCATTTTATTATTAAATATTAATTTTGGTGGTGAAAAAGATGAATTTGTTGGTGAAGGATATAACCTGTTATTTATCGATTCATCCTGTTTCTGTTGCTGCATATTATTACAAGTAGAAAAAAGAAAAAGAAAAAGAAAATGTGCAAGTGAAATAAATGTGCTGTTACAAATATGACGTACCTTTCTCACTTTAACAATACATAATAACGTGATTCATTAAAGAATAAAATACAAATTAAAAAATGGATTAGTACAAGTCATGAAACATCTATTGTAATACAAAAAAGGTAGACATTATATAAAAGATAATAGCATGTAAAGAACAAAACATAGTATTCTCTTCCCCCCTTTTCACTGAGTTTTTTTTTTTTATCTGCAATCGAATTAGAATAAATAATAGTAATTGGATCAAAGAGAATATAAGCAAGGCATAAATGACATCATCCTTTCTCTTTCTTTCTTTTATTATTCATGTCAGACAGTCAACCTACAAAACAACCATTTACATCCACCAAAGAAGAAACAAAACCAGGAGGCAAAAATACATTATTCAATCTATTAGCTATTCCTTTTGCTGCCATAGGTGGTGCTTTATCTCAAATCACTCAAAAATTCACAAGAAAAGACAGATAATGTTTATTATAAATAAAAACATATTTTACATTTGCATCATGTCTTCATCTTGAACATTGTCAGGTTCATCCATATGAATAGCCATTTCATCCAACATTTCTTCTAATGAGATCTCTGGTAATTCTTCATCAGACATATCTTCTACTTCTTCTGGATGTACTGCATTATTGCCTTCATTCTTAAAGATGTTGATATTTGCTCTGAATTCGGGGTCTTCTTCAATGTCACGCATAAACAACTCCATATCATTCTCAATACGTGCTTGATCTTGTTTACGTGGTAACATCTCATCCACTTCTTTACCCAACTGTTGCAATTTCCAATTTCTTTGTTTGGACTTCTTCTTGCGAGCAGGATATGACTTACGTACAAGCACAACATCCGGTAATTCTGTTTGGCTTAACTGGTCAAATTCATCATTATTAAAATTGGCTCGAGTCAAATCATATCCCATCACTGTATCTCCTGGGTTCAAAAAGGCACCCAGATGTGATCTTGCGATGAATTCCTCATCATTTCTTCCAAAATCAGACATACGGGCCACATGTACATCACACAATATTTTTTTACCATCCACGGGCCCCAGTGGTTCCACATCCAGCACATAGAACTCAACCATACTCTTTGCGCTTCCTAGTGCTATAAAGGGTTGTCTATAGTATTGTGTTGTACTCACATCAGCCGTGGCTAATGTATTGACATCCAACAAATGAATAGAATTACTGATACGTGTACAAATCAGCAATCGGTTGATGTTGCCAAAGTTATTGGCTAGTTTTTTTGGTATACAAACTAAATCATCTCTACAAATAGGCACAATTTCTGCTGAATAGGTAAACTTGTAATTGCTTACACTTGTATGTATATCTTTTGAAATCAACTGTTCACTCGTCTTGTATCGCATAGGCACTACAGCGCTCAAGAATTCAACCATCTTGATGGCTTGATTACGACTTCCATAATAAAAATCGATACCATCCTTGGCTTCTTTGATATTCGTCGTATCCTTGTGTGCATTATGCTTCAGAATAAGCTGTTCAAGAAACAAGAACGTCCGCTTATGCTCCACCTTTTGACGCACTTGGACCACTGCCTTCCATGTATTTTGCGCAGCCAATCGGGTACATTCCTCACACTGTTGACTTGACACGACAAACTCAACTTCAAAGATTTGCTGTAGGATGGTGTTGGCAAACACTTCTTTCTGAATTGTCAATTTCACCTTGACACGCTTACTGTGAGGCTCGGTCCAAATGAAACCTGCATCCACCAATCGAACCTTGTTTAATCCTTTCAATTTCTTTAGACAGAGTGTCAGCAATTCTCGGGATTCGAGTTGAGCGGCGACCCAAATGCCAGGTGGTTGAAGGTATCGTTCACAATTACGGCAAAAGTGAAGCGTAGCATGCTTGGGAATACCTTCTGTAATATCAACCTCGTTACGAATACAGTTTACACACATATTAGCAGCATTAGGAGGTGTAGGTGCACCACAGCCTGGACACTATCATAAACATATTAGTTTTCTTATGGATAGCAGTTGCTGCGGCATAGTTTACCAAACTATATTAAAAAAAAAGCAAGTTTAGTTTATGCAAATAATACTAGTCCGATTAATTATCATTGCTATATCTTACATTAATTGTTCGGTGATTTCGGGATGATACTCCATATTGTTTATTGTTTTAAAGACAAGTGATAGAGAGAGAAAGAGAAATAGGGAAAGAAAAAGCAATTTTTCATGCTTATTTAAACTGACATTCTAAGCCACAACTATTATAAATCACAAAAACATAAAACTGCTTGTCTTTCTTAAATTTTTTTTATTTATTAAAAAATGCATATTACTCGTTGTTACTTTTGTTCAGGGCCTTGTTACCCTGGACATGGTACTATGTTTGTTCGTAACGACAGTAAGGTAAATAATATAAATAATACTTTTTTTTTTTAGAATTCTCTCTGATCACGCCCCTTTTTAATAGACATTTCGTTTCTGTCGATCTAAATGTCATAAAAACTTCAAAATGAAGCGTAATCCTCGTAAAGTTCGTTGGACCAAGGCTTTCAGAAAAGCCAGTGGCAAAGAAATGGTTATTGTAAGTTCTTTTTGGATCTTTAATTATAATCACTCACCGATATATAGGATTCTACATTTGAATTTGAAAAACGTCGTAATGTTCCTGTCCGCTACGATCGTAACTTGATGGCTACAACAATCAAGGCTATGAAGCGAGTGCAAGAAATACGTGCTAAGCGTGAACGTGCATTCTATAAGAATCGTATGGCCGATAATAAAGATAAGGAGAAAGCAGATGATATCCGAGTTGTCAACCAAAACATTGAATTGGCACCACTTGAACACAAAAAGAGACTTCAAGCTATCAAGACCGAAAAGGAGCAAACTGGAAGCATGGACATGGAAGAATAAAAGAATTATGAAAAGAAAAGAGATTACTTTTGTAAATAGACAAAAAAAACATTTTTATAATAAAAGAAAGCATATGAACAAGTTCAACTCTTTATTATTGTCTGATGTTGCCATTGTATTCAATGCCCATCGCATACTTCATGATTTCAGCCTATGATAGATTTATGAGACGATGCATACCATCCATTTTATTTACCTTTGCAAACCCTAATTGATCAACAACACTCAGACCAGCCGATCGAATCCAAGTCACTGGTGCCAAGTCTGTTGAATACAATCGATGCAACTTGTCACAAGAACTGATCATCATGATATTGCGCAAATAACGTTCAGATGCATACTGTCTCAATAAGTGAATACTTCCTATATCCTGTCCTTCCATCGTTCCTTTCTCAATCAGTTGCGACAAACTCTCGACATCCAGTATGCCTTGGTTCAATCCCTGCCCAGCAAGAGGATGAGTGGCATGTGCCGCATCGCCTACAAGTGCCACTCGATCTTTCACGTAATGTTCTGCGTTTCGAAGACGGAAAGGAAAGGAGGCTCTTGAATTCTCTTGAATATCCACGACCTGTGGTGGAAGTGAATTTTCACGTTCAAAGATTTCTTGTTCACCCAATGACTTTTTCGCAACACTCTCTCTCCAAGCGTATTCTGCTCCAATGTCGCATGCTTTTCCAGACGTGATTTGCTGGTAAAGGTATTTTAAGTCGACATGTGACATGCGAAAGGCAGCATTAACGATATTGCAAAAGTCGTGGGAAGACACCGTCTTTAAAGCCTTGGCAATTTCAGGGTAAGTAGACCATACCATAGAAGCATACCCTTCACCAAGCTATTTTTCATGAGAGAAATGATTTAAATTGTATAAAAAAGAATCTTACCGGTAACATGGCAATAGGTCCAGTGGGTAAAAATCGCTGCCAGGCTGTAACTTTACTTTCAGGGCGTTCAGGATCTAATTTTAATGTTGCAACAACACCTTGTGCATTATAGTCCCAACCCAAAGACTCAATCTGTGCAAAGCCGCGTACTGGGCTATTGATGCCATCAGCCCCTACCTATACATTTTGCTCTATAAACAAATATAGACTTGTATACTTCTGTGTTTTGTTACCAGTAAGCGCGCTTTTAATTGTTTTCCATCATCCAAATGAACTGTTGGCCAATCATTGAGACTCAAGCCATCTTCTCTTGATGTAGTTTCTTTATCGATTTCAGCCACTTTTGTCTTTTCAAATAAATCAATCTGTACTCCTTGAGAACGACATTCTTCGATACGTTGAAGAGCAGCGTGTTGGACATTTATGTTCTCAACCATATAAGCAATGGTCGGTTCCTTTACATCCAAAATAGCTGAATCCAAGTGAATGCTGGCTCCTGTCACACCATCCCAGACACGCATATCTCGGTATCCATGTACTCTATCCATTGTCAGATGCTGCTTGACACCAATTTCTATCATTCCGAATATTTAATAAAGAATAAATTTACATGACTTTCATATGATGTACTTTGAAAAAAGTTCATGGTGCCTGGTGTTAAAGACACGACACGATTTGAGTAATTGTACTGTTGAGGCTTCCAGCTTTTAACATTGGACAAGTCCATGGCTTCAACAAGCGCAATACGCTGACGACTCACAGAAGGACTAGAGGCTTTAACTGTGTTAGCAAACAAAGTAAACAAAGCCGACTTACTTTACCTAAAGCACAGGCAAGTGTGACACCTGCGACACCCCCACCAATAATGACAACATCATAAGCTTGTTGTATATCTTTGGAAACGGTGACTAAACCTCTTCTTCCAAATGTATTTTTATGAAAGTAACTCTTTTGTAATGATCGCAGCATGTTGACAGCTCTAAAAAAAAAGGAAAGGGTTTTTTTTTCGTTTTTGAATTCCGCAAACAAAGGAAAAGAGTTGAGTTTGATCAAGCACTCTGCTCAACTTTAAAAGAACATCCGATTTTAATTTAATATGTTATGCTATATTATTGAGTGTTATATTTTGCTGTTGTAAAAGGAGCATAAATGGTTACTTTCTTTTGATGAAATTTTGGCTTTTATAATAAACGTAGACAAAAAGAAATTAAAAATAGCACCAAAACATCAGTTACTTTGAGATACTTTTTTATTTTTGAATATTATCTAAGGTAAGGCTATCCATATCACATTCAATAGACAATCTTGAAATCATTGTCTAAGACGAAACATGTATTTTGTTCCTGACTGATTTATTGTATTTGGTTAAACTCAATTACAAAGCAAGTACAGAAAGGCTGAAACTTAATGATGGAGGCAACAGGAACCATTAAGGCACTCATTGAGTCATTGATAAGATTATTTCTTACTCGTTCGTTTATATTGGTAAGATTACTAAGCAAGAAAAACAATATTACATTCTAACATACATAGTTTCAATCCAACTAATACATTGGCCATAAAAGAAATCATGCAAAGACTTATTACTATAACAAGTTAAAATTCATCATCAGATCTTTTATGCTTTAACTATACTAGTGTTGGAGATGTAAGGCTTATAGCATGATTTATTATGTCTGCCTATAACAGTTTTTTGATTGATTTAATAAGCTTCAACATTAAATCTAAAATTCCTCTACTTTATCCTTTACAGCCTTGTCCTTTCAATCTGTCTAAATAAATATATTTCATTACAAGATTACCTTTTAACGAAGGATTGGGATTTTTATTAGAAAATCCCTATGAAAATCTTGTGATTTCACTATAAAGAGTTCGCTATTATTGATTTCTTTGGCTTGTATTTTTGAAATTAGAAAGTATATCACAGTTAAAATTTGGAAAGAAAATAAAGAACTGTTTTATCGCTAATTAAGCAAGTCTTTGTGGCCTCAAGTACTAGGTATTGATTAACCTGTTAAAAGAAAACATAAATATGAATTTGAACTTCTTCTTTAAATGAGATATACATAGGCGATTATAAGTTTTTTGAGCAAAGAAAAAAAAAGACATGTGAAAAAGTACATTGAAAATGAGCATGATCTTTATGAGCTATTACTTTTTATTATTTTAAGAAAGTTACAATTTTATAATGGATAAAGTCACCTTAGAGTACACATAAAGGTAGTATAATTTCATATGACAAAAAACTGCTGCAAAAGCTTTTTTCCTCTTGACAATGAAGGACGGCGCAATTTCCTTTGAGTGTTAATCATGCTTGTAAACGACAGACCTAATTTTCTTTCATTCAACTTTTTTCCTTGTTCTTTCTTTTCTTTACAATGGCTAACACAAAACATATTGTCTTGTCTTAAAGTTGTACATGATGTAGCGCTTAATCCAATCAAGTCTGACACAACTTCCGAACTGCTGTCTTCCTCATCAACATCTGAATCAAATAAAAAGCTATCATCCGAGTCATTTTCACAAACATTCAGTCTGCTTGGAGCCCCAAATAAAACTTCGCATTCACCCAACTCTTCGCATAGAATTGTATTAAAAAAGTCTTGCGTGACCCAATCGACTGCTTGAGGAACCTTGGTTTGCGGACATGCTAATAATTTTGATGTATTGATTGCGAAAGGAAAGGTTGAAATCATAAAGACAAATCGCTTTTACAGGAAGAGAATGAAAAGAAAAGCAATAGGCAAGAAAAAAAAAGAAAAAAAGACTGGATATTTTTATACGGGGTTTTTCTCTTTTTTCACGTGTGGATCGTATACAAGGATTTCTTATGAACCCTTTGGCAAGTACAAACAATAATGGTTATAAACGTTATACATAAGATAAGCAAAGCAAAAGAAGACAATAACAAATGATTTTCATAGTTTTAGCTTTATGAAAAACGCAGATAAAATTGATATAAGATTGGAAATTTCACAAGGACAAAAGCCTCTCTATGCACCTCTCGTTAAGTTTGCTTTATGTAGTGTTATTCAAATGCATAGACAACTATTGGTGAAACAGCCGTTTGTCTCGTGTGTTCATTAGTAAAATTGCGCACAACCCTTTATTGCAACAAACACTTTGTTTGTGTTTTTAGATACTCTTTTGAGCTCAAAGTTTGCTAAAAGTGGAACAAGTTGCATAAAGAGCTGTAATATGTTACGTATCATAATAGTTGTTTACAACAATTGCAATGTACTCTTTACTATTTTTTTTTCTTTACGTTTACCCGTCAATTTCTGGAGATCATTCTTTTCCTTCAGGGTTCCACTGTCTTAGTTTAAAAACAAGCATACTGCTATCCTGACCTAATTACAAATGCTGTAAAATCGTTTTTACAAACTAAATTTTTACCTCAGCTCTATTTGATGTTTGCGCTGGATTATCGAGTCATATCTATTATGAATTCTCAGGGAATACTAGTTCACCAAGTTTTTTTTTTTTTTGTTATAGACAAACGGAATAGGCTTCCAGCATAAATTTTCATTAATAAAATTTATTTATGACTTTGTTAAGCTGTATATTATTCTTACAAAACACAGATACAAGAACCTCATAGACGAAAAGTTTGCTATCTATTTTTTTTATAAGAAATAGGCTCCTATTTTAAACATTTATGTTGATGCGTCAAAAAAAAAAATACCAAAAAAGGATAATATGACAAACAAATTTCCTTCCCCAAAAAAATGCTCCCAGTCTCTTAAAAAATTACCCTAAATTACCCGCTATTCCTTTAAAAGCATAAAGTCAAAAGAAAGATGATACCGTTGCTTTTTTTCATCTAGTATAAAATGACACCTGTTCCTATATTTGTATTAATGGGAACAGCCGGATGCGGCAAAACAAGTGTTGCTGAACAAATGCAGTTACTCTTGGGCTGTAAATTCCTTGAAGGTGACTCACTCCATCCTCCAGAGAACGTTAAAAAGATGTCTTTAGGTAAAAGAAGCAGTACTCTTTATATTGACAACTGGTGTATTTAATTTTTCCTACTTTTTTAGGAACTGCACTAGACGATGATGATCGTTGGCCATGGTTAAGAAAGATCCGTGATCATATTATTGATCATGCCAAAGATGTGCAATCGTTGGATGTCAATTCTAAAAAACGAGTTGTGGTCGTCACTTGTTCTTCTCTCAAGAAAGTATATCGAGACACATTGCGTGAAGTACCAAAAGATGTTGGAACAGTCATATTTGTTTACTTGAAAGGATCACACGAACTTTTATTGAATAGAATTCAAAACCGTAAAGGACACTTTATGGCTGCTGAAATGCTTCAATCCCAAATAGATACACTTGAAGAACCCGACGAAAAAGTTGAAAAGGTGATTGTTGCAAGTATTGTACCTCCTCCCCCTGAGGAGGCTAAACATATCATTGCTGCAGCTGTTGAAAAAGGATTTTTACCTGCATCTGTTAATAATGACGTCTAGAGAAATGTACTAAATATATTTATTTTGCTTTTGTATGTTGAATAAAAGAAATTTTAAGACCTTTTTTTTTATAATGAATTACTAGTTTATCAATTCATAAGCATTTAATCTACTGTATTTTTCAAGTTTTTAGGAAAAAATAAAAAAAAAAACTGAAATCAACTTGAAAACGAAGTAGTAAAAATTTGATAATAATTGGTATGATAAGGTTGAGGTAATTTGAGATAGAACAAACAGTGAAAGTGAATGTTAGTTTACCATGAAAAAAACATTTGTACAACTTACCCGTTATGGGATCCTCAAAAGAAATGGAATTCATGTATCCTGGAAGCCTTTCATTACTATGTTGTGACATGTGTGTAAAAATATAGTATATGTTTTTAGCAGCCATCACGTCATGATTCCATACCGTACAACAAGAGTTACATTTGAGGACAACATATACTTTTCGTTTTGATCTGGCTGAAATGGTGTTTATTAAGCTTTTGGTTTTACATTGGCTACATATTTGACTAGTAAAAGCTTCAGCAACATACATAAATTTAGTTTTCCTTTGTATATCCTTTGATACCTTCTTAATAGCCTTAGTAATCCGTCTATTAGGGACAGAATTTTTTTTCTTTCATAAATCCAGAACAAGAACCATCGCCATAAGTAATTATTCTTTTCTTGCAAGGAACAGCTGCTTGTTATCTTTGGAGGAAGTGGGATCCATTTTTCCTTATTTTCGTAGTGTTGTTTCTTTTCAACGATAGAACCGGTACCATTATGCTTGATGCTATCAACAAATAATCTTTTGGTAATCTCATGAATTGCTTTTTGTTTTTTGATATAACTTTTGAAACTAAGCTTGATTAGCCTAAACATATTTGTTGTAAGCATAAAGTACTTGTCCTTTAATAAAAGTTCCTTACCAGTTATCCTTGTTATAGTAAAGACACTTGGAGCTAGAAGATCTTGCATGATCAGTTCCACTATAAGTAGGACATTTCATTGATTTTGTAGATGATTGTTCAGTCTTTTTTTTTTTTTTTTTTTTTGGCAATCCTAAGAGCCAATTCTTTGTCTTTTCCTTTTGAATAGCTTTAGAGGTCGACTTTTCTTAATTATTGGAGCCTTTATTAGCTAATGCAGTGGTAGTAGCTACATTAGGAGCAGCAGTATACAAGTCTTTGTCATTATTGTCATCTATGATTTGTTGCAATTTTAGTATGATTCAATATGATAGTTAAGAAACATGTACAAACCCAGTTCTTCTTCAGACATTTCATATGTATGTAATACCTCTCCCTTTAGTTTTTTCCTCTTTGCTTCGATTGTCTTTTTATTATTGACGTAAGACTTTCCTTTGCTTAATATTATTTGCATTAGTTTGCCTATTCATATAGAGAAAGTACAAGCTATTAAAAAATATACCTGACTTCTTTTTGAAGCCTTCAAAGGGATCACTGGATGGTACATAACTGAAAGCGGATTTATGGACAATTGGAAATCGCTATCAGTGTCTTCTTGAAGAGAAACTTTCCCTTGAGTCGCTTAAGAGCCTGAAGCATCAATTGCCATGCATATATGGTTTTAGTCTTGTTACTATTGACTAATAACAATTTCATATAGCAAGCTTTGTTTATCTCTCATTTTTTTGGTTGATGAACCCTCTTGAGCTGGGAGGGATTTCAATATAAGCTTCTTTTTGCGCTACATTCGTATTTACTACTGTAAATAGTCTTGCTCTTTGACAAGAAAAGCAAGCAAAAAAATACTTACTACTGAAAAAATTGACAAAGAAGAATCCGAAAAAGAAAAAAATTACATTTTGCTATGCTACCTGTTTTAATCTGTCACACGAATTTGTCAAAAGAGGATCAACAGCAGGTTCTTTACTAAGAAGAGAAGTGAATATGTTTTAAAGGACAATCTTTGGATGGCAACGACACTTTAACACATCGGATTGTAGAAGCTTCTTCACAATTTACTCTGG
This sequence comes from Rhizopus delemar RA 99-880, assembly GCF_000149305.1. Taxonomy (NCBI): domain Eukaryota; kingdom Fungi; phylum Mucoromycota; class Mucoromycetes; order Mucorales; family Rhizopodaceae; genus Rhizopus; species Rhizopus delemar. The sequence continues at coordinate 395,155 of NW_027137834.1, forward strand.
CAGACTGTCAGGGATAGATAAGATATCCAATTACATTCTTTGGCCTTAACTTTTTTTGGAAAAAAGTCTTTAATGTTTCCAAAATAAATTGTCAAGACCGAGCGGAAGACAAGATCATGCAATTAAAAACAGGTTTTTTTTTTTGTTTATATTTACTATTATTAAAACGAAAAAAGTTATTTTTTTTTTTTTTTTTTTTTTTTTTTTTTTTTTTTTTTCCCCGGACCTGGGATTTTTCCCATTTTTTCCCCCCCAAAGGAAAAAAAGAATGATCGAAGAGCAAAGAGATTATCCTGTAAATTTAGAGACAGCAGAGTTAGTTATATCTTCGGCTTCCAAAAAGCATAATACTTCTAAATTAATGATGAATGCTCTCCATAAAATAAAAGAAAACATAGAAAACCGACGAAAAAAGAACTTGAAATTTTACCAAGCATCCACACTTGTAGAAGGAATCTATAACAAAGAGATATATTCTCATCGACAGCTTTCAAGTAGCATTCATGGAGAAATAAAATATATTGAAAATGACATTTATCAGCTAAGCAAACAACAAGAGATATTAAAACAGGAGCTGAATATGCATAAAGAGGAGATGAGCATCATTAGAGAATATGCTGAATACAGAAAAAATAAAAAGACAAAGCGAGAAAAGCAATATCATGATTTTTATCATGTACCTATTCTTGCAGCTCAATATAAAAAGAAATACATTCGTGCTCTTGATAAGAACTCAGATGCTGAAGAACAGGTATCAAAAGTCAGATCGACCGTGGATTCTTGCCAACTGGTTATCATTGAAACTGCAAAGGCGATTAATGAATCACAAAAGATGGTGGAATCACTTATAATTCAAAAACAAGATGCAGAAAATAAAGTAAAGCAAGCAGAGGAGATGATCAATGAATTGCATGAAGGGCAGAAATTCTGGTCAGGATTTGACAACAGTCAACTACCCACAGCTTTAAAGGCAACACAAGCACTCATTGAAGTTATTCAAAAACATGAAAGAAAAAGTAATACCAATATCGCTCAAGCTGTCAACAACGAAAATGAATTTGTCAAATTATTCAAATTAGCATTATATCAGTATGCTGAAGCAGAAAATTATGCCGAATCAAGATGGGGAAATAGTCAAGTTGAGTTTAACTGTGCAAAATGCAAAAATAATCAAGTAGGTTGGCCCAATTTGGATAGTATTCGCACATCAGATCTGCTGTGTGATTCATGCTATAAAGAAACCCAAACCTCTATGGTTTTGGAAAAGAAAATCAATGGAATGATTGGAACAGAAAACAACAAACATATACAGATACTTAAAGAAGGCTCTAGTTTTTCTCTATCTTCTGTTGCATCTAGCTCATCTAACTCAAGCAATAGGAACAAAACTGGTCTCAAAAAAATGTTTCAAATTATCAAAAATAATAAGCAATCCAATAATACTAATCAAGATTTTTCGAATCATTTTGCTAATCTTTATGTATCTTAATAAAATGTATATAGTTTTGTGATAGTATCTGAAGTTCTTTCTCTTTTTTATTACTTTTTTTTTTCTAGATGATATTATGTACATTATCAAGACTCTATGATAGAAAAAATAACTTCTTAGCTCATGTCTTTTCCTTTCCTTGTTTTTCAAATGTCGCTTAAGCAGTCCTTAATGGACTTGTAATATTCGGGTGAGAGATAGTTGACTAATTCATCTTTTGTTAACCAAGCAAACTCCACAAAATCCTTATTAAGTTTGACTTGACCAGCATATACACGAGCCTTCATGAAAAAGACCTAAAACATTTTGTTAACTTCTTTTTCTGCCTTCTTTATTATATAATCTACCTTTAATCCAGGTTGTTCTTTAGCTGATGCTTCTTTATAGAATCCAATTGGTTGACGGCCAACAAACCAAGTATCCATATCTGCACCACATTGTTCTGTTAATGTACGTTCTGCAGCCTAATGTTAAGGAAACTGAGTATTTTAATCAAAAGAGTACCCCGTCTGCTTTTCTTACTTCATGTAAATACTCTGTGGCATCAATAGGACCCTGAGGAAATTGCCAGGGGTTTTCTCCTGATTGCTTCACAACAAGATACAATGTTTGTTTCAAGGCGCGATCGAGACTTTTCTTGTCATCCTTGGCATCTGCTTTGGTGCTTCTTTCTAACTTTTCAAGCTTTGTTGAAACTGTCAAGCCTTCGTTTTCTTTTTCCCAAGAGACTTGGCTGGCTTGAAGTGCTTCGCTTAGTGAAGTTGTGGGATCTTTCATGGCATTCTGACGTGCTTGTTCCTCATGCTTCCAACGACGTTCTGCAACTGAGCCTTTTTTAAAGTAGAAATCTGTAGGTGTTGTTGCTGCTTCTTGACGTTCTAATTTTTCACGATAATCAAAATAAGCCTTTTCAAATGGTGTGGCATCACGGGTAATCTGTGGTGCACGTGATAATATTACAGAAGCTTGTATACGGCTGTTCTTTACAATCAACGGATTTGCAACTGCAGTGGCTAAACCTCGTTTGATTATGGTATGCTTAAACATCATTAAAGTAACAAAGTGAGTATAAGACTGGAAAAAAAGTTTTATTTGCCGGGGTTGTCAAAAAAGGCTTTTCTCGATTCTGATTTGCTAGAAAATCATATTCCGAATAAAGGTTGATTTTTGAAGGCTTTTATAATAAAACATGTATTAAAAATAAATAACAGTAAGGTTACTTTAAGCCAAAGCCCTTCAATACTATTTATTTTTTAGTACAGTTTAATATTTAAATGGTTTACGCTAGAAAAATTATTTTATATCAAGTAAAAAGAGATGCTAATTATCGTTACTTCTATATCTGCATAAAAAATATGCTAATGTTGATATGATTAAACAGCAATACTGGGGATCCAAATTTACTGCGTCCGGCAGCAAATTTGATCTAATTGGCCATTTTCCTTCTTTCTTTACTAGAAAAATAGTGTAAAAAATATCTATTTATTTATTTTAAATTTCAAAAGAAGACTGTATTACTTCTTCAACTGATTGTTTGCTGTTACTGCATTAAACTTAATGACTGTACAACATTTGCTTCTAACTTGAATTTGAGACGGTTTTAGAATTCTTGAAAAAAAGTAAGTTTGATTTTGAACGATCGTAAGTCAATAAAGACCGGTCATATTTGTCATGCCGATTGGGTGATTGTTTTACTTTTTTGAAAACAGGCTGAGTACTCTTCTTCTTCCCAAATCGAGTGAGCAATAGCCATCGTGTTATTGGAGGCATTGACGTCTCTCTGCTAAAGTGTGCGACATGTAGCACAGGCAAGGACACCAAAGCTGCACACATTGCTACTTTTCTTTAAATTTTCAACCGCTCTCTGCCTATATTGATACAAGAAGAAGCGTTTTCTTGCCACCTTTGGCCCATAAAAGTTTAAAAGGTTATCTAAATGAATGAAGATGTGGCTTACATAAATATAATGCTTTGGCAAGCTTGTTGTCTTGCCTGAAGGGACTCGCCTTTCTCTAGCCGTTATGTTCTGTTCATTTTTCAGTCTTTTCAATTCGGTAAACTATTTTGTAGAGTCTGTCAAATGTTAGTATTCTTTAGTTGTACAACGCCTTATATCACATAATTCAGAACGGATACATGCGGTAAAGACAGTTTTGTGACTTAGGTCAAGAGCAATCGGCTGATAACCACTTTTTTACTTCTGCCAACCTACATTCATCTAACAAAAGTCTGGGGCTATTTAAGATGGACTCTTCACTTTGTGCTCTGTAAAATAAAAACCTGACTGTAAAGCTACCTAACCAGATCAAAATAGCAAACAAAGCATTCTTGTTTCTGTGTAGTCTCAAGTTCTCGATCCTAAAATGGATATGTTTAACGCTGCATATTAATTAGAGTAGATTTCTTTTTGCCTTCTATATTTTAATTTATCAAAGCTCAAAACCCTATAGAAGGATTTCAATTGATCCATATATCTTCTTGAAAGGGTTTCATCCGGTAAAAATGTGCTTAAAGCGTTGGCAGAAATGAGAATATAGCGCTAATGAAGAGATGGTAGCAGTAAAATATTCAACAATCTTGGCAACGGCATTCTTCAAATATCATATGATTTGTGGATTTTATGCTCTTGCCCAAGCTCAGAAGGTATTGAAAGCAGTGATGGCCTACATTTACCTGGTGATTCTGAAAGAGATCTCAGTGATAATATGAAATTTAAGCATTTTTTTTTTTTGAGATATACAAAAGTTGTTGATGCTTTGCTTCACGTCTTGCAAACTAGCGTGGTTAGCTAGAGCAGACCATTTAGGTGCTCCTCCACAAATGGATTGATGGTGTGAGATTGGAATTTGTAAGGTTTTTATAGTGTTAAATAGATTTGATTTAAGAGAGCCTTGATATAAGATCAAAGGTTTAGGTAGGGTGTGGTTCCAAAAAGAGTAATGATTTGACTATGAGTTGCTTGCGTTAAGTGACCACCAGATATTATTAAGTAGATCAGATTGAATTGAATAAAAGTAAAAGCAACAGGTAAAAGATAAAATAAAAAAGAAGTTACAATGAAGTATATAATTCAAGGAAGTATTAGCTCTTCCTCTTTATAAAATAAAAGAAGTATTTTGTTTCAAAGGAGATCTATTTAGATAAGGTAAGATAATACTAATCATAATGTAACTTGTTAGTACTTGGGACTTGGCTTGTGTTAAAGTGATGTAGATTTGTTTAAATTGAGGTTTGAAGTCTTGAATGACTTGAGTTTAGGTAACTTGATTGAACGTTTAACAGTTCTTTAGAGTAAATTGTCTTTGAGTAGTGACCACCAGATCTTTTTAGATCAATAAGGTTAAGAATAAGATTGTTTGATAAACGATAAAAATAAAAGGGATCTTTCTTGATTTGTGATAACTCGGGTATCAGATCAGAAAGAATAAGTAAAAATAAAAAGAAAAGAAAAGGTTATTGTGATCCAATAAGAAAAGATTGCTTTTTAAGCGTAAGAAGATTTGATTTATTGAATTGGATTGGATTGGATTGGATTGGATAATGTTATTTTGTTTAAAAATATTCATCTTATTTATATAAAAATTGGCGTGGCTTATTGTTTGTGTTGTTTGACATCTATGTCGAACGACATCAATGTCGCTGGACATCAAAATTATTCTTGTGATCAGCATTGTTCTCTTGATCTAAAATTTCATCATTTGTGCTACAATAATAATGCTTGATAAATTGTTCATATTTATATGTTTTTGGTTTTCTTGATTTTGTGATGTTTTTAGATTTTCTGTTTTCGTTTGAATTGTGAATTTTTCAATTTCATAGAGTTGTCAAAAACATTGAAGATATGAGCTTTCTTCATAAACTGGAACAGTTTGACTAAATGAATTTATATTTTCGTCACAGCATTAGGACTGATGTTCCTCTTCAAAAGTTATATCAACCGTGATAAAGTGCTACAACAAGTAGAAGGATAAATATTTACCCGAATTAGAAAAGAAAAATGAATCGCAGCCCGACGGGGGGGTCGAACCCCCAACCTTGAGATTAAGAGTCTCACGCTCTACCGATTGAGCTAGCCGGGCTCGTTGAAAAATCTAGCTTTTTTAAAGTCTAGTCCAAATAATGTTCGAGCCGCACCGTCACGGTCCGGACAATCTATGTGCATCCTTTTATACGCCCTGATTCTCTTTTATGCCATATTGTGTTATTGAATGATCATGTCTTGGAGTATATCCTTCAAACATCAATATATTTTAATTGATGCTATCATTATTTGTTTAATTACTATCCCCTTAATTTGTTTTGAAGCTCTAGTGGGTTTGCTAGATGCAAATTTGTGCTTCCCGTAAAAATAAAAAGACTGTAAAACTCAACGAGACTGAAAAAAATTATATTATTTAATATCATTATATCTAGTATTTATATCCTTTTAAAGACACTTTAATTCATTATAGCTGTAGACTTAGTATGAATATCTATTCCTGGCTATGCAAGTAGACTGTTTATAATTGTTTCAGAAGTTGACCTATTTTTCATTTATGTTTCATTGCATTAGGAACTATATTAAATCAACTTGCATTGAGTTAAAAGAGTGGAATTAGTTATGATCGAATAATAGAGAAAAAAATTGTAATAAATCTTTGTGTAAAACTCTTACTAGTCTGATTTCTTATAAATTGAATATGAATCATGTTTAAAGTATGCTGGGATACGACAAAATATATATTTGTATTGACAGCAAACATATTAAAGCAATAATAACCAATAAAATAAAAGTTCGGTTATAGTTAATCATATTATTATATACTGGGAAGATGGCTGCAAATTAATAATGCAGCTATACTAAAAAAAAAGAAGGGAGAGAGCAATTGTTGTATAATTGTAATTTAAGAAAAGATAAAAACAAAGATCAAGTATGCGTACTTTTTGGGATTAATCTTTATTTCAGTTTAAGTTTTAAGTAGAAATTATTCTAATTGAAGCTCGGCATTTATCTTATTGAGCGAGACTTGATATCTTCTTTTGTAAGCGTCTTTTTATTCTGGGACTTTCTCACTGATTTGAATTACGTTATGTTACACGTTACTTCAATTACATGAAGGATTAATAACATTCCTGGCATTAGATTGGATTTTTGGCAATAGGAAAGGATCCTGTTAATCTATTGATATTTCTTCTTATCAAAGAAACACCATTAATACAGTGCATATCCTAAAAGAGTGCATTTAGTTGGAATTAACTGTATAACTTTATTTAAAAATATGAGCTTGTATCAAGAATTGTGTTTATCAATGCCAACTACAATCAGCTATTGTTCTACAATAGCAATGTTGTCTTTCAAAGGTAATGAGTGTATAGTAATCAAGTATTATTAAAGCTTAATAGTGTGAGTATATAAAAAAATGTGAACTTTTTAATATATACATCTTACCGAGACAGGCTAGTGATTGAGAAGCAAGATTTGATATAAGTTGTTTAGAAATCTGCATAAGACATAGGATACTTTGCCAATTATATAGTACATGTACTAATATTTACGCTTGAAAGGTATATAAGCTCTGGACATATAGTATTAAATAAAGGTACTCTATTTTTGATCCTATTGAAACCTTTTTCTTTTATTTCCATCAGTGAACAAAGCGGCAAGGTTGCGCCAAATACTTTTTTAAAACTTGAAGATAAGATTACTTGAACATGACAATCCATTCTTTTAGCATTCCACTGTTTGTTTTCCTAATGCGTATTGATAAATGTCGATTTCGTTCCATAACGCTATTTACTTGTCGAGGGACAATTCATCTTAGGGCATGTGGCATAAATTGACTGTTTTTTAAATTTGCTCTTGGAAAATCTCATGATACTTGATTAAATACAGTGCATTCAAGTAAGATGAACCTATAATTTTTTTTTGTAAGAAGACATGTTTTATGTCGCTTATATCTCATAGATCATGAATTAACTTATTATTAAATACTATTGTCGTCAAGTTTTCTTTCCAATCATGCATTGATCCTTAAGCTGTTGAGGTAGTCAATATGGCTAGGTTGCCTTCTAAACATTCCGTTACAGATCGGTTCATCCTATTTTATGATTATATAAATCCTTATTTTATCCGAATTCTTAATTTATTGTGAAATAAACAAAGCTATAACAAACTTTTCAGCTTTTTCCTTTCTTTTTTATTTTTTCTTATTTTTTTTTTTAAAAAAAAGAAAACTTTTACAACACTCTAATATTGAGGAAAACGTCTAAATAAAAAAATATTTATTAACTGAAAAAAATCAAAGAAATAAATAGCCAATACGTAATCTACTTGGTTATTAAATATAATAAATGGCAATGGTATGCATCAGATATATTGTTAACAAAATGTACTATGCTCATTACAAAGAAAATAAATTGTAACTTGTGCACGCAAACAATACTTTGTGTCAATACAGATGTAGGAGTGTGACACAGAAAAACCCCTATTTTTGTGTTTTTTTGTATATCATGAACAGCAGATACTAATGAAAGCTTTTGTGGCTGTTAGAACTCGAAACAAAATGGGTTCAAAAACTTTTCAGGCAATCATAATTGCGATGGTCTAAGACGAAAAAGATAAAGTATAACGCCCAGTGCTAGGATGATGACTTTTTATTTACTCATACTATTCTAAAATTTTTAAAGAGAGACATGTCTTGCATCCAGATATTATTAGCAAAGACCTCTTAGAAATGCCCTTTAGAAAGAAAACGAAAACAAAGGCTGCGCTGTTGTTAGTGAGGACATAGCCTACTTGTTAATCAAATGCTCATCAGTTCCATTCATATAAATAGCCGGATTAATAGGACACTCTTTTTAAACGAGAATGCACAGTCTGAGAGCAAACACAGGCCTGTAAGTTGCTTATTTGATGGTCGATGTGCATTAGGGGATATGTTCCTTACTCCTTTTTTTATTACATCATGTGCATTATAGTAAAGGGGTTTTTTTTAAGTGTCAATAAGCAATGGATGAACATTAAAGATACAAAAATCACTGTCTCCAAAACTGTTTATAAAACAAATAATTTTACAAGAGAGTTTAAAGCAAGGCAAAAGCGGCAGCAATAGCTGCAGCGCCTAATCCAAGTGGAGCAGAAGCGACCAATGAAACGCCAGAGTTTGTGGCAACGTTAGCGGCAATAGAGGCACCGTCAGCAGCAGTGGAGGCACCGTTAGCAGCGGTAGAGGCACCGTTAGCAGCAGTAGAATCCAAGTTGATTGTGGTGGCACCAGGAGCATCAGCAGCAGCAGAACTAGAGGGAATGGCAGAAGAAACAGGAGAGGTGGTTGCGTTCGTAGCCGTCGCATTCTCCTTGTACACAGCAACCTTGTTACATGTACCCACAGGAATCAATTCATAAGCATCCTTCAAAGTAGGCAAGATACGGATGGCGGCATCTACCGTCTTTTCATACAAATCGTGCTCAAGAGAGACACCACCGACTTCAGCTGTCTTGGCAGCCTGAGCCCACTGGGTGACGTTGCCATCGATCCAGGATTCCTTAAAGGTCTCAGGACTCGAGGCAGCAGCCCAATCGTTGGTATCAAAGTTCCAGATCACAGGGATAAAGCCAAGAGCGGCAGCCACGTCACGGACACGGTTGTCGATATCACCATAAGGAGGTCTAAAGTACTTGGGTGAGACACCAGTGACTTCCTTGATGGCCAATTCGTTCCATTTGAGTTCGGCAACAATTTGCTCATTCGTGAGCGTGGTCATGTAGTTGTGAGACCAGGTGTGCATGGCAAGTTCATGGCCAGACTTATAAGCACGCAAGGCATAGTCAGGGAACTTGACAACCTGACCACCCACCATGAAAAAGGTCGCCTTCACATTGACTTGGTCCAAGTAGTCATAAAGCTTAGGGCTGTATTCAGATGGTCCGTCGTCATAAGTAAGAGCCCACTGACCTTTGGGACACTGATAGAGATCGTCCTTTCCGAAACAGCCTGTGAAGGTCCAGTCACAGTAAGGGTCTTGACCTTGAACTTCGGGTTGAGGTCCTTTTTGATAGAAAAAAAAAAAAAATAGATGAGAATATGTCAAGAAAAAGTGGTTTTTATATATTACCAAGACCATTTGTATTGGTGTAGACAGGAGCTTGAGTGATGTTGATATTCTTGATCAATTCAAGCCATTCGGGCTTAGCAGTAGGGATAGCTCCAGCTTCAGGGAAAGTTTCAGTAAATTTGAAGGTACTGGTCTTGGTGGCGGTCGTAGTGCTGGAAGCGTGCGACCCAGGATGGGCATGAACAGCAGCAAGAGCAATCGAAGCAAGCAAAAAGAGTTGTTGATACATGGTTAAGAAGGAAAGTAATTGAGTGCTGTTGGATGAAAGAAAAAGAAAGTGAAATAAGGACGATGAAAAAAAAGAAGAAAACTCAAACTTTATATGTGTTTGTGATGGATCAAGTCTGTAAATCAAGTTGGATCCATTTAAATTGTGTCACAAAATGAATTCTAAGAAAGGTGTGTCTATGCACATTTTATTGGCAACAAAGGATGGATATATTTTTGGATTGAGGTGAAACAGAAAAAAAGTAACGCTAGCCTAACCAAGGGCCACGCCCTCTAAATTTAGACCGGGCTAAAGTGCTGTTTTCTTTACACATTTTACTTTGAAAAGCTCGAGAAATGGGGATGATTTAATATCACACAATGCTTGATGCTCGTGTGTCAAATCCAATTTAAGCAGAACAATTAGCGAGTGGATGAGTGGTCAATTTTGTTCAATGCTGTCGTATTGGACCTACTTTGATATCCTCAAGCAAGAAATGAAGACATTGTTTTGCAAGTTTTCATTTTCGTTTTCGATGGTCTCTTGTATCTTTCCTTTTTTTTTTTTAGAAAAAAGTTTAGTTTAAATGTGGATTCAATTTCTAGCTTCTCTTGTTTCCTGCTCTTCTTTTTAACTCATTCGGCCTTTTCGACTTCAACTTCCGAATAAAGACTGAAGAAGTTAGTTGATCTGAGTAATTGAAATTAGAATCTTTTATCATACAATCATGAGTTGCCATTAGGAGAAAACATGATGAATAAATGAGAAATAGAGAAAAACACGTTTTGTGTATTGAATGATCAGTTTGATTAGGTAAACGTAGTACGTGTATGACAAACGAATAACACAAGTCTCTATGGCATCATGCAAACCCAACAATTCCAAACATGCGTCTTTTTCTGCTTGAAACCAACGTAGAGTGTACGATGGTAGAGGGTTACTGTAAGCTTTTAGTCATAAGCCCTGAAGTACCCGGTAGATTTGATGATTCAATAGCAAGCATTATTATTCAAATCAATAGCATCCAAAGACCTTTTGAATCGAACGTTCAAAAATGACATAAGCAGGGCGAATCCATGGGATCCTCATCCTATGTTTCTACAAAAGGACACTTTAAATCATCTATCAGCAATTCGTGTGTCATGAAACGTTTGGACGATCGATGAAAGGCGGTAGTTGCTGAAGCCGAGCGTTTGCTCACAAACGGTAAAGAAAAGAGAGAGAGAGAGAGAAGGGATGACGAAACGAATGAGCTCTAATTAAACCAATCACTGGATCCTTTTTTTCTCAGAAATCATTGGGGTTTCCACTATCAAAAAAATCCAAAACCAGTCACAAACAACCCAGAAAAATTATCCCGTCATTTCAATCTCTATTCCCGCTATCAGCCAGTCTATTTTTTTTTTTTTTTTTTTCCAAGTAGGAATCCCTTGTTTCAATGTACCGCATCACTGCATCTTTAACAAGCAAGATCATTAAAGCACCTGCATTAAGTAATTGTTTTTTTTTTTTCTTAAATTTTTCTTGTAAATAGTCTCTTATGTATTTTCAAAGGCTTTCATACCGCCGCGCCATGTTCAGCCGTTACTCGCTTTAACTTGCCTGCTATGAGTCCTACGATGACAGAAGGCACGATTCACAAGTGGAAAAAGCAAGAAGGTGACACGTTTGCTGCTGGTGATGTTCTTTTAGAATTGGAGACAGATAAAGCTCAAATTGATGTGGAAGCTGCTGAGGATGGTGTTTTGGCCAAGATTATTGTAACGTGTGATAAACGTTTTGCTGGATTTTGACTCATGTTATATATGATAGCTTCAAGAAGGTAGTAAGGCACCTGTAAACACGCTGATTGCTCTTATAGCAGAAGAAGGCGATGATATTTCTTCTGTTGAAATTCCCAAGGAAGAAGAACAAGCAGCAGCTCCTAAAGAAGAAGCAAAAGGTAAAAAGAAAAAAGAAAGATGGATGTGTACTTTATATCAATCAGCTTTTATGATGTTTAGAAGAAAAGAAGGCTCCTGAAGCAAAGAAGCCTGCCGTATCACCCATTTCTCACCACGACATTGATACAAGTAAACTAAAGAAGCCACTTTCTCCTGCCGTTTTAAGCTTGGTATTAAAGTACGGTATTAAGGATGTTGGCAGTATCAAACCATCCGGTTATGGTGGCCGTATCTTGAAGGGTGATGTCCTTGGTCATCTTGGTCTTATTGCTCCTAAACCTGCTCCTATGCCCAACTTCACTGCTGCTCCTCCTAGAGACCAAATTGTGTTTGCCAAGGTAAAAGAAGGAGATGGAAGAAAGGAGAAGAAGAGGGACTGATGCTTGTTTTATAGACTGACAAACCAGCCGTGAAGGAGGAAGAAAAGAAGGTGATTCCTCCTACTTTTATCAGTAAACAAATTGTGATTGATGAACTCTTCAGTTTACGCGACAGTTTGAATGGTAAGTGAAGAAAAGAATATTTCTTTTTTATACTGATTTCAATAGAACAACATGGTACACATGTTGGTGTGAATGATTTCATTGCCAAGGCAGCCGAACGTGCTTTACAGGATGTGACGGCCAAGAAGATGCCAAAGAAGACGAGCCAGCCTGTTGTGTATCCTATCACTGCTTCCTCTTTTGCTGAAAACAAGAAATACGGTGGTGGTGAATTCAAGTAGGTTAGAAAGAAAGAGAAGGAGTGTGACTGAATTGTGAACCTTAGGATTTTCCACTTGGCCGAACCAACCTATGACTTTATCACGGACAGCCACCAACCTTCCAAGCCTTATGTTTTAACTGTAGATCGTACTCGATCTGTCACTGTAGAAAAGAAGAAGTCTGAAGATCAAGAGATGGTAGACTTGATTGGTTATCTCGGAGGAGAAAAGAAGAAGAAGGAAGGCGGTGTGATTGGATTGAAGACGGATGAGACAAGACTTGATTTCACAAAGCAAGAAAAGAAATACAAATATAACGTACAAGTCAAGTTGGATGGAGGAGTGCCTGGTAAAATCTTGAAGGATACCAAGGCTACTGCATTCCTTGACCGAGTTGAATATTATGTTAGAAACCCTAATGAATTAGTAACCCAATAAATCTACTCCCCCCCCCTCTTCTCACTTTTTAAAGTTTTCAAAAGGGGTGACATGTTGACTAAAGAATGTAACAGTAAAAGTGACTTCAAACCGGCTCAAGAGGAGTTTAAGAACAGGATGTAGTCCATTCCTCTCCCTCTTTTTTTGTTTATAAAAGAGAGATACAGAATGAAAGAGGTATTCAGACCACAAGGATCGCTGAGACTGAACTCATTTTATTAAATAAAGTTTACGTATGAAAAAAAAAGGGGGGGGGGAAAGAGAGAGAGTCTCGACTGTTTGCACTGAAATGAATGATCATAAAGAGTTGCATAAGTTTTTTTTTTTGTTGTTGCCCTCATTTCACAAACAACTCCGGTCTTATTTTGGTTCATGCCATCCCGAACTTCAGCGCCAAAAAAAAAAAAAAAAAAAACCTTTTCGCGTGCTTCCAAAGATACTTTACCGAGACGGATAAATGGTTGTACCCGTGATAAAAGAAGAGAGAGAGAGAGAGGGGGGGGGAATGAAATATACTAAAAATAATAAAAAGAGAGAAACGGAGAATGAGTGATAGAAAGAGAATTTATCAAAAAAGCAAAATTAATTAAGATATTTATTAAACTACCGGGTGATTTGAGGATCAAGCAAGTATGTGTGCTACATCGCCAAGGTTGATTAATGTAATTAAAAAAAAGAAAATTGTGAAAAAAAAAAAAAACAGGAAAATACGAGAGAGTGATTACACACAGTGTTTGAAGAAGAAAGGAAAGGGGGGAAGAGTCTTGCTCCCGACAAAAAAAAAAAAAAAAAAGAGGGAGTCTGGTTTGTTGCTCAGCAAGAAAAAGTTTAGATTTCAATAGTTGACACATAAAAAAAGAAAGGTCTGGGATATCCCAAAGAGAAACCTTATTTGTGTCTGAATGATTTCTATTTATGGACACAGACGATGAGAGTCGGTTCAGAAAAGAAAGGGAGGGCTATAAATTGTGGCGCATTGAAGTCAGTTTGAGATCATGGTTTCATTGTGTGTGTGTTCATCCGAATGAAAGGAGGTGTGACGGAGAATAAAGTAAATTTAGGTCAAATCGATGCATGTGAGTGTATGTGGATGCAAGAGAATAAAAACTCCGATTCTTTAGGATAAAAAAAAAAATGTCGTTCCACTTTTTTATTGTTTGTATGATCGTTTCATCCTTGTGGAATAAATATAGTATTTCTTTATTCCCTTCTTCTTTAGGGCAGTTTATAAAGACTTCTCATCCTTCTTGTTTCTCCCTCAATAACAAGTTTCAAGGGCGGAATTCTTTTCACAAGTTTTAAAAGGCCATCAAGTAAATGACCAAAAGGGATGCATTTCATTCCATCCTTTTTTTTCTTTATGCGTCTTGCCACTGATCTAAACTCTTTTCTCCCTTTATTTGCAGAGTGAAAAAAACAAAACAAAATGGATCAAAACGTATGATCTGCAAGGGAAAATAAAGAGAGACATCAACTCGTTCTATCTGTCCCCCCCCCCTTTGTTTTTTTCTTTTTTGGATGATGAAAGGAGAAGAAAGGGTCAAATAGGGTGTAGATAGTAAAAGAGAGAGAGAGAGAGAGAGGGGATGTCTCCCATCAAAAGAAGTGGCAATTTCTAATTAATTCTGAGATGCATCAAGAAAAGAAACAATAAAGAAATCCCCCCCTCCTTTCTTTCTTTCTCCTGCAGCAAAAGGGATAAAGATTAAATGAAATGGTCAAGATGTGGAGAAGGAGGTTACGTCACGAGGATTCTAGATGAAAGAGAGAACCCTTTTTGTTTTTTTGGGGGATGATTTCCTTGTTTAAACCAGTTTCACAAATCTATGCGTCAAAGACCAGAGTTAGGCTAAGGTTCGATTCGTACGACATCAGGTGAATAAAGTTCGAATGATGACACGTGGAATGACATTCATCTCCTTTGAAATGTAATTATTTATTTATACAAAAAAAAATGATGGGGAGGAATTCTATTTACAATCAAATGAAAGAGAGAGGGTTCTATGTAAAATGAGTTTTAAAATGGATAATAATAATTATTATTGGTGGTTGTATAGTTCATGATACGTGATGAAGTCAAGGCGGATACAGAAGAAGACCAACTCAGGATCGGTTTACAGATGGTTTCGATCGATCTCTTCTTACAAGGTGAGCCGTATTCTTCTTCGTTTGATCTCTTCATCGTACAAGGTAAACTAGGTGACCAGAGATGTTGACATTGTTTGGTCCACTGATTGAATTGTTTTTGTGAGATGGAAATGTTGTGAGAAAGTGCAGATAAGAATTCAATTTCCATAATGTTGAGTTCTTTTATTGAAATACCCGAAACATTAGACCAAGTCTGAATAAAATGAGTACGGATTGCATACGATTTGAACTGAATGAATTATACCTTATTTGTAAACGGACTGTCCTCTAAATATTTATTGGCCAAGACAAAGGCTGTGGTCAACAATCTTACTTCTGATCCATTCGGTGGATGTATGGATGGATAAGCAAATCTTAATTGTTGAATATAATATAATCCGACAAGGATACATGTACATGATAGCTGGGTTGATTTTAATACTTTTTGTATAAATAATTTAAAGGTCGTTTGTTTTCTTTTTGTTGTCCAAATCGATGGAAATACAGTCGCACATAATTCTGATAATTGTGTTGTATCTGTTATTGAAAGAATAGGAAAAGACATGATCAAAAGCAAAAAGGAATAAAATAAAATAAAAAAAAGACGTCCTTATTTATATTAAAAAAGTAGATCCATCGGGACTTGTATAATGATGACAACTTTTTTAAGGTTCTCTCTTCCATCTTGTCCCCCCTCTTTTTTATTTATTTATCTCTCTCTCCCCCCCCCCAAAAAAAAATTCCTACTTTTGACAACATAAATTTTCCTAAACTTACTATTTATTATCTGTACTAAATAAATAAAATATAAAAAAAAAAAATTAGTTTCATCTCCGTTAACCAATCATATCCACTCATTCACTTGTCCAGATAAATGATATCATCCACATCAAGTCAACCTAGAGTTGCAAATTGGATTCAACACGCTTGTGTCACTTTTCGTTGGCTGTCATTTCTAATTGCCAAATCGAGATTTTTTTCTTTTTTAGAAAAAGCTGAGTAACAAAAAAGTTGGCAAGGGTTATTTGGATGAAAAAGAATGATGATTGAATGATTCTGTACTCCTTGATAACATTGAATTCTTTGTCTTCTTCATCATGCATTTCATCACATGGAATCTTTTATCAGCAGCGGACTTCATTGTTCTTTCAAAGAAATCCTTGTTACACCACACCAACTTGGCGGGAAAAAAAAAAAAAAATACCAAAAATAGTGAGAGACGAATGACGGAGTGCACAATAAAAAGGTAAATGTCCCCTCCCTCTTCTTGACCTGTGCGATCATTCGGGTAATTTGAAATAGAGCGGTGGGTGATGTGTAACGGGTACTCTCTGCATTTTGTTTATTTCTCTCTCTCTCTCTCCTTTCTTTTGTCATACAAAAAGAGGATGGTGTGTGTAATACGATTTTTTATAGGTTCAATGTTAACCTATTCTTAATTATCCCAAAAAAAGACCCTGAATGACTATCTTTGTACGTGGGCAAAGCTATTCAATAAACCAAGCCTTCTATTTTCATATTCTTATTAGTCATCTTTATTTATTATATAGAAAACATACAGCCTTTCCCCCCCAAAATAAAAAAAACTTTCACTTCTAAATATTTCCACTAAAAAGTAATTCAATAGCAGCATTCACGTTACCACCCGTAGCTGTCAGTGCTCTAATGTTCTTGGCTGCATCCCAAAAACCCATCTCGTTCAATTGTTGTAATTGAACCTGAAAACGTTCTTCTGGTGGACGACTATCCACAGGCGCTGTCGTATTGTTCATCCCACCACTACCAAAAAGAGCGGCCATGCGTTGTTGTAATTGAGGATCAACACCGGGTGCATTACCAAGGTTACCAAACGGATTCTCTCCTCCTGTCGTCGAAGGATTGGCTGCATTGCCACCAAACATCGAGGCCATGGTAGCCATCTGACGAATAGTATCAGGGTTTGAAAGCATCTGTCTAAACTGAGGAGACTGCATCATGTTGCGAATTTCAGGACCCATGCTTGCCAATTGAGGATTGGTTTGAATGATGGAATCTAAAACAGCAGGGTTTTGAAGAACACTCGACATGTATTGTGCAAACATGGGATTTTGCAACATTTGATTGGCCATCGCAGGATCCAAAGCACCAAAACTGTTTCCCATCCCTCCTGCTCCAAAACCAGCGCCAAACATATTGAAAGGGTTACTTTGAGAATCAGCAGGCATGCCAGCTAATCCAGCAAAAGGGTTATTGGGAATAGATTGTGTATTGGGTACTGATGTCGTTGTATTAGTGACATTGGGAGTGGTGGTAGGAGAGGTAGTAGAAGTAGTAGTAGTAGTAGTGGTAGGATTCGTTGCACTCGATACTATTGCGAAAACCACTGAATAAAAAAAATATAAGTCATCATCTCAATTACCTTTAGGTGCACCTGGTTGAGAACCTTTCACCATATGTACAGTATTTCCATCAGCAATCTTACAATCCAACAAGGTATCATTGTCCTTCAGCACACGACCAGAATAAATAAGTCTTTGTCTGTCGGCAGGTACATCCGTTTGTTCGGCAATCATCTGCTTGAAATCAAGTATGGTCTTTTCTGGTTCAATACTAACAACAAATTTCTTATCGCCAGAAGCTTTCACATTAACACGAATCGTAGACATTTTTTTTTTATGAGAGAAATAAAATAAAATGAAAAGAAACTAGAAAATTCTGAATAATTAAAATAAAGTAGGATGACGTGTAACTCCAAATATAGTAATTTTATGTCTATTTCTTCTTTTCCTTCTTCTTTTTTTCCTTTTTCATCTTCTTCATCCTTTGTTTGGCTGAATCTCTTTTTGGTCTCTTTCAATACATCATCATGATCGATCCTATCATAGGCGTTGGTTCCTTTTTTTTACTTAATAATAACCATCAAACATAAGTCAGTTGAATCCTTTGGGTTATAAAAAGGAGATTCACAAATAGATGCCTGTTAACATGGGTGCATCAGGCATCTCTACCATTTCATTCCAACATCAAACAGGGCTCAAATGACTTGTTGACTCTATCAAGACATGCTTTTAGAACCTCATGTCGAATTACTTTTGGCCATTTTCTTCTCGACAGGGGCGCACTAGACACTCAATTCAAACATTGCCTGTTCCCCTACTCATACCCTGCCGTCATCTTTTATTGCATAAAATGTTATCAAGAGGCACTTTATACAAAGCCAATCTGTTTTTTTACAAATTGAGAAAGCATGGATGTTAAACCTTTCATTTCCAATAGTTCAATATCTTTTCTCCATCATCAGGAATACGGTTCAACCAAATTTCTTTGTCCTTATCAGAGACGAGAGAGAATGTGTTGAAGAGGTTTTTAAAATGTTTGGGAATAGGATCCACTTTGCATATTCTCATCGACTGGATCGTTGGATTGATCCATGGTTGAGTGGCTTATGAAACAAGCCACTTGAGCATAGTCCATCCTATCCAATCCACTGCTTTCATCCCAAACCAATCCATTTTTTTTTGTGTAAGGAGTAATTTTTTATAGAAATTTAAAATGGAATAGGGACACAAGAATCGTTTTCGTCATCGGTGCTCCTGATTCATGTTTCGGTCGATATCAATTACGGTAATCAACGTAAAATTAATATTTTGGGGTGAAACAATATCGGTAGTCTGCATGAAATATAGATTGATTAAAATGTCAGTCAATGGTTACAAAGTTGAGTCTATTTTTTTTTTAAAGCCGTATGACTGGAACAAGGATAAAATAAAATGTAACACGAGATCATCGACTCGTTCTGCACAATAAACCCCTCTTGTTTGAATACAACACCTACATCTTTTAAAAGAAAATCCTACGGGGAAATACAAAACATAGAACACAGAATAGCTGCAGTGTGTTTTGTTTTTCTATTTCTTAAGTTAGTGAAAGCACAAAACATGTTTAAATAACTGTGTCAATCTTTCTTTTTTTTCAATCAACTCATTCTCTACTATAAATGGATATCATTTATGCTTATGAAATTTTTGTTTGCTTTACAGATAACATATACATGGTTTGGGCTGGGTGTATTAGCTTTCTGTTACGTTCAGAAATCTGGTAGCATTGGAACTTGTAAGCTTTCATGTGTTGAGCAAGATAGCTGTAAAGCTATTGAAGGGATCCAAGAATATGTTAATGCAGGAACAAAGGTATTTAATTGTCATGGTTGTTCGTTTTGGAACACAAATTGTGAATGGTGTGTCGTAAGCCCTACAAGTGCACCTGCTCTGAATATAGACAACTGGTGCAATCACAAAAATGGGCGCATGGTTTATAAAGATTGTCATATAGCTTCTTGCAATTCTGGTTCTTGCTAAATATTTCAAATTACACAATATACAAAATAATAAAAATCTATTTTTTTTAAAGCCGTATGACTGGAACATGAATAAAATAAAATGTAACACAAGATCATCGTCTCGTTCTGTACAACACTTTTTTTAACCAAGCCAATGGATTCGAATGATAGGGAGGAAAGGTCATGGACTTAAATTAGGGCATGAACACAAATGAGACAAAGTTTCAATGATTACATAATGACTTGGTTTATCAACTGATTTTATGTGTATGTGTGTTTGTACTTGTAAAAAAAAGCCAAGTGGTTGAGTAACAGAAAACTTGTTCACAAATGATTGGGTTTCACAAAAAAAGAACCATTTGTATTTAGTAAAAACAATAATAAACCCCTCTCGGTTGAATACAAGCCCATATCTTATCATAAAAGAAAATTCTACAGGGAAATACAAGACACATTACACAGAATAGGCTGCAGTGTATTTTATTTTTATTATTTTTTAGTTTAGTGAAGCATCAGGAGTTTAAAGTACAAAACGTGTTTGTTTAAATAACTGTGTAAATCTTTTTTTTTTTTTCATTTGAATTTCATAAACTAATGCCACTAAATCAGAAACATACTCTCAGCTGATAGGAAGGAAGGAGATACGTTAGACTGGTACACATTTCTTTTTAGTCATGCAAAAATAATTTGACGAATTTGCATTATAATTTTAGAATAAAAAATTAAGGAGGCTTAGTGTAAATCTTAACATATGAAATTACAGCTTCTATTCCAGTTTTCTACTTGATCATTTAACCTTTTTTTTTTTTTTTTTTTTTTTTTTTTCATATTAATTTTGGCTGATGAAAAACATTTAAGCTCGGGTACAGCTCGGGACATGTTTTTTTTTTTTTTTTTTTTTTTTTTTTTTTTAAAAAAAAAAAGACCGAGTTAGTTTAGTTGAATAAATTGATAAAAAAGTAAATGTTTAAGAAATTGATTGGTAGTTGATCACAGGGAAAGACGAAGGAGTAAGAAATTTTTTTTTTGCGCAAACTTTTTGTGCAAAGACATGTTGAATGTGAAGTGTGTGCTTTGTGTAATCATTGCTGTGCAGCATCTTGTACAGAAAATAAAATGTACTTTAAAACCTTCTTAGAATAAACAGACTGACCGAATATTCTTTATTACTAAAAGAGCTAAAACAGGGAAGTAACAAAACAACAACAAAAAAGCCCTTTTTTTTTTGTTCGACATTCTACAGCCAAGTATCGAATACGATCACTAGAGCATTTGAGAATAAGTTTCTGCATATCTGAGAAGATGTGTGAATAGTAATCCTTGAATTATCCGAGAATGTCAGGAGTAATCGTGATTGATGTGCACTGTTTTTCTTCAATGTCGTCAAGATGATTTTCGGAAAAACTATTAATTCTAAATATATCAACATTCCACCGAAAACTCTCTTTCTGTTATCTGCAATCAATTGTCTACATCCTATTTTTACTTATTTGACGTAATTTATCTTTTTTATAGCTTCTTTCAACTCAGTTTCCACCATTGAATGATTTTACCCGCAATTATTTTTTTGTTTTTTGTTTCATACCTTGTCTGCTATGACACAGCACCAACTGATTGGTACATAAATTAAAATAACAAAAGCCAATCAAGTCACGTACCCCTTAGAAATTCTAAAAAACAGTCACATTGAATCACAGCTGCTTTTCCTCGAAAAAACTATAAAAAGGCGAGCAAAAGACAGAAATCGATTTTTTCCTTATCCTCTCAGGCCTTTTGGCTAAGATCAAGTGTAGTATCTGTTCTTTATAGTTTAACAACTATAATGAGGGACATTGTCCCTCTCGTTGTTAATCTAATTTTTTCCACCAGGAAACTAAGGCTCTGGCTTGCTATCTTTGGTTTCCACAGGTGTCCCTTGCCTTACACTATCAGCGAGGTGACGCCGACCTATTTTATAACAATTGAAATGAAAAAAACATAACTTCTTCTTTACCTCTATCGGGGCTTTAAATATAACGTCATGAGTGAAATCCTTCACTATGACATCTTTTTTTTTTTTTTTTTTATTCCTCTTCTTTTTTTTTTTTCCTCTTGATTTTTATTGCGTATGAAAGGATTAAAAAATAAAAAAGAAAAGAGCAGCAGTCATATTCCAACAGGCACTCAACCCCATTATTCTTCTTCAACTAATTGGGGTGATAATGAATACGCTCAAGTCATTGAAGGCGTAAAGAAAATATATAAAACTAAAATAAAGCCTTTGGAAGTCACTTACAACTTTGAAGGTAAAATAAAAAAAGTTTGTTATCAATCATGATCGTGACTTAAAGAACAAAAAGGATTTCATTCTGCTCCTTTAACCGACTCGGATATCGAGGCAAAACCGATGGTTTTACTGATAGGTCAATATTCAACAGTAAGTGATCAGTATGTGTTTGAAGGATCAAGGTGCTAATTGTAAATAAAAGGGTAAAACTACTTTTATCCGATACTTGCTGGATAAGAAATATCCTGGTGAACATATCGGAGTGGAACCAACTACCGATCGATTTCTGGCTGTGATGAATGGGGGTGAAGATCGTATTATTCCCGGTAATGCTGCTGCTGTCAATCAAGATCTACCTTTCCGAGGTTTGAATCATTTCGGACAAGCCTTTCTATCTCGATTTCAGGTAATCTTATAAAAAAAGGATCGATAGACCCCCCTCATTCATCGTTTAAAAAGGTTTCTGAAACACCTTCACCCGTGTTGGAAAACATGACACTGATCGATACACCCGGTATTTTAGCAGGAGACAAACAACGCATCGAACGAGGGTATGATTTTACAAAGGTGATCGAATGGTTTGCTCAACGTGCCGATTTGATTTTGCTCATGTTTGATTCTTATAAACTTGATATTTCAAATGAATTCAAAATGGCCATTCACAGCCTTCGAGGCCAAGAAGAAAAAATCCGGGTGGTGTTGAACAAGAGTGAC
Organism: Rhizopus delemar RA 99-880; assembly: GCF_000149305.1. Taxonomy (NCBI): domain Eukaryota; kingdom Fungi; phylum Mucoromycota; class Mucoromycetes; order Mucorales; family Rhizopodaceae; genus Rhizopus; species Rhizopus delemar. The sequence goes on from NW_027137834.1 coordinate 417,455, forward strand.
ATGGTCAGTCAGCAGCAGCTCATGAGAGTCTATGGTGCGATGATGTGGTCTTTGGGTAAAGTGGTTCAGACGCCTGAAGTGATGCGGGTCTACATCAGCTCGTTCTGGACAGAAAAACCAAGTAATTGCTTTGAGGACTGCCGTGAGCTGATTGAGGCTGAATCGAGAGATTTGCTGGTGGACTTGAAAGAACTGAGAAGAAATGCAGCGATTCGGAAGGTGAACGAGATTGTGAAAAGAGCCCGATTGGCAAAGGTGCACGCGATCATCATTGGTCATCTTAAAAAAGAAATGCCTTCCATGTTTGGTAAGAAAAAGAAGCAAGAGGCCTTGTTGAAAAACTTGGATCAAGAGTTTATCAAGATTCAAAACAAATATCACCTTCCGGCCGGTGACTTTCCAAATCCTGAAAGATTCAGACAGAATCTGGCCTTGTATGACATGGACAAGTTCAAGTCGATCAAAGAGGATTTGTTGGAGAGAGTGGATGAGGCACTTGCTGTGGATCTTCCAAAATTGATGTCTCGGTTCCCTATGGGTAATCCTGAACTTGACAAGTCTCAAATCAATCCATTTGCTCAACCTGATATAAATCAAGAGGTGGTAAAGAATGGACAATTGCCATCTTCATTTTGGGATTACAGTCAGCTAGATAAGAACAGTTACATGCCCGTCTTTCAAAGCTTACATCCAAGAGATGGCCTTGTGTCAGGAGCAAATGTCAAGCCTGTGCTCGAAAACAGTGGACTGCCTAACGATATGCTCGCTCATATTTGGAGACTAGCCGATTGGGATAGCGATGGCTACTTGAATTCAGACCAATTCGGGGTTGCTTTACATCTTATTAAGGCAGTTGAATTGGGTGCTCAATTACCTGATAAGCTACCTCCTTCTATGATCCCAAACCGTAAGATCTAAATTGTATAGAAAAAAGATATTAGATTAGGACATGTTTTAAATAATAAAATACAATCTATTCATGTTCAATGGCTTTTTGTTAAAGAAAACACTTGGATTTCTCTGAATAAGTTTCAAACACAACTTGTAAAAAAGTGAACTTTAACTAAAACAGTGATGCATAAATAAAAAAGCAATATAAAGGTTGTCTCTGCATTTTTCTATTGGCCACGATCATGTGATATACAACCTACTTCTTTCGTAATTAAGATTCCCAATGAGTTACAGTGATGACAGCAACCACTCACTTCCACCTCGTCTTGTAAGTGAAGCATGCATGGATTTATTTCTGATAGAAATGGTAGACACTATTTGCAGAACTACAACATCAGAACCCGATGGAGATAACGATGCCATCTTTTTCAAATTAGAATACTTGGGTTATTTGATTGGTCAAAAGTTAATAGAAAGGTATTGAAAAAAGATACTTTTTATTCACTTCTCACTGTCAGAACCGAACACAGTCTCAATCTCTCTCTTTTTTTTTTGTTTTGTTTTATTGTAGGTTTACTAAAGACAGACCTCGATTTGTGGATACTTTGGATGTTGTGAAATTTATTTGCAAGGACCTTTGGGTCATCTTGTTTAAAAAGCAGATTGACAACCTGAAAACAAATCACAGGGTAAGTGAACATGAGAGAAAGGAGGATGGCTTTATTTTTAAAAAAATAGCTTTTTATAAGGGAGTTTATGTATTGCAAGATAACGGGTTTCGATGATTTATGCGAATGTCAACCGATATTGGAGGAACAGATTCTGCGAAAAAGGCAATGCCTGTAAGTCAAAAAAGATCTTTGTCGATTTGAAATAAATATTCTATAGTACGTTTGGTTTCCATGTGGTATTATCCGTGGTGCTCTAGCCAGCCTAGGTGTGCCTAGCGTTGTTGTAGCAGAAATTTCTAATTTGCCTCAATGTAAGGAACACAGAGGACCAAGAGGGTTTACTCACACTCGACATAGGCACTTTTCAAATCAAAATTACAAAATAAAAAAAAGAGGAAGGGAGAGTCATGCTGTGTGCTAAAGAAAGAAAGAAAACCGGCTTCTTTCTTATTCTATTTATTTTAACGAAAAACCAAATGTTCTACCTTCTGATTTTGTCTTCTTTTTTGTACTAATCGTATTATGTCTCCAAAAATGAGTTTTGCTGCTATTACTATTTTTTATCAATGTTTCCGTGCTAGGCTGGTGTTTTTCCTGAAAAGTGGGCGATAGCTGAGGTGATGGAACAGATGCGTAATCTTTCTCAATATACAGGCTTCTTTGCTGCTGCGGTTGTGGTGATGATTGTTGACGTATTAAAAACGATGGGAATTTCATTGATTTGGCGCTTACAGGCGTAGGTGGCGCCGCTCCTGGGATCGAGGGATTATAATCTAAAGTGATGGATCTATCTGAGCCAGATCTTTGATGAGCAAAAGTTGTAGCACTTTGTGAAGTTGAGAATGGAACACTGTTGTTATTCTGAAGTCGCGTAGCACCTTGTGCCATGGAAGCCAAGCTTGTGGGTGTTGAGGGTACAGTTGTATCTTGTTTCTGCAAAAGCTTGGATGTAGTGTAGTGATTCAGAGGCTCACTCTGGCTACCTATTGCTATCTGGTTGCTGCGTACAAGTGGACTTTGGCCAAAGACAGGTGGCGGTGAAAGTGGACGTTCGACCGTCTGGCCCAATTTCTGTTGGCGTTGCATCATCTTTTTAGCATTAATCAAGACACGTAAAGCGCGAATTTGTAAAGAGACTGCGTTCGACAGCGAGGCAGATTCGTAAATCATGGCGGCCGTAGACATATTCAGCATTTGATGTAATGCATGGGTAGCCAGTTCTTTTAATCTAGTGATCTGAAAAAGGTCGGCGATAAACAATAGTCGAGAGAGAATTTGGGGTTGATGCTGTTGAGCGGTGACAAGATGATCTGTGTAAATGAATTGAAGAAATGCGATGAGAACAATGTAAGTGTCTGGGAATAGCAGCTCCCGTTTGTCATGCTCTAATATCTCTGACATCTTTGATTGAGGAGATGTAAGAGGGTTGAGTAAAGAACGAATCAAGGGCCATCTTTGTGCTAGCACAGCTGAATTGACTAGAGCATGTTTGTCGTCTGTGGTGACTACCTTAAGGTCAGCTAGAATGGGATCCTTGAGTATGGACAACCCAAGGCTTTGACCGACGGTGCTGAAGGAAGGCTGAGGTGGTCTATAGATACCAAAGACTTCAGTATCAACAAGTGCTACATATTCAAAGCAGTGAACGCGGTTCTTATAATCATCCTTCATTGTGCGTCCAGGATGTCCAAAGATCAAAAACTTATTCATCGATTCGCACAGCATACCACGGAGCCAAGAACCTCGAGTAAGGCCTGGTCCTGGTTCAATCTTGGTCCAGACAAAGCTGGTCATGTCAAGCGCCCAAATTTGAAAAGAGTGAGATGATCCACTGATATAAGGGCCGGCCAGGATGAACTGCTGGCCGCATATGAATGCAGATGGAAACCGAATGGGTGGCGGAGCAGTGTTGTTCGCACCAATCTGTTCAGTTTGATTCAAGATATCAACACACTCGTTGCCCGTATTCAATTTCCATGAATGCAGTTGCCTAGGAGCATCAGATGCACTGTGGTTTGAATAAACATGAATAGTGATGTCTTTATCTTTGTTTGTTGTATTAGAGTCGTCAAACGGATCAGCCAGTGAATCCATGTTTGGGGCAAAAGGCGGGGTTAACTGGATTGGGGTGACCCCTACTGTAGCTGAACGATAAGCACCGTATTGGTACTGTTGAGAAGACAGAGATTTACACCAAATTCGCTTTTTGCAGTCAAAAATGTTTATGTCAGACAAGTAGTTATTATTGATGTCTTGTCCTCCCATGATCACCAGTCTGTCATTGACAAGCGTAGAAATGTGCGCATATCGAGGTGAGGGCAGTGATTGGTTATGAAAGTCGGGATATTCCCATGTAAGTGTTCTAAGATCAAGCAATACTAAATCATCCAAAGTCACCAATTCATCTGCGGAAGAAGTTCTCTTATTCTGATACTGTTTAACTGTCATTCCACCATAAATTATAATGTGCGTATCATTTTGTGCGTTGGCTGAATGAAAATAACGAGGAATAGGTGGAGTGTTTTGAGAAATTGATAGCTTCCATGTCATTGTATTTAAGGATAAAATGTATAGTCTGTTTGATATTTGACGGTTTGACTGGAGTCTTCCACCGAATACATAGACATGATTGTTCACTAGAACTGAACTTGCTCCAATAAGCGTAGGCGGTACATCTCCTGTTGTTTTATTAAATTCTGTGATAAGTTCTGCAATAGATTGTGTAGGTGTTCCTGCTGCCATTAAAAAAAAAAACGAAATAAAAAATAAAATGAAAAAAGGAAGGAATTAAAAAAAAAAAAAAAAAAAAGAGAGTCAAAAAAAGGACAAAAGCCATGTGGGCAGATTTAGTGTAACGAACCTACCTTGTTTACAACACTCATTTTGAATCGCCGACTTACTTTGTTGAGAGTCTTTCTTTATTATGATTGATACAAGAGTTTATTGACTGTTGCAGACAATCTACTGGCTTGTTATTATTACAAGATTTACAAAGAAAAGAAAAGAAACAGAAGAATTGAAAGCAGTGTAACTTTCTAAACAAGGAAGTGACATCAGACAATCGATGGCGTACTTTTAACCTTTTTGGACAATCTTACAACATGATTTCTTTTCCTGATTTATCAAATATCCCCGAAGATTAAAGGGATAGGAGAAAGAACAGTAAACTGAACATTTTATTCATATTGAATAGTAGTCGTGCAGTAAAAAAAAAAAATTTAAATTTTCTCTTCATAAATTGCTCTTAATATCAAATGGTGATAGGAAGGATAAGGCTTTAACATTCTAGTGATGTGCTTTTATCGACACTTTTATGCTCGAAATAGGTATTTGCATTACCTACTTGTGTACGAGGGAAGACCAGAGAAGAACAAAGTGTTACTTATCAAATGTGAGGTACAATACTGTTTGATAGCTTCTAAATATGGCAGATGTAATTCTTACAGTTATTGTAGTACATACAACAACCATTTGTTGAGTTGCTGTCAAACACTAGTAATGTTAAATGGCTCACTTCATGTTCTTTCTACCTGAAGTATATTCCTTCGATTCTTGTAAAAATAAGTTTAATAAAGTATATAAATACACTATTTGTTTATGCAATTTATTTTTATTGAGTTCACACTAATAACTTGTTAATTCATCATTATTTAAAATGCGCTAAATATTCCTTAGTTTAATTAGTCTTTAATGCCCCATTTTGCTGTTTCATAAAGCCAAGCGTTATAGCGGTGGCTGTTGACACTTGTACAGTATTTCACATTTAAAACCTGTAAAAGCAAAAAAAAAAAAAAAAAAAAAAAAGTTACGCATGTTATTGATTACTTAATTTTCTAGCAATTTTTTCAATTATTCAAGTGTCATTTTTAAGAGAAAGTTAAATATCCTCAACCGGCACATTACTAGTTTCATTTTAACATCTTCCATTGAAAATCTTAGTCTTCAATAAGTAATCTCGAGTTTCTTTGATTCTGCCATCGCTTTGTTATGCTCACTTTAAATTTGGCTTTCTTTTATCTTTTAGATACATAATTATTTGGAATAGTTTATTGCACAAATTGATTGTATATAATATACCATAGACCAGCTTATATCTTTAGACTAGCTATGATGCTTCCAGCCTTAATTGGTCATTTTTGATCATTTGCTTGAAAAATTTCTTGGTCAAATGGTTCAATTTATATCGATTAGTTCTTTGAAATAAAAAACCCTTTGGATGCTGCGAATTTGTACTGATGTCTGGTCAAGAAAAGGTCATGAGGCAAATTGCGATTTAGGTTTACTATTTGAAATGGGTTATGCTAGAACTTTCTTTACTGTAACATTCTGCTAATCAATACCAGAAAAGGAAACATGACTGCGCAAGTCGTAGTTCTGTGGGGTCAATACATATACCAGACATACACACACCACAGCTAGGAAATTCATCAGGAGGTTAGGATGTTAAAGCAGCACAAACGCATCATGAAACTAAGCAGGGGTAACGCCAAGAGGGTTTTGATTACACAGCTGACTCAATAGCATACACGCGACAAATGACATGTATACCACTCCGAAGGGTACAGTATAATAAAAGACATTTTCACATTAAGAACGGAAGTGATTCTTATTTTTTTATCGTGATTTGTTATGCATAATAATTTACGTCTTATTTCAAACTAACGATAACCTCAAATAGGAAAAGAAAAGAGAGAGAGTTTAAGCTTGTGGTAGTAAGTCAAGCATAGTAAACTATTAAAAAGTTGTAAGATATTTTAATACTATAATAACCACATGGTATCAACAAGATTTCACTTTAAATTTTCAATACAAGTGACTAAATTGTACCGAAAGGGCGTATTTTTATGTTTATTGTGCTTATCAATGTTACTACTTTTCAATATGGCTTTGAGGTATGTAAAGAATATGTAGAAGCCCTTCTATGGCTTTGATAAAGTAACTTTTCCCTTACAGTTGTTTCTTTTGTAATATCCCACAAGCTTGGATGTTGATAGAATAATTAAAGGCCCTGATTACTTGTCAAACCATTCTTAGTTTCTTTCTATTTATGTCCTTGCATATGAAACACGTTTCGGTATGTTGTTTGGAATAGAAACAAACCTTTATTTCTATGTCAGTGTTGCCTGTGAATCCTTCATTTTGATTCGATAAACGAAAATAAAAATGGATGCTTTTCTATTCTCACTCGAAGACTATTTATTAAAGTACACAAAAAGGGAGAGAAGAGATGATTGTTGTGAGATGTGGAATGCACTCATTTATAATATTTATTATAATACTGTACGACTTATTACATACAAAAAGGAAGGGGAGTTTTTAATTAATAAAATTTTATTAAATGTTTTATTTACATACTTGTGATAAAAAGTAATCCTTATACAGTTTTAAATCCAATCACTTGAATCTTGCGCATCTCTGTGGTCTGTGCCCAATTTTTTATGTTTCTATCGTGGGAAACCCCAGAATGGATTTCAAGGCTAATCTTTTGTTTTCAGCTGAGTCATAGAAAAAAAAAAAAAAAAATTAAAAGTTATTTGCTTTCTTCTTTAACCTTCTTTTTTTTTTTTTTTTTTTTTTTTTATTGATAAAAAGTTGAAATGAAGACAGCAATAGAAAGATTACCACTTGAAATTATCTTGCAAATATTCCAGCACCTTCCCATATCATCATTTCATGCATTATATTCAATATTTCCGCAGGAATTAATGGATGAAGCACTTGTATTTAAACTTCGAAATAATAAGTCTAAACCATTATTAAATTTGATTTCAACCAATCTTCATGAACTTTCTGCAGATACATCATCAGGTTTAAACAAGGGAAACGAATCTTCTTTATGTCTGTACTATGCTTCATTTGATGCTTCAAATCGTTTTATATGGACTTTACCTAATTTTTATTCTTTCCAACATTACTTTAAAGTAAAAGATGCTTATGTATCTCACGGAAAACTTGTTCTTCGTCGTCCAGGTGAGCACAAATTACAAAAACCGTTGGTCTCATTATGGGACATCAGAAAGGGATTTCCTCCTTTAAGAGCTGGCTCTTTTTCAGGTGCAAGTGAATATGCTGCAGGAAGACTCCAAGAATACACAGTATATCAACCCGGATGCGTTTTAGATAGCTGCTTGATTCCTGCAACAAAACTCGCAGCAAATGAAGTAATCGTGTTACACAGTGATAAAATACCAGATAACAATACAAAGAATACTATTCAACGACCCAATTTACCATTGAATTATGTAAGAAAGATTCCTTTAAACAATTCTGCTTGGACTTCTACTTATCCTGACCCTACATGTGGTTATTTTCTTGTGGAACGGCTGGCTATCAGTATACCCACTTTTCTGGAACTATTTTAATCCAGCACTTTATTTCTTTGTAATCCTATCTACCTTTAAATCTGTATAAACTCTTTCTTTTGTTGTTTCATTATACCTTTCTTTTCTTCTTCTTCAATAAATCCTTTTGATACATTTATTTACATCGTCATTGATTACAGACAAAAGAAAGCAAGTGATATGTAAAAACTTGTTTAGATGGTGTCTTTGTTTGATGACAAAGAAACATATTTAAAATTGAAATCATAGAAAATTACGGAATATGTCAATATCTAGCAAATCATAAAAGAAAATAAAATTTGAAAAACATCTTTATTGTTTACAAGTGATCAAGTGTATCCGGTCACGACAAATATACTTTATATACTTATTTTTATAAATTACATTATTCAATACATTCACTTTCATAGACTTCTTTACTACTTATGCATTCTAAATTTGAGAATATCAAGGATTCAATAAATCTGTTGATATGCAAGTAAAAGGCTCAAGACTACAAATAGACTACTTTGAAAGAATCGTTCTACAAATAAGCATCGCTTTAACTACAGAAAGCACCGCAATGACATACAATTGAGATATTTATGTTTGACACACTAGATTTCAATCATCTATACATAAAAAGAGAGGCATTCACAAGAAAAAAAAAAAAAAAAAACTTCCCCAAAGTTCTCTGTCTGAAGAGATGCCAGGCAGTTATCATAATAGCAGTGTGTTCCAGAGGAAGCAGCCACGTCAGAGCGGCGTTTGAATCTAACGATCCAAGTAATTTACTACTGCTGGTTGCACCTCATTTTCTTTTTAAGCTTAAACATAAACAATGGCAAGTCGATCACATTTGAAGCCTTGTTTGCTTTTTAAATTAACATGTCTTGATAATTAGGCAACACAGACAATTGAAACAAACCACGAGGACATGATTGTAAAGTATAAAGCGCGCTCTTTTCACTGTTCGACTATTGTACTCTAACCACGTTTATCTTCCTCTCTTTAGCATGATGCTCAGCTTGATTACTATTCTAGACGCTTAGCTACAGCATCATCTGATCACACAATTAAAATTTTCAATGTGGATGGAGACAATCAAACCTTAACTCATACAATCACTGAGTAATAATAAGAGTTATTGTATTTAGATGAAACTAATAATGTTTAACGATTAGCAATACAGCTCCTGTATGGCAAGTAGCTTGGGCTCACCCTAAATTCGGAACTATCTTGGCTTCTTGCGCTTATGATGGTCGTGTACTTATTTTCAAAGAACAAAACGGTGTTTGGACAAAAATTCATGAAAACAACAAACATACAGCTTCAGGTACATTTTTTCTCGTTTTTATAGATTCTTCTCTTAAAAGGAATTGTCGTTTTCTAGTTAACTCTGTTGCCTGGGCACCCCATGAACTTGGAGCAATTTTAGCTTGTGCTTCTTCTGATGGAAAGATTTCCATCCATGAATATAAAGGTAAAAAAAAAAAGCACGGCCTTTTGAGACAATCAACTAAATAAAATGACGACTGAAAAAAAAAAGATAATGGATCTTGGGAAACTCAAATGATAGATGCTCATGGAATAGGATGTAATGCAGTTACCTGGGCACCAGCTGCTATTCCCGGTAGCTTGGTTCAAGCAAATGGTGGAAATACAAACGTGAACTCAGTGAAAAAGATTGTTTCAGCAGGTTGTGATAATTTGATTAAAATTTGGGGATACAAGTAAGTAGAGGAGGGAAAGAGAATAGATTAGGAAATTGAACATTAAACATGCTCTCTTTTATAGAGAAGATTCAAAACTCTGGCATGAAGAAGAAACTTTAGATGGACATTCTGATTGGGTTAGAGACGTTGCTTGGGCACCTAATGTTGGACTCCCCAAGAGTTATTTGGCTAGTTGCTCGCAAGATAAATCAGTCTTGATCTGGACTCAAGAACATCCTAAAGCTGAATGGACCCATAAAACACTTGGAGAAAAATTCCCTGACGTTGTATGGCGTGTGAGTTGGTCATTATCAGGAAACGTTCTGGCTGTTTCCTGTGGTGATAACAAGATTACATTGTGGAAAGAATCCCCCAAAGGAGAATGGGAGCTTCTTCAAACTGTAGAAGAAAATGCTTAATTTTTCCTGGCTTGCCAGCACCTCAACATTCCCTTAATAAACTCTATTGTTTGTATAAAGTATTCTGCTTCAACGATGTATGTAACAGGCTGTGAAACAGGTCGGAATTCATGATGGTAATCGTTTCTTGAATGACAGCCTTTATTATTTGAGCTTGATAGAAACTTAAAGAATTTTTGATTCATTTTGTTTCAGCAAATGGAGTACAAACATGTTAATCAAGTTCATCCTCTTTCCTTTAGTCGCAACTTCATATACTTTTCGAATTTCCGTTAGTGTAATAAATACGAAGTAATTTTGGGATAACCGCTTTAAGAGCTGAATACTAAGTTCTAGAGGGATAGCTGGGATCTCTTCATGGGACAAATAAGCGAGTTCATGTAGTAAAGTACAAATAGCGGACCATCGAACTGTCGTAGCGACAACTTTCTGGGAAGATAGAAGGGACTTGTTAGGCAATCGATTCAACAGGAAAGGCAGAGGATCAGGGACCGAGGGGAGTATTTGTAGTTGGCGGCGTATGTGCAAGTAACAGATGGCGTACTGTCTTGTGAAAAGGTGATTTGAGTGGCAAGAGCATGACTTTGGCTTTCCGCCAGATAACCAGCCTAATCCCCAGTGTAGACATCAATCACATTCTAGCTGAGTCATGGGAGGCCAAAGGATACGATCAGTATCAATTTCAGGGCTGCATTGGGATAGGATCTTAGCAAATTAGCCAGTAAAGAGTTTTAAAAAATTGTCTTGAAGAAAAGTATAGCGAATTGGGTTGAGTTTGTTTGTAGTTAATAAGTTTAGTTGAGGAACACATTGTAACCAATGTGAGCTTTTAGCGATTTTGTCCCCTTGGGACTTACTTCGTACTGCTTGTATGTGAGGGAGGAGTTTGGAAAGTAAGATATCCTCAGGCAATATAGTAGACCGAAGTAGAAATAAAGATTGTAAAATGTGTGTACGTTTTGTATCGACTGAAGTTTTGTGGCCATAATAGATACGATTAATTTTTCTATGATTTGTAATAAAAAAGACTTTCCAGTAGGTAAAAATCTTTATTTGGCGTTTTCACCGCGATCGGTTCCAAATTTAATAAGCTAGTGAGCAATAAGCAATTTTGCTGCTCTGTTGTATCTGAATTCAAGAAACCAGCAGCAGCAATAATGGCGATTTCCTTTGTCAAAACACTGTCCTCTTTAGAAGTATTTATAGCTTGTTGGATCTCGCTTTTCTCATATACTCTAGGTAACTTGGTAGTTGCTGTAGAACTGAAATAGGATTTTCTTTTGCCTTTTGGATCATTCATGTTAAAAGTACTGGTTGTTCCATCGTTAGCATTTGCAACATGAACTTTAAGTGTTGAGGTTGTTGTCAGAATGTTAGGACACACAACGCAAGTGAAAACTTGGGGCCTCTCACTGCAGAATATGAGACTAGAGAATTTGCAATACAATTGGATACAATGATGGCGCTCTCATTTCCTTTCGTGTACCTTCATCGGTTTTGACTGTGGCTTCAGCTGTATGAATGTCATAAGCATGCTTTCTTAATGCAACTTTGTCAGCAAAAGATCTTAAACAGTCTTCTCAGCCACAAACCAAATAGTCATATTCTTCAGACATGAAGGAATAGTTATTGTTTTGCTCATAAAAGAATAATAAATATGGAAAATTCAGTAAGACCCAGAATTATATATGATTTTATTTAATAATATACGTATTACGCAGTTGGCAACATGTCCTAAGCATTATGACAATGGTTAAATGCTACAGGCTATTATTCAGATGTTTACATGATTTAATATAAGCACTTGCTACTCGTTCGTTAGTCTATTTGGGTAGATGTATGTACATATTAATAAGTATACATTTCCATATAATCACACTGTTGATCTTTAATAATGCTTGGTTGCTATACAATGATTATCTCTGAAACACAACAGTTGCGAACAACAGATCAAAAAGGAACGCTCTCTCCTGCCATTTTCAATTAGTTGTGCAATGCGTTTAAATAAGGGTCTCTTAATTATTACCCACACTATTTCAATTGACCAATAAAATTTTCCTCATTTTAGAAGCTCTGAATTCTCATTTAATGAAAAATCTTTCTCCTTTATTTAAATGATATGCTATATATTGTGATATTAAAGCCCGTCCTGTTGATCACTTCAAATCTTTTCATAGACTTGTTCAGGTCTTTGCCAGTCTTCGACTACTTCTCTCTCCATCGCTCTCCGTCACCTTGATATGCCACCATTGAAAGCAAAATCTGGTGCCTAAGTACCCTAGGACGTTCATGGAGAAACAGTACTAACAAGATAGATCTTTACATAAAGTAGTAAGCTTAAACGCTTCGCCTTTCCGAGATCAAGAATAGCTCGATTTACTTTTCTGGGGAATGGTTCAGACGGATAGTGTTGGTGTGGCACTTCTCAAAAAGAGATTTGGCATTCAAGTTCGTTACTCTTTAAGGTTTATTGTCTCACATGAACCTACAAGATACACCGACAGTCTTCCATTAATAAATTAGCAAGAACTGAAAGGCTCCTGTGTGATTGTTGACCTTGAAAGAAGAGATCTACTCTACTGTGTTCATGAAGATTCTACAGCTCAAGAGAGGATGTCGTACAAATACACAAAGTTACAAGAAGACAAATCTCTTCAGTTAAGTAAATAATACCGTATTCTACAAGACATCAAGCCCAACAAAATTGCTCTAGCTGAAAGTGGTCTAGTTTATTTCAAAGCTCTGTAGTTGGAAAGATATGCTGCTTTTTTTAGGAGTCGCTTCAAATATGTTGCTGTTCTTCAAGTTCATTATGTGAACATACCAATCAATCATGCTACTGCCTAGCCAATCCACCGAAAACTTCGACTATCGTCTTATTTCAAAAACCAGCTTGATGACCATTCCCTGATTGCTAACTTTAAACGGAAATTTGATGATGATGCTACCTTTGTGATAGGAAACTGGTCAGCTCCAAACTCCACGATTCATGAGCCCTTTTGTGGTGTAGGTTTTCGAAGAATCCTTCAGAAGAATGACTTCTGCATTCTCCTGATTGATGAATTTCGAACAAGTAACTGCTATCAATATTATGAAAAAATGGCCCTGGAGACCTTTTTAATGACACCAAACCCTCGTCAAATTAAAAGTGCCGAGTGTCTATAGATAATGACAGTAGAAAACACTTTCGCTTCTGGAATCGTGACTTAACTGCTTGCCTCAATATGTTGCATGTTATTCGTTCTCTTCGTGAGAAATGCCAGATTCCGGAAAGTTTCAGACGTGATGTTCCTTAACGATAGAGTAAACCTAGAGAGCACGCTGGCAACCTACAAGACCAACATCTAGATGCATTAAGTGAAAGTAATAAACATAATATTAGTTTTATTATTTTTCAACTCTGTGCATACATTAATCATTCCCACTTTCATGTAAGTATACGAAACAACTCAACCAGAGACGTATTCAACTCTCTTCTATGTTATTTATATCTATTTAGGTATTTTCTTTGCCTTCTATTTGGATATTTTCTTTGCTTTCTATTTGGGTATCTTTTCTAGTCAATTTTTATTCTGAATTCTTTCCGATTTTGTCCCGTTCCATCAATTTTTCTTACCTCTTTTCCAATTATTTAACTCAGCTTACCAATAATTAATAAAAATAGTGTAGATGGTAGATGTACCATACCAGAGAGTTCATACAGGACAAAATGAGCTTAATGGAAGTTTACTTGTTAAATATAGACTAGCAAAAGCCTTAACAATGATAAGCTTATCTGCCATTGTCTTCATGGCAGCATATTCTTTATTTCATCCAAGTAAGCAGTAATGAGGATTCTTAGATTACTCTTTTTTTAAGATCACTTTATTTACGTATTTGTTTGGAAAGGTATTGCATACAGCAAAACAAAAAGCAATATAAATATCAACGAACAAGAAAACACTATACCGATCGATTTTACTCCACAAGAAGAACCCTGTTATTTGCCCAACAAAATTTTAATAGAGCAGCCTAGAGATGGCTCATATTCGCCTCCTTCTCCTCACATTTCACTATTACAAGCTGTTAGTCATGCTACCAATGAAGAGTTTCAAAGTTATTGTAAAAAGTATAATGAAAATCAAGGCGGATTCACAGACGAATGGAAATATAATGAAAAGGGTGAATGTGGCAACTGGCAAAATAGATATATCAAGTTGCATAAAAGGAACATGGCCATACTAAAACAATACAAAAAGGACGAATTTTCTAACAAGATCAAAATCAAGGATAGACCCAAATTCGTTTCTTATCTCTGTAAAGAAGTGCCAAAAAATAGCAATAGAGGTTGTGGCGGATTGGCAGATAGAATGGGAGGTAAAAAAAAATATTTGAAAGAGACGGTTCATTTTTTGCTAATACTTTATTAGGCATGATTTCAACATTTTTTTATGCCTTGTTAACAGATAGAGCCTATTTGCTCAATTGGGCTGAAAGAAATCCATTGCCTTTGGAAGCTATTTGGGAAAGACCTTACATCGATTGGTCTCATGATCCAAAAGAAATGGAGTTATTATTTAGCAATGGAGAGAACCCACTGCTTGGATATCAAAAAGTAAATTTACTTAATAGAAAATACGACGACCTTACTGCTACTATGTTTCCTAATGGTGGGAATACAGAGTTTAAAGATTTGTGGAATGAAACGGTAAAAGAAAAAAAAATTCAAAAGATTATATATACATCTCTTAATATCTTTTCTTTATGTAGTATGTCGAGGTACGATCAAATCGTGGCTTCATAATCCATACATTTCAATCATCCCAGAAATACAAAAAAATACTAAACAATATGGGATTGACCAAGGAAAACACATTCAGATGCATCACTGACTTCTTATTTCGCCCAACTATTGGCTCGAGACGCTTTTTAAACGCATACAAGAAATTGTTTGAAATGAAGAGCATTCTTAGCATTGGTATACAGATACGAACAGACGACAATGCACTTGCTAATCCTCAACACGATTCAAATGGATTGAAAAAATGGGGCCACTTTTTGAAATGCGCTGGTGAATTGGCCAGCTTTAAGAGACAACCGCATCATAAACATATTGTCTTTTTTTTGGTAACTGACTCTACTCATTTGCGCAAACAGTTTGTCTCTTTAAATCGCAATAAGAAGTTAGCTCAAAAGTATCTAAGTGAAGACATTGTTAAATCCTCAAGTATGGTTATTACAGGTTTGCCCCTTGAGCATATCGAACCTGATCAAGTCGCAAAGTACATTGATGTAGAAGATCCTAAAGAAGTAAATAAGGCCAGAATGCAGCCAGGTGTGAATAGTGCTTATATGGAAAATTGGTTATTGGGTCATACACAATACCGTGTGATTAGTGCCCAAGGATATGGAAAAATGGCTTCATTTTATTCGGGAGAGGACAAAGCTTCTATTTCCATGCCCAAGAATGGTAAAGCTAAACTTCCTGTTTGCTCTGCAGACAATTCATTTACTTCTTTTGAATCGTTGAGCACACAATGGAGTTTAGGATGAAATCGCAAGTCACACACATATAGATGTATTCATATTACTCATTCATATAATTTATTTCTTGAATAAAAAAAATGTCTATTGCTAATCAAATTGAACAAAGTAATTCTTTTTATTAAATCTATTGATCAAGAATTAAATAAAGTTCTTTATAGTTCTTGCTGAAAAAGAACATCTAGCAGAAGAAATATTAATTAACAAACAAGCCGTAATAAAAAGGAGTATCTTATGCATAGATTAGATCAATAACCAAGACAGTTTAGATTACTGATTTTGATAAAAGAAAAAACTCAAACAAAGAAGCCTTATCACAAATAAAAAAGTCAGATGAAAAGAAGGCATGGACATTTTTCGGTGATATGTTTATTCAACTTCCAAAAGAGAATGCAAAAGGGCTGATTGAAAAAGGTTAAGCAAATACTGCTTCATTATGTAAAGTAGATCCATTAACACATGTACTTAGATCAATCATTGTTAGACGAAAAGGTTGAAGCAGCCAAAAATATAATAAAAACCAATACAAAAAAGATAGAGGAGATTGAGGGCAAAAGGGATGTTCATGGATTTAGTTTAAATGGAATAACAGCAACAGATTTATATAATAATACTAAGTAAAAATAACAAGTGGTGTTACACTATCAATGATAGTACCAGACAATAAATTTTCGTTCTTCAAGTAATCTTTTGGAAATAATACAATATGTCCTTGAACCTGTTCTAGTTGTTCACATATCTCTGGTTCAGATAACGTTGCATCTGCTACATGGCCAACGTCTGCTGGCATAAATGCTCGGTGCTGATCATAAGTGTGAATTGTATCATCAGGCACACATCGAAATAGTTTCCGGTAAATAGTTGTATTTGTTGTTGCGCGTTTCATCCAAATGTTATTATAAAATCGATCAGACAGTGGATCAAGTGCTGCTGCATCATGTCGTTTTGGATGACGGTGGGTTTTGAAAGTATCATATAAACTGTAAGCTCTACTTGCCCTATCTAGCATCTTGACGGGCTCATCTGCTTCTATTTGTCTAATGTCTTCTGCATTATTACGTGATCTCTGCAAGCTTGGGGAAAGACTTAAGTGCCGCGAGATGCCCGCTTCAATACTGTTATTAATTCGCTTTTCTGCTGTTCCCTTTAGTAAGTCTGACCATTTATCAAAGTTCAGCAAACCCAAGTGCTCTTTCCACAGTTGCATACGAAGTGTATGTGCAAATTTAGCTGCTTTATATTCTTTGCCATCCATAAAAGAAGGGACCATTTCTGTATCTTCTACAAGCAAAGCCACTTCTGAATCTCTATTCCCTAATTGGGATCTGTCATTGATATTGGCTATGCGAAAAGCATTAGAAATAGTAAGCTTCTCTCTTTTATTTCATACCTGATCCCATTAATACAATACGATCATCAACAATCATTAATTTACTGTGAATATATAGTATTTCTGTTACATAATTAAATCTATCATCTAAAGTTGGCTGACTCCTTCTTGGTTTTGAACTAGAGTAAGATTGATTGGATGGAACTCTGTTTAGATCATCAAATGGATTTTCAGCTCTTGCTGGTACTTTAAGCTTTGCATAATTTCTCAAGCTGAACCAGTTAATGTATTTATCTGGATCTATGCCGTACTCCTTTAACTTTTCAATAATTGAATTGCCACCTCTTGATATAGTTGTATATTGAAAATGCATTACATTCCTATTTAAACTGTTAGCCATATAATAAAAATGTGCTGCTTTTCCTCTTTACCTAGCGGAAGATGCTTCGCTTGAAGCTAAATCACCTTCAAAAGCAGGAATTAAAGGTATGATGATATATACTCGGAATTTCTCGTTGTTATCATGCGCTCGTTTAATACGAGATACAAGTGCTTGGGCAATTTTATTTCTCAGTAATTTATCTTCTTTTGTTGTACTAACTATAAAAAATGTAATTAATTAGAACATCAAATATTGATTTACATATGTGCATTTACTAAAGAATTGATTTTCTATGTAGACATAATGCTTAGCTTGTGAGATACATTCCATATAAGCATTATAAACAGAATGCTAAAGAAAGCTTTGTTAGATATTTTGAAAGAGTGGTATAATCACTTTCTTACTTCTCGTTCAATATCACTGCTCCACCTAGCAGAGCTTCTCAACAATTGTACTTTACAAGTGCCCATAAATTTACTTTCGTCTCTTGCTGCTACATATTCACCCTTGGGCATAAGAAAAGGAACAGTACGTCTGTGCATACTTTTTGAAGCCTTTAAAAAGTTCCACCTTTGAATGAAATGTCTTGAAATATCACGAGCAATAGGGCCAACCTTTATGATACATAATTAGTTAAAGTGACATACAAAAAATATGGTTATAATTTACAACACCAAGTGTCACATCATGCCAAGGCATTCTGGGAGTGACAGTTCTATCAACCAAGGTTTTATCGTACTGAGCAACATTAACAAAATCTTTCATTCTTGGGTTTGAATAATCTTGCCCTGGGAACACTTCACGGTCATGGCCTTCGGCAGGGAAATCAGATAATGAATGAGCATGTGTATCGTATCGTCTATGATGAATATGTCAGTGTGTGAAATGTCATAATCCATGTTTTTTTTTTCTCTAACCCAAAACACAAGTCTAGTCCACCAAGAAAAGCTAACCGATTATCGACCACTACAATTTTCTAACAAATATGCAATGAGCTATTTGTTCTGAAACAATAATATATATGCATACTTCATGGTGTGACCAGAATAAGACTGTATCGTTCGATAAGCTATGATCTGGATGTCTTTGTACTTTATAATAATGTTTAGTATATATAAAAAAAAAAAAAAAAAAAAAAAAAAAAAAAAGAGAGAGAAAGAGAGAAAAGCGCACTTACCAATTATATTTGGATGCAAGTTTTGAAGATGTTGTTTTGTATGTACAGAATCAATAGTCAGCGCAAGGGACATATCCTTATAAACAATAATATAGATTTTTACACCTTCTATAGCTTTGCGTTTCAATAATCTATCCAATCTAAAATCTTGATTCTCTTCAGGAGGCCTTCTTAAATACTACTTTTTCATTTAATTCGTACAATTTTACGTTTGAGCTTTCTTCATTTTATTTTACCAGTTCAGGAGATAACCTCCAATCAGCGATACAAATTTCAACTTTGGCCGATAAAAGAGCTTCAGCTACAGCATTGAAATGATCTGAAGAAGGAGAAAAGAAAGAAAAAGAAAATTATGAGTTAAAGAAAGATAGAGGGAAAAAATACATGTATTCTTTTTTTATTACTTTCACCGTCAACAAACCATTTCACTTTTGCATTGTGACGGATGGGTGCAAAAGATCCAAAGCGGTGGTGATAGACCCAGGGACTTTCACTTTTTACCTTTTGAATACTTTCTATCCATTGATCGATTTCCCTCTTTGTTCCTTTGATTTCAATTTCTCTCGACTGATTGCGTATCTTGATGTGATAGCTACCTAAATAAACTCGTGGTTCATGTACTTCAAATTTAAGCGAACTATCAAACAGTAGCACGTCCGTAGGTTCACTTGATGCAGCGTCCTTACAGAAGGCCATGTAAGAATCACGGAGGATGATCCATTCGGTTGTCCAACGCTTTTTGAATCTCGATATACAAAGACATCGGGGCGCAACATGATGAATGCGATTTCTCAAATAACCTTCCTTACCCTTCCAACCCATGTCGTGTACGATACTGATGGCGGACAGTTCTAGAAATTCACAAATGTCGTAGCTTGCTATTGCATGAGCACGCAGCAAGAGCTCTCTGAGGTAGTTGGTTAGATCAAGGCGTCGAGTGGTGTACATCTGCTTGTTTTCAAAAAGGCCGATAGTTGATTTGGCTGTATCTAGCAAATTCGATAGTTGATTTGGAAAATTTGGCGGATCAGGAACAAAGTCGTACAAGTTGGACTTCACTTTAAGTTTGATGTGAAGTGCCATAAAATCAGCAATGTTGCGTCGAATCACCCATTTTACATCACCATACTGAAGTTCTATACGAAATACCCACTGGTTACTTCCATCAATGTATTCAGAGTCTGTAGCTGTAGCCTACATATATGGCTGTTAATAATCTGAAAAGTGGCTAGTTTGTCTTCTCTTCTTTACATAAATACACTGTAGTAATATAGGAGGCTATATAAAATAATAAGAAATATGAGAGCTAGGAAAAAATGGTGAAATTTGTTTTTTAAACAAAGGTGATTTTACCAATTTTCTTCCATATTCGTCTCTTGTAAATGCAGTAAATAAAGGATCAAATGCAGGTGGATAATAAGTAGCCAAGGTATGAGAAGGTCCAAGGATTGGCTGTACACTAGGTAACTGACTTGTTAAATGAGCTATTAACTTAAGCTTATCTATTGTCCTATCCCATCTATCCTTTATTCGTCCTTCCTCGGGAAATGTTACTGGTTTATAGTTTTCATCATTGTTCTCTTCTCTAAGTCGACTCTGCTGCTGCTGCTGCTGCTGTTGTTGTTGTTGTTGTTGTTGTTGTTCGGGGTAAGGGTGAACAAAGTACCCACTGATTTGTTCGTCTGCTAGTATTGTTCTTGGGAGATCGTCAGCTGAAGGTAGTCTTTCCTCTTCTATTTTTTTTGGCTTCAACTCACTTTCGTTTCTTGCTGATAAAGTACTGTATGCTTCGTCTATTGTAGATTCTTCACCCGACTTTTTCATGAGTTCAAATGTGTCTCGATCGTTATAAATGGAGTCATCATCTGCATGTGAGTGACTTGGTGGAATCAAAAACGATATACGATTAAGGACTCGAGTCCAAGGTCTATCAGGTACATTTCGTTGAGGTGCCTCTTGAAAATAGTGCTGTTGTTGTTGCTGTTTGTAACGAACAAAATAGTCTGCTGTATCGGCTATTGGATTCGACATGCAAACAAATAAAGAAAAGAAAAGGAGCGGAGACGATTGGATGTACTTAAAAAATAAAGTGTGGTGATACAGCTAAAAATTGTATTTTTAAGGTCCCTTATTTTATAAAAATAAACCCTTTATGGTTCTTAAAATAGACATGCATCAGATGGTCCTTAGTTTTCTCGTAACTTTAGCTTTGCTTTTAGTTTTTCTCACAGTACATGTTAAAAAGCATTTACATTGAATTCAGTGATTTACGTCTAATAGTTATCGTATATCTGAACTTCAATTTATAGTTAAATAAGGTTAACGTGCCTGAAGACAATAAATTGTTTAATAGAATGTTTATTATACACAAATAAGAGGGAAATAAAGAAAATTCACTAATTGGATAACTAATAGATCGATATACTTCTGTGTGTTCCATGAGCTTTTTTTTATTTATCTACGTTGAATCTATCTTTTCGCTGCACCACAAATATCCTCTGTTTTAGGTGGTTATTATTGACAACAATACTTTCCTTTTTTGGATTTTGCATGAATAAAAAACATTGTTTAAATAATTAGTCTTATTATCATACAAAGTGGTAATTAACCCTCAAACAGCTCTTTGTCTCACTCTAGGCGATGTTTCTGTACCATCATCTTCTTGTCTGTTACCAAGTTCAATGGCTCGTTTATTGTGCTCTAGTGTGTACATGACTGATCCTATTTCTGGGAGGTTACGACCTAGATCTGCTCGTGAAATCTCTCTACACCCATACCTCACAAAACGCTTTCTTAAATGGGTCCGATCTGATCATATGAAGCTTTATCCTTTTTTTTGTCCGGGCTTTCTTGCGTCCCAGCTCATCGTTCATCCCGGTTGCTCACACCCATATCGACATGTCTCCTTTCCTGGTAGCCTTGTCCTTGACTCCAAAACCCGGTGATCAACTGCACCTCACATCTAAACGGTACCGTCGTCTATGTAGTCCTCCGGTGTCTTCTTCGACCCTCTACCCTGATCTTCCCCCATCAAAATGGCTTCTTCTATGGCGCTTCCCCCTCCGAGCACAAAGTCGCAACATATGGTACAGGTTAATCCATAATAAACTGCCTTGTCGGTCGAACCTTTACCTGCCATCTAAACTATGCCCTGTTTGCAAGAACCTGGAAGAAACACCTTCCCATTTCCTCTTTGACTGTCCTCAAAAGCTTGCCGTTTGGTCTCTTCTCTGGGATTCACAGTTTGAACAGCCGTTTTCGAAATATTCGCTACGTCATGCACTGTTCCTCCTAGATTTCCCTAAATGTCGCCCTGATACGGTCCATGCTCCCTCTGTTTTCATTAGTACCATCTTGTTGGCTATATGGCGCAATCACTGGGCATTTATTTTTGATCATCGTCCTTTCCTTACGGATGTCACCATACGCTGTGTTAATCAAGTCTTGTCCGTTTCTCTCCATGAATCGCTATTATCAAGTGGGATTTCTCCTCTGCCTCTTCCACATTTACAGTTATCGGATCTTTCATCTTGTTGACTGCCATTAAACTGTACATGCTTAACTCTATAAATACAAAACCAGGAAAAAAACAATTCAAAATTTAAAAAACCCATATCAAAAACAATTTCATGTGCCATCATTATCTGTCACTTAATAAAAACCCGAGCTCATAGCTCCTTATATAAAAAAAAAGTCTTATTATCATTTTATATACTGTAGAAAATACTGATAAGTAATAAGAGATATATAGCTATGCATCGAATACCTAAATAAAATAGTGAAATCAAAACTTAGAGTTTCTCCAAAAGAGAGCAAAACGATCGGACTGTATATATTTGTCTTTTCATTTACAATAAACAATACATATTATTGTGTGTCGTTCCTAACACAATTCAAATGTTGGCGAAACGAAGTCGAATAATGTGATAGATACCCACCCATGATATCGTCGATTTCTAGGAATCTAATTAGCTCTATATATTTTTATATTTTGTTTCTTATTCCCTCCCCTCCCCAAAAAAAAAAAGAAAAAAAATTGAATACTTATACTTAGGCTGAAAGATATAAGGAAGAAAGGGAAAATATTATTTTATTATAAAAAAGGAAAATAAAGCGTGGCTCTGGGAGCATCTATCACATTATTCGACTTCGTTTCGCCAATGTTTGGATTTTCAGCAAGTTTTTTATCAAAATCAGGTATGCTTACATCACACATTACGGAAAATTTTGCTTTTTATTTTAAACCTTTTGTACAATAATTATCATGTTTTTATGAACAGTGCTCCGATGTGACGTAGGAATCTTGTTTGATGACCTTCGGCGCTTACAAGTAGTGGACCCTCGGCTGCGACCTTAGTGAAAATACAATTGATAGAGGAGCTGTATCTTCCATCGTTAAAGATTGTACGAGTGGCGTAGCTACTACGAGGTGTATTATATAATCTGGTCTGAAAACAGCTTTTCGCAACGTTGGCTGAGCTTTGGAAATGGACAGAAACTGTTCATGCAATTGTCTTTTGGTGTCTCTGTAAAGGACTACACATTTATATCCAAAACTTAATACAACCTCAATATTTTCTATGATAAAGTAAAATTAACAAAATAACTGCTATCTGTACATTTTTTAAACCATATATAGAATTATCATGAAACTAGAATAAATAAAATGGAGATTTGGCAGTGGCGCTGTTATGGAATACACATTATTGCTAAAGAAAAGGGCGTTGTTGATGTGAAATGAACTTGCCAAATTTGTGACATATAAATACTATCATCATGTTTGTTTAATGGGGAATTTCATCAGTTAATATTGTTGGCAGAAAACGCATCTTGAAAGTTGAAAAGACTTCGAAGTTCCATTGGTAATTCTAGTTTCGGTTATCGGAATGAACAGACATATTTTTTTGATAATGTTGAACTTTCAAATTCCAAAAGTTTCGCTAGTCTTGTAAATTCACTGTCTTTTAATAAAGTATACGATGTCATAGATGTAGAATTGTTATTGTCCTCTTTAGATATAGGAAGTTCAAGTGGCTGGCATCCTGACATTTGTGTTGCACAAGGCCCTTGTTTTTCTTGTTTTATGGTGCTTTCAGGGTCAACAATGGCAAATCTGGAACCGTCTTCAAAGCTAAAGTCCGTCCCTGAATCAGTTCTTTTTCTCTTTTTATTGCAAGTTTCTTTTGCATGACACAATTCGCACCATCCACTGTTGTTTCGTTTAATACTGATTTTATTCTTGTAACGTATGTTGCATTTTCCCCACTGACTATTACTAGCTGCTTTGTCTATATTGTTATTGTTGTTCATTTTGCTCTGTAAATACATTCCAAATATTATTGAAGGATGCTTAATAACTCGTTTTTCAAAAACCAAATATATACCAGACTTCACAGCACTGAAAAGTTTTACTCTGTTGTAGTAAACAAAAAGTAGTTTTTGCTCACTGATGTACTCACGGTAGTGCCCTTTTGATTTTTTTTTAATTTTTCTGCAAGAGCAGTAACCTCTTGCATTTTTGTATCCAAGTCCTCAGCAATCGATTCTTGCTCTGGTCCCTGAGAATCATAACAGCGTCTAATACTGGTTGATGTTTCTAAATGAAATGGGTTCAGATCTTTTTACCAATCCACAGTGTCATTTCCTTTTTTCGTCAAAGACTCTTCCTTGACCATCTTCTTAGAAGGAATAAGTACTCATTTATCTTTTATTGTTAAGTTATAGGAAAAGTGTAACCCGCCCTTTGGTGTTGGAACGACTGTATTTTAGACTTTATTTATTATTTCATTAGCAAGATATCTATCCCAATAGGTCTCAGAATGTCTTACCCAACCCTTATAATCTTCTACAGTAATTTGACTACAAGCTTCTGTAATGCGTGGAGTGAGGGAGTCTGCTTTATCAAGAGGACTTCTTCGGATTATCTTCTTTATTTTTGACCAGCATTCTTCAATGGGGTTCAAAAAAGGAGAGTAATGTGACATAAAAAGAAGACTGTGGCCTCTATTGTTGATGGCATCGACAACAAAGCGAGAGTGATGAATTCTACAGTTATCCAATACTATAAATATACCTTTTTTGTTGTGCCTATCTAACACATCCATTACAGATTCCATAAATTTTACAATATGGTAAGCTGTAGTCCCTTTTGGCAGTTGTTTAGGCTTTCCTACATCTTGGGTAGCAGCTTTTCTTTTCTTGCTTGTTTGTTGCTGGGGAAATTCCTTTTCAATTTTTTCTGTAACAGTTTTTTTTTCAAAGACTCAAATTTTGAGAAGTTTATAACACCAAATGAAGCTATACAACCAACGATACTTATATTAACGCCCCTTTGTGTATGAACTTTCACGATTGTGGGATCACCTTTCTTTGACCACGCACGACCTCTAATCATTTGAGTGTGGAATCCGGCCACATCAACAAATATACAATTGTTTTGATAATCAACACCAGCCGCTTTCCATTGAATAATGATGTCAAAACAAAGTTTGATAGTCCTGGGTGCATCTCGTTCAGCTGTGTATTTCATTGCTTGCTTTAAAGATAACGCATACTTTTCTACAATATGCTTATAAAGCGCAACAACGGAAATCTCTAGCCCAGGAAACGCCTCACATAATCTTACTCTTGCTTCCTCCAGGACGATTGAAGGGTTGATGTCGAAGAGTCCAATCAAAAATGCCGAGTGTTGAGGGAATAGTTTCTTTGCTTTGTTGTTAGTTTTTCTTGGATTATTTCCAGGCAGAACAGTGCCTTACTTGCATTGAATTCATTTATTAATTCATATGCAGTACTTCGAGGAATGCCGCACATCGCAAGGAAGATGCTTTAAAAGGATGATAATTTCATGTACTGTCAAAAATTTAATAATGAAAAGCAGAAAATGAAAGGTTAGCAATCAATTAACAAAAAGAGAGATTTGGACGCAACGTAAGATGCTAAATCTTATCCTTTTCCTATAATAAACATGTAATAGTTGTAAATTATAGATAATCAGTAGTCGATAATGAGTTTTGAAGTTTGACTTTATGCTTACTAATTTACAAAAATATATCTTTTGTGGAGAAGGAAACTAGATCAAGTATGTGTAACCCACTCAAAGATTGGTCGTCTTCATGAAAGAATAAAGTAAGAAAATATATCTTTCTTTTGCAGGAGGAAAATGCATAGATAAAAATACATATAGATGGTTATACTAAAGAAAAGGGAAAGGCTAGGAACTTTTATTTTTGAGTAAGCGAATAAGAGGATGGGGAAGCCATTGTTTTCTGACAGAAGGTGACACAAGCTGGTGTAATATACAAGCAACTTGCCTTATTGGACCTTCCCTTTTTGTTCTTACGGGAAGAAATAAATTTTGGCTATAGCTTTTTACATGTACATGTATATTAACTCGGAAGTAATTTGGCTTATTACAGAAGCATAAAGTAAACTTATTGTGCCCTTTACATCCAAATCATACCATTTTATAATTCGTCTACTTCTTCACTTTATAAATTAAATATGTGAATAAGCAACTCATTCCTTCTTTGTTTTTCCATTTCTTTAAATATTTAATCTCTTTTATGTCAAAGTAAATTTTCCCATTGACTTCCTTTAGAAATTCGTTAAACATTTTTACAGGCGTTGACGAAGTTTGGTTTTTTATTTATATTCTCACTTCTGTCTTCTGATTAAAAAAACTGAAAAGCCAAGAAGAAGAGGAATATATAACAGCAGGTACATCATTCAATGAGAATAGTCTTGCCAAGTATTATCATCATGCTCCAGGTAATCCAGTAAAATAGAAAGTCCTGTCTACTACGATTGATCTCAAGTTATTGCAAAAAGGTACATTTGCTACTTATTTTGAAGAAAATCTACCTACTTTTCTTTTGCCACATCGATTTTTCTTTTTACTTGATTCCTTTATATGGGCTTATGAAATTGACAATTGAGATAAGGATTAGAGTATAAAAAGAAAGCAAACGGAAAAAAAAAATTAAAGCAATACAATCAGCAAGCAAACATACGCACGAATATCATATTATAGCTATTTAAGCACTGTTGTAATAAGAATTATACTCTTTGTTCTGCCCTTGCTAGAAAAAAAAAAGATTATAGTAATAATGGCATCTATATTCTGTCAGTCGAAGATAAAGCGTATTTAAAGCCCTTAGAATTGAACAGCATGGATAAAAATGCAGAACTATCGAAAATAACAGCCAATCTGTATGACTTATTTTAAATTTTATATTTCACATATCAGTATATGCATATAAAGAATTTCAAAAAGGATATTAAAAATTAATGCCCAGTAAGACCAAAGTCATCTTGCACTTTTTATTAAACGAGATGCAGAAAATCAGATTCAGAGTATTTTAACTAAAAGTTTTGGCTTCTTTGCAAGTAACGGTTAAAATAAGATGCAAAGCCTTGATATCGCTACCTGATTCAAGAATACAAGTTCTCATCTTTTTGTGTTTTGTGGCACCTGAAAGATACATAATGAGCTTTATAGAATAACTAAAAGGTTCTACTAAGGACAATAATAAGTCAACCTTGCTTTATAAGTTGTTGACAAGAATGGTGTCTTATGGTTATTATGTTCTCCCTCTATCCCAAATGGCGATGGGATCAGATATCTTGTCCAATTTCATGACTCTTAAAGCCTATTCCCTTCAATAATCTTGATAGTTTAATAAATATCAAAGAGCGTAATGAGGTTATCGAATATTTTAATGCTCGGAAAGATTTAAAGTTGCCTTCCTTTTATCAATCAATACAAACAATATGAACATTAATTTAGCTAATATCAATAGTTTTATCGTTTTTGGTTCTGGCAGTAATCCATAACACGACCTTCAAGCCATATCTCATGATATTGGTAAAAAAAAGTTCGATAATATGATATTTTATTTCTAAGGAAAGAATACAATAGGATATTACTAAACACGCTAAAACTAAAAAGAATCTATAATGCTGTATCATTAAGCAATAGGCTTCTCTAGCTACTCTTTTTCTTAATCAAACGCTTTTTTAATGTTACCTCTATTAAACAATATGGCCTTCTTTTTGAAAATCAAGATTTATTTGCTGTTATGAACTCTAGCTTAAAAAGTATGTTTCAACCAAACGAGTCCATAGAGCAGCTTAATGATATAAACATTGATGATAATCTGACTCAAGTAGGTCAATCTGAAATTATAAATAGAAGCATTATTATGGCTCTTGGTTCTGAAAGCTTTTGAAGTAGTTTAATGTTATTAACAACGGAGTAGTGTAAATGGTTTGAGTTGGGATAATGTCGTTTCTCATTCAGAGCTGTAAAGGATAAAAGAATGAGTAAAGTCGACAAGAGATGAAGGTAGTGTATATACAGGATTCAAAGGAGGGTCAAATAAACTGCAACAAACGTTGCCCTAATGGGCATGCTGACGATAAAGTACAAGATAAAACAGTCGAGGAAATCAATAAATATAAAAGATCCACATGTTTTTTATCGGATAGTAACAAGGGAGGCAAGCGATTAATTTACAACAAGAGATAGTAAGTGGATCAGATAGTATTAAAGTATTATAGTCTACAATCATGTTATGAAAGACAGCGGCTGATTTAGCTTGAATGCAAAGAAAAGATACGAGATAATCAATTTATATCTTATAAAGTACTATGATACAGAATTGAACTATATAAGAAAGCTATAAAAGCTAATTGGTACTTATATTGGTATATAGAATTCATCTCGTATCAAGCAGAAATTGGTTCTTTTAAATAGTATTCAGATTTTCAAAAGATACTATGAAAAGTGAATTCTAAATAAGCGACTTTTTCTGATAGTTGATGTTATTGAGCTTACATGTATCAGTGCTAGTCAAGTGAATAAAGGTTTATTCCTACAAATAAACTCTTAACAGAGATATAATGTTACTAATTAGTATATAAATATAGCAGCAAATAAAAGCAGAAGTCCCTTTTGGCCTTAAGAAAAAAATTGCACTTCAACAAATAGCGGTAGGATACTCAAAATCATTAATTTGGTAAGAAAGGAAGACCTGTTATTTAGTACATTAGAAGGGAAAGATAAATTGAGAAGAGAAAAAACTCATGTTAAAATGACGAAAGGAACACCAAGTTCAGTTAGACATGCTTTATGTGGTGTTTCGAAGCGTAATTGCACAAGTGTCGTAAATGTTTCGCCTAAATCTATTTTATTCTTATCAAGCCACATTTCTAGCTCTTTATTAAGAAATGTAATAACACACAAAGGAGCAAAAAATGGTTGCAGAAATAGGAAAATTCCGAAGAGAAGGAGGAGAGTTACAAAACATCATGAGAAAAGAGCCTGGCAATAGAAAATAACAAAGAAGCAGCTGACATGAAGCTATGGGCATATCGTGTGATGATTTCTGTGGAACGATATCTTTATGTATCAAGAAAAGAAGAGGAAACGAAAAAGACAAAGACAATATGTGAATGCACTGGAAAAGTTAGAAGGGCACTTTGAGAATTTATTAGATAATTTCTGTGATGATGTCAACTTTCCTATCTCATTTCAAAGTTGTATAATAATCATTCCCTAGATTATTTAACTGTTATTCGTGTAGCAATTTCATGTACAAAGATGAAACAAGTTCAGAAAAAGCTCACAGATAAGAAAGATAAGTAGAAAGTGAAGAGGGAAAATATTTAAGCTAGAGATCTTAGTTTATACCAAGGTAGAAATTATATGAAACTTGTCATAGGATTTTCCATACGCGTTTTGTTAGTCTTGCTGTCTGTTTCCAATGCTAATATCAAGAGATCGGCTTTCTCTGCCTTGTTATATTTTACTCCCTTTTCTGGCCCTTTTTTTTTTTTTTTTTTTTTTTTTTTTTTTTTTTTTTTTAGAGAATGAAGGGAAAATAAATTGCCAAATTAAGAACATTTTCCTACTTTTATGTTATAAAAAATAGGTTTTTTTTTTTTTTTTTTTTTTTTTTTTTCACATTGCGTTTTATTTATTTAAAAAGAAAGTACACTTTGAATAGTACAATTAACATGCTTTTAAGGGAGAAAGGGATTCTGCGCATTTAATAGAAGATTCTTGGCGAAAACTTGGCATTGATTAGAGAATAAGTTTGATGGTTGATTGAAATGCATTTTTTTCCTATAACAATAAAAAAAAGGAACTGTTCTTTCAACACAAACTGTTTTCAACTAATAATACAATCATTAATTATAAAAAATAATAATAAATTTCTATTTCCGAATTTTCTTATTCTTTGTTTTCCTTTTTTTCATTTTTTATTTTTTATTTTTTATTTTTCCTTTTTCCAATTTAATGACGATGCTTCACGAAGACGACGATCCACTTTCTAATTCCTTTTTCGATACTGCTTCAAGTTCGTTTTTGGGAAATACAATGACTACCTCTTCTATATTTGCTTCACAGTATGAAGAAGACCCTTGGGGCAATAGTTTTGTGTCAAGTGTTCCCGACATAAGTCGTTCATTCTCAACACCTAATTTTCCACCACTTGCCAATAATACTACTTCTGACGCTTCTGATATTTCACCATTAACAAGAAAGCGAGCTGAATACAATGCTACTAATGTCTTGAGTAATATAATATATATAATATAATTTATTGTGCTTAGCTATTTCTTAGGCGGTATACGTTTACCTGACATCTACGAAACATTATATTCTCAACATCAACGATCCGGTAGAGTGTCTTTAACAGCGCTTAATAATATTTTATCTAAAGGAAAAATAACCGCAAATCAAACTGAAAGAGTAAAACATAATCGTTACGAAAATACGTTTTATATAACTTTTAAATAGATTATGCAAATCGTAGTACCAAATGGCGCGTCTTATGTAACTCAGCCTGAATTCAATACAACTATCGCTTTATTGGCTTGTGCTCAAAATAAACTTGGTAAAAGAATAAATACAAGTAATAATAGTAATGAGATGCTCATCCAATAATAGACATTAGTCTCGAAAGCTTACATAGAAATAGAAATTGTAACATAT
Source organism: Rhizopus delemar RA 99-880 (assembly GCF_000149305.1). NCBI lineage: Eukaryota > Fungi > Mucoromycota > Mucoromycetes > Mucorales > Rhizopodaceae > Rhizopus > Rhizopus delemar. The sequence goes on from NW_027137834.1 coordinate 447,884, forward strand.
AAAATGTTATATGAAAAGAGGGTGAACATTAATATGGTCATATAATTAGATTTACCTGAACCAAGTCTATTTATCGAGCAACAACAACAACAACAACAACAACAGCAGCAACAACAACAACAGCAGCAACAACAACAACAGCAACAGCAGCAGCAACAAGAGCCCATCAAGTCAGTTATGAATGCTTATCCTGGTATGAAAAAGGAAACAGTTAAAAAGAAGGACGATAAACCACTATTGGATACCCGACACTGGTTTGAAAATATAGAGGAAATAGCAGTAACGGTAGCACCAGAAAGAGAAGGTTTCATCTTTAAGCACGTCAACTATATTGTTACCAATGAAAGAAGATCCTCTATTGTTTTGAGAAGATATAGTGACTTTTGGTGGTTGTGGGAAGTATTATTAAAGCGTTATCCATTTAGAGCTTTACCTAATTTACCACCCAAGAAATTAGGGGGAAGTAAGTCTATATAAATAGTAAGCATCTTTTTATTTATACTTTACATAGAAGATACAGCCTTCTTAGAAAAAAGGCGTAGAGGTTTATCGAGGTTTATCAATGCTGTGATCCGTCATCCTGTGTTACGTCAAGATGAAATTGTATCCAAATTTCTTACAGAGCCTTCTGAATTAGCAGCTTGGCGTAAACAGAATAGACCAAGCTTAGAAGAAGAGTTCAAAAGAAAGCATCGGATTCCTATTCAACAGTTAGAATCTGTTATACCTGAAAATTTGGATGAACAGCTTCAAAAGATGAAGAAACGAACAACAGCAGCCGTCAATCACTATATTAATCTTTGTCTTATTATGGAAAGGATGATTCGTCGTATGAATGGACAGGCTGCAGATTTCTCAAGATATTCTATTGCATTAAAGTAAGGTGTATACAGAATAGGGAGGGATAACTAATAAGATTGATAGCTCATTAGCAGAAGCTGAATTGAGATATCATGCAGGAGAATGTGTTAATTGTCAGTATGTTGTTAGAGGATATGAGACTGTCGCAAAGCATATGCAAAGTGCAAGTAATATATTAGAAAGTCAAGTAAAGTAACTTTTATAATAATTAGTTACCTGTAAACTTATCACATAAATAGGTCGGGAATGCTACAGATGGAATATTAGAAAACTTGAAAATATTCAGGGATTTGTTAGTCTCATTTAGGGTAGCTTTAGTAATGATCAAAAGAATAATTTTTATTAATGGCCACTTAGGATTTGGAAGAACGAAGAAATAAGTTGTCATTAAATCAAAAAGATGCTATAACAAAGCGCTTGTCAGTAAACCGTGCTAAATTACATCAAAGTAAAGGAATTCCTGGTTTAGAAACAGAAGTAGAAAGATTAGAAGAATTTATAAGATCAGTAAGTTGTTTTATCATAAAAAAACTAGAACACTAACATGCCTTACAGGATGAAAAAGAGTTATCTATGCAACAGGATAGACTTATATTTATCCGATATTGTATGTGGTCTGAAATGATTTATATTCATAAGCAACAAGCATTCATATCCACTTTATATCAAAACTATACAAAAGACGCAATTTATTTTTCAAAATTAACCGCAAACAATTGGCAGGAACTAGAAGCACCCATACTTGAAATGCCTACAGATGTTCACTTATTTGAATAGCTATTATCATCAAGTGGCAGTTGTATTTTTAAAATTTTCCGAAAAAAAAAAGAGATTAAATAACGACATAATCCAAACATATCCGCTTTTTTTTATTATTCTTTTATTTATTACTAAAATGAGTTGGAAAAGGATACAGCATAATCCTGTTATTATCATTGATCCGATTCAAGATAAAAGTGCATCAGCACTTGCTCCACATCCAATGATTTATAGTAGCCCATTGCTTTCAACTCCTTCCTTTTCATCATCCATATCGACTTTGAGTAGTTTACAGTCCATTCCATCAATCGAATTCTCAAACGCAAAGATTATACAAAAACAAGTACAGCAGATAGAGGAGCTTCGTGAAGATCTTGTTACCCTGAATCAAAAATATGTTCAGCAAATTGAACGATCTGAAGAAGCAGAGCAAAAAAAGGCTGAAGTAGAGAATGAAATTGAGGACCTTTCTCATCAGCTATTCGAGCAGGCAAACGCTATGGTTGCCAAGGAGAAAAAAGCGCAGCTTTTATCCGAACAAAAGTTAGCAGAAACACAAAAAGAATTGAACAAAGTGCAGGATGAATTGCAAGAAAAAAGATCTCAATTAAAGCAAATCAGAGAAAAGCTTGAAAAAAAGGATCAAATAGCTATAAAGCATGAAGAAAAGGAAATAGTTGATCCACAATGGCTTCATTTATTTAAAGAAGTTGTCGAGGCATCCTCAGGTACACCCTTTGAACTCGTACTCCGAATGCCCTTTCTAAAGCTATGTCTCACGATGGATATCCAGCCCTGTCTATACTCTGGAATAGGATTTTCAAAATCGACTATCAAGAGACTATTGGGCTCTATTGTCTATGAGCCATGTTTTATTGAAAATGCCACATCGTTTCAGGCACAACATCAGGAGTCAACAAAAAAATCTTCTCTTCTCACTCGATTCTTTCCCTCTTTGGGATTATATTGTTACGGTTGTGGATCAAAGATGTATAAGCGAGCGGAATTGTTTCGATTCAAGTTAAAGGAGCAAGATGTAGATTGGCAATATATTGATTATGCTTGTCGAAATAGATTGGTTGCCGTATGTGACTTTTATGCGTTTATAAGGCATGTGCGATCAGGATTACAAGCAACAAAAGACTTAGATAGCCTTTTAGAAGAGTGTTTTAAATTAAGGCTTGCAATGTTTTATGCACGATCTGGGATGAGTATAAAAAGATGAAAGCAAAAAGAACTGAGCTACTCAATGACATTATAAATAATAATAAAATCATTTACAATCCTCATTTATGTCAATACAGATACATGTTATTAACTCATTAAACATCCCCTTATTTTATTTTACCATTTTACTCATCATTCATCCCTTATTTTATGCAATTGCTGCATAATTTATTACAGTGTTGTTGCAAGCAGCTGGTTCTCAAAAATCTGCCCAAACAAACTTCCAAAATCCGACCAATTGAGTTCGAAAAGTAGACCAAACTTTTCGGCAAAGCGACCAATTGAGAATGGAAGTACTGTAATTCCTCTTTTTCGTGTTTTCAATTTTAGGAGGAAATAATAAAAAAAAATTGTAATATAAAAGGTAAAGAGACTTGAATAATTATACAAGATGGAGTTTATTTTTTCTTTTCTATTTACTTGATTTCTATTAAATCTAGTTAATTTATATAAAATCCAGTCATGATAAAGTAAGTGACAAGTTATTTTCTAATAGCATATATTAACATGTCTTTTGTAGTAATAAAGATACCGAGCAAAACGAAGGCCGTATTTGCAAAATGATCTTTGAAGGAGGATACGAATGTTGCAGTTCCATCAATAAAGCTCGAGAATTATTCTCAACAGTTTCCAACATTACTGAAAAAGAAGTAGCCCAGACCATCGGTTGTATGGCTAGGACACATACAAATATGACAGGTGTTGGATTAACTTCCAAGGATTCGACTTGGCGAATGGATAATTTTATTTTATGCGTGAATGAAAAGGTTAGAAAACAAGGAAAATTTCTTTATTTTTTTGTTTATTTATTCGTTATATAGGCTCCTACATTGGATTGGATAAAAGTCTTTCAATGTTTAGATCATGAAAACTTTTTTCTTTATGATCCAAAAGGCCTTGATATATTAGTAACAGCTTGGAAGTTTTGTAAACATGTAAGGAGTCCACATTAATAAAAATAGCTTAAAATTTATGCTTTATACATCTAGGAGAATAACCCTTTTCCAGCAAACGTATTTTTTGGAAAGTGGACAAATTTAAAGGGACAGTTAAGCGCATTATACCAAATGACCAATGCACCCACCGACTATGTGAACCTGCCTTTTTGCTCAAAAAGAAAAGTGATTGAAATAGAAGATTTTGCTAATGCTAACCCTGCCAACCGTGCTTTGGCTGCTCAGCTCGTTAAAGAACAATTAAACTCTTTAGACTTGATTGAATGTGTGATCAAACTAGCGGACACTCCAATCAACGATGATGTTAAAGTGTTTTTAGAAATGATGGTTAATAAGAATCCTGAGCTTGTATTTATGGGTCTGCTACAAATAGATGTAAGCTTTTGCTTTTTATGCTTAAATTTATTTTGCTTACAAAATATTAGCCTATTGCAAATAAGGTACACGAGGATTTATTTGCGAGACTTATTGTATATTATTTTACGGGGAATGCAAGCAGTGTTTTCGTATTTACTAAATTTTGGAAAGCAAAGCCTGAATTATTCAAAAAGAACATTGTCGAATTATACAATAACGATCCAACTGCTTTAACAAGAATACTGGTGTTTGTCCATGAATTAAAGGTAATAGAAAGAGTCAGGGAAACTTTTTAATTTTTTCTAACAGGTGATTGAATAGATATTACCTGCTATACTTGAACTTCAGCCATTCTTGTTCACTATCGATTTGGCTGCATTAGCAACACGCAGAGAATACCTAAACCTTGAGAAATGGTTGCAAGGCAAACTCAAAGAATCCGGTGAAGTGTTTTCTAAAGCATGTTTAGCTTTCCTTGGCAGTAAAATTAGAGCTGAATTAACAAGACAAGAATCACAATCTACTCCTGTCACTGTTCCATTATCTACAGATATAATGAATGTGTTTATAAAAGTGCTTGCTGAGAGGTAAGAAGGAAACTATAATATTGATAGGTGTTAAAGAATATGTTTTAGTAATCTTGACGCCAACGAAAAAGAAATAATGCATGAGATTCAATCAGGATATGTGCTGTTGAGTCAAAAAGAAACTAGTGTTACTACACCTGAAAGTGCAGCTAAAAAAATTGTCAAAACATCAGATACTGCAACTGATGCTGTAACTTTTAAGCAGGACATTGAAGATGAAGCAAATTCATATTACGAAAAGATTTACAGTGGGGAAATATCAGTTGAAGAGATGATAGATAGGCTTCGAAAGTTTAATCAATCAAAAGATCCCAGAGAAAATGATGTCTATGCCTGTATGATCCACAATTTATTGGATGAGTATAATTTCTTCTCCAAATACCCAGACAAAGAATTAACAATTACAAGCGTCTTATTTGGCCAATTAATTCAGCATCGCTTATTCACCTATTCCACTTTAGGATTAGCACTACGTTACGTGCTTGATGCTCTCAGCCACGTACCGGGTACCAAAATGTACAGATTTGGTTTGACAGCTCTTACCCAATTTCAATCTCGTTTATCAGAATGGCCTCAGTACTGTTTTCACCTAACACAGGCTCCAGCACTTCAATTGACAAACCCTGAAATAGTCAATGTGATAAAGTCAGCCATGCAAGTAGGCAGACTACAACAGCAGCAAATGCAGCAGACTCAACAACAGCCTAACCTAATGGAAGGCCAAATACTGGCTGATTTGCCCTCAGTATCTGCCCCAATCAACCCATCTCAAGACAAACCAAAAGTAACTTCACCTCAGCCTGCTGTGTTTACAGCAATATATATACCAGATATTTCAAAGGATATTAATGAGAACGTTGAATATGAGACTCCCAGTGAAGCAATACAGGATAAGATTTTGTTTATTATCAATAATGTTGCCCGCAATAATCTGGAATCAAAATCTGCAGATTTTAAAAACACATTGACAAAATCGGCCTATCCATGGTTTAGTAACTATTTAGTAGTGAAACGAGTTAGCATAGAGCCAAATTATCATGATCTTTATTTACTACTTCTAAATATATTAGACAGCCCACTGTTGTATCAGCATGTTCTTCGAGAGACATTTTTAAATATCAAAATATTGCTAAATTCAGACAACACTGTTTCTTCATCCACAGAGCGTACATTGCTGAAAAATCTCGGCTCTTGGCTTGGCGGTATGACTTTAGCTCAAAACAAGCCCATTAAGCAAAAATACATATCATTTAAAGATCTCCTTCTTGAAGGCTATGATACTGGTCGCCTCATTGTGGTCATTCCGTTTGTTTGCAAAGTGCTAGAACAAGGCAAAAAGAACAATGTGTTCGTGCCGCCTAATCCGTGGGTGATGGCTATTTTTAGATTATTAGTAGAGCTTTACCAGAATACAGAACTCAAACTGAACCTTAAGTTTGAAATTGAGGTTTTGTGCAAAACGTTATCTATCGAATTAAATTCAATCCAGCCTACAAAAATACTTAGCAACCGGAAACCAAAGAAACCACAAACACAGACCACAGCCGTTATTGCAAGGCCTGAAAGCTCTCCAGCTGCTACCTCACGACCACCCATCACTAATCTTATTCCACAGTCCTCAGCAAATTCTTTAACTGGACTTGATAAAATGGACGATGAGTTCATTCAACTTCCCAGCTTGGGCCCATACTTGACATTTAACTCTCAAATTGCCATGTATACCACTCAACCGAACTCAAAACGCTGGGTTTTACAAGCTATCAAGCAGTCTGTTGTTGATATTATTGGCCCTGTTGTTGAAAGATCGGTGGCTATTGCCTCTGTTTCTACACGTGAATTAATTTTGAAGGATTTTGCTGTCGAATCCGACGAGAACAAGATGAAAAAGGCGGCCCATCTGATGGCAAGAAGCTTGGCTGGCAGCTTAGCCATGGTAACCTGTAAAGAACCTCTTCGAGCGAGCATGATCAATCATTTGCGCAATATATTCATGGCCAATGGTCTTGGCGAAGTGGTTGCTGAACAAGCTGCAACGTTAACTACAACTGACAACTTGGACCTGGTTTGCACTATAATCGAAAAGACAGCAATGGAGAAAGTGATTGCAGAGGTAGACGAAATTCTGGTAAACGCTTATGCTAGCCGCAGGAAACACAGAGAGCGAGGTAACCCACAGCCTTACTTTGATATGGACGTTTTCTCTATCTCAAGATATGCTGCTACACTTCCTGAACCTTTATATCCTAAGCCTAATGGTCTTCACGCCGGTCAACTTCGTGTTTATGAAGATTTTATGCATATACCAAGATTAGCATCTCAAGCGGTTGCTGGACAGTTGGTAGGCCAGCTACCTCTTGAACAACCTCAACAGCGCTTGCTTCGTAACAATCTAAATGCAGGAGCGGGTATGCTTCACCCTGAAGTGCTTTCCGGGTATAGTAATGGCCTTGTTCCCATGCTGGAACAGCAACAGCAACAAGCGAGCGCACATCAAATATTAGAAAGATTTGCTCAGTATATTACTGATTTGGAGAAATTGATTAGTATAACAAATGTGCCTAGCTTTAGTATGTTGCCTGTTCAGCATGACATTATCACTATTATACATCAAGTGTCTTTATTGGCCATGACCAGTTTTGACAAAGGTGAAGCTGCCCGTACCTTTGCGCAAAAGGTTGTTCAATTACTCTACAAGAGCGAAACTCAATTAGGACGTGAAGCATATGTTGTTCTCTTGGAAAGACTGTGTGATGTATCACCTAATGTCGGTGTCCTTGTTACCTCTTGGTTGACGCATGCTGATGATGAGCGCAAATACAACGTACCAGTGACTGTGGCATTGATTAAAGCCAATCTTATTAGCCTTTCTGAACAAGATCAAGAGTTAGCCAATCTGATTGATAGTGGCCGTGTAAGTGCTATTGATTTTACAGCTCGATTGATTCATGCTTGTTTATATGAAGAAAATTCTTTGGTGGCTCGTCAAGAGTTTATGAAATCTTTGGAAGCATTGAGTAGATTGAGAGGAAATGTACCAGAAAGCGTGTTGATTTTAATGGAAGAAATGCGTAGACATTCTATTCCAACTAATACTGCAGCCGCGCCGATTACATTGCAACAATACCCAATCACTTCTCATGGTTTATCTGAAGAAGATGCTGTTATCCGTGAGCAAATGCATGTTTTGTTTAGTGAGTGGATCAGACTCTACCAACTTCCCACTAGCACAGACGAAATATTAAAGACATTTGCCACTCAGCTCTCCAAGCAAAATATCTTCAAGATGGAAGACATGTCTTCACTCTTTTATCGCGTATGCATTGAAGCCTCAGTAGAATATACAATTAATCAAACGCATATGCCGAATCAGCCAGTGGGACTCACGTATTTACCTATTGATGCTTTTTCCAAATTGGTTGTTTGCTTCATGGAACTTTCAGAACCTCCTGTTGATGGTCCATCAGCTAATAAGGCAGCTGCTGAATCATCCGATAATGCTCGACTGGCTTTGTTCAATAAAGTCTTATCCATCATTGTTCTTGTCATCTCTCAAATGCACGACCAACGGCAACAGCAATTTGATCAGCGTCCTTTCTTGAGGTTCTTTACGTGTTTGCTTTCTGAACTCCATACATCTGAACAACAATTACAAACTGTCTATATGTCTGCCTTGACTGCGCTAAGTAATACATTTAGTACACTTCAACCTGCTCAATTCCCTGGGTTTACTTTTGCTTGGCTTCAACTAGTATCTCACAGATTGTTTATGCCAAAGCTATTGTTATCTGAAAATCAAAAGGTAATCATGAAGATACTATACTGAGCTATATATAATCTAATTCTTTCTTTCTTAAAAAGGGATGGCCAACTTTTCAAGGTCTTTTGATACTTTTGTTTAAATTCCTTAGTCCTTTTCTCGACAAGGCAAAATTGAAGGACACTACAAGAATACTTTATAGAGGAACATTAAGAGTATTACTTGTACTACTTCATGACTTTCCAGAGTTTCTTTGTGATTACCATTACAGCTTCTGCGATGTGATTCCAGCCTCTTGTATTCAACTGCGCAATTTGATACTTAGTGCATTTCCTCGTCATATGCGATTACCTGATCCATTCACACCCAACCTGAAAGTAGATTTACTTCAAGATATCAATCAATCGCCTAATGTCTTGTCTGACTATACAAGTACATTAAACAATAATAATTTAAAACAAGAAATTGATGATTATATGAAGCTGCAATCGCCTGATAGAACCAAACCATTCACTTCTTTGCTCTCAAAGCTACTTTGCAAAGAACAAGAGGATACGAAATACAATATATCTGTAATGAACGCACTTGTCTTTTATGTAGGTGTCACAGGTATCACAGAAGGCATCCCTGTCAATCAAGGATCACCTATCAAAATCTTTCAGTATTTGCTGAATGAACTTGACTCTGAAGGACGTTACCTATTCTTGAGTGCAATAGCCAACCAACTTCGATACCCTAATAGTCATACACACTATTTTAGTTGTGTAATACTTTATTTGTTTGCAGAAAGCACAAAGGAAATTGTTAAAGAACAAATTACACGCGTTTTGTTGGAGCGCCTGATTGTGAATCGACCTCATCCTTGGGGATTGTTGATTACATTTATTGAATTAATCAAGAATCCGAGATATAGCTTCTGGAGTCATTCCTTTACTCGGTGCGCTACTGATATTGAACGATTATTTGAAAGTGTTTCGAGGTGAGTAAAGATATATGAATCTACAGAGAAGCGTTTTATTCAAATAATCAATAGGTCAATCAATCAAATTTAGAATAATGTGTATAAAGAACTGTATATAATCTATATTCCCCTTCTTATTTCATTTTGTATATTGTGCATCAAAGAGTTTATTATTAAAATATGTTTATATTTTACTATTTATTGAATAATAATAACAATAATAATACAAAAAAAAAAACTATTGGCTCATATCCAACGTTGAAAAAAAGAACTTAATGAAGAGGATGGTTCACTCACATGTAAATCTTGTATCTGTCGTACTACTGACTCTTCTTCCTATATTTTATACTCCTTTTTTAGTCTAAATAAGAACACTGTTTAATAGATAATAACCTCTTGTTCATATCTTATCCTTAGCCATTGATTACGAGGACCAGCAGGAGATAACTCATTTACTCTAAAACCAAAAATTCGCGGTTGATAAATATATGAATTTAGCTTTGGCCTTAGTTCAGGATAAATTAAAAATAGTAAATGTGAGTAACTTGATCCAAAATGAGCTCCTAATTATCATATTTCAATCTTAAATTTCTTTCTTTTACTTTTTCTTACCATCCACACGTTGATATATGGATGATGAAGGATAGTAAATATCTAGACACAAAGGACAGTAAAGACATACGCTTTCTTTACCAACTTCATCAAACCTTCCTATTGGCAATACAAAACATTGAGAACAATAATATCTTGGACATCTTCCAAATTGTCCATTAGAGTATTTTTCAGCCATCACCCCTATGCCATTTGCTGTTAAAAGATAGCGCTGATGTATCAATCCATACAACATGAACGTATAAGGCTCAATAATCGTTGGATCCACTTTTTCTTCTGCATCATCTTCACAATCCAGTATTATTTCTAAAGCCTGTCTGTAATAGGGTATAACAGTGGACAATCCAGTTAGATTAAACTCGTCTTCTATAAACTCTTCAGGCACTGCCAAATAATATTCATGTCCTGGCAAAGAACAAAACCAATCTATCCAACTCTGTATTGAAACGTCTGAAGATTCCGAACTATCTATAGCAGGAAATAAACCTAAGATTCTCTCTCTCTTTCTTTAGTTTCTTTGTATGTTTTTTTTTTTTACCATCTCTTATAATGTCCATTTATGTTACAGAAAAAAAAAAAAAAAAAAGAGAAAAAGAAATTTTCTTATTTTTTTGATTCACTGCATGAAACTTTTGACACCCAAACAAAGACGTCATGTAAACAAGCAGATCTTTTTTTATTTCTTTCTTTGGTAAAAAGAGAAAGATCATAAAATCACTGCGCGTCATCATTAGACCACATTCTTAATCGAACATTCATTTCACTTGTAGTAAAAGCTAGAATTTGCCAGAAAACTCAAAATATCCTGATGTTTCTTCGGGAGATAAATATTATCCAATAAGAATTAAGAGAATCTCCCAGAAAAAAACCTGATTTTGCATAACTGTCTTTTCTCATTATTTGTATAAAAGGAACCCTGATTTTTTATTTTTTTTTCTTCATTGTTTAATTTATATTAGAGATAATACAAAAAATGTCTAAAGCTGTTGGTATTGATTTGGGTACTACCTATTCTTGTGTTGGTGTATGGCAAAACGACCGTGTTGAAATCATTGCAAACGATCAAGGAAACCGTACAACTCCTTCTTATGTTGCATTCACAGATTCGGAACGTTTGATTGGTGATGCTGCCAAGAATCAAGTTGCTGTAAGTAATAGGAGTCTTTAATAACGAACTGATATACTTATTAGCTTTTCTAGATGAACCCACATAACACTGTCTTCGATGCAAAGCGTATGATCGGTCGTCGTTTTAATGATCACGAAATTCAAGCTGATATGAAGCATTGGCCTTTCAAGGTCGTTGACAAGGATGGAAAGCCCAATATCCAAGTTGAACACAAGGGCGAAACCAAAGTATTCACTCCTGAGGAAATCTCCTCTATGGTTCTCTCCAAGATGAAGGAAACCTCTGAAGCCTACTTGGGTGGAACGGTTGATTCTGCTGTGATCACAGTCCCTGCTTATTTCAACGATTCTCAGCGTCAAGCCACAAAGGATGCTGGTACTATTGCCGGTTTGAATGTCCTTCGTATCATTAATGAGCCTACTGCTGCTGCTATTGCTTATGGTTTGGACAAAAAGTCCAAGGGTGAGACGAACGTGTTGATTTTCGACTTGGGTGGTGGTACCTTTGATGTTTCTCTTTTGACGATTGAAGAAGGCATTTTCGAAGTCAAAGCTACGGCTGGTGACACTCACTTGGGTGGTGAAGACTTTGATAACCGTCTTGTTGACCACTTTATTCAAGAGTTCAAGCGCAAGTTCAAGAAGGATATTTCGAGTAACGCCCGGGCTGTTCGCCGTCTTCGTACTGCATGCGAACGTGCTAAGCGTACCTTGTCCTCTGCTGCTCAAACCTCCATCGAAATCGATTCGCTCTTTGAAGGTGTTGACTTTTATACATCCTTGACGCGTGCCCGTTTCGAAGAATTGAACCAAGACCTCTTCCGTAACACGATGGAACCCGTCGAAAAGGTGCTTCGTGATGCAAAGATTGACAAGTCCCAAGTTCACGACATTGTCCTTGTGGGTGGTTCGACTCGTATTCCCAAAGTTCAAAAGTTGGTTTCCGACTACTTCAATGGCAAGGAACCTAACAAGTCCATCAACCCGGATGAAGCCGTCGCCTATGGTGCTGCGGTTCAGGCTGCTATTTTGACTGGTAATACGTCCGAAAAGACTGACTCACTCTTACTTTTGGATGTCGCCCCTCTCTCTCTCGGTATTGAAACCGCTGGTGGTGTGATGACTCCGTTGATCAAGCGCAATACAACTGTTCCCACCAAAAAGTCTGAGATCTTCTCAACCTATGCAGATAATCAACCTGGTGTCCTCATTCAGGTATATGAAGGCGAACGTGCTCGAACAAAGGATAACAACCTTCTTGGTAAATTTGAATTATCTGGTATCCCTCCTGCTCCTCGTGGTGTTCCTCAAATTGAAGTCACATTTGATGTGGATGCTAACGGTATCTTGAATGTCTCTGCTCTTGACAAGACCACTGGTAAATCAAACAAGATCACTATCACCAATGACAAGGGTCGTCTCTCAAAGGAAGAAATTGAACGTATGGTGAATGATGCCGAGAAATTCAAGGCCGAAGATGAGGCTGCTGCTGCTCGTATTCAAGCTAGAAACGGTTTAGAGTCCTATGCCTACAACCTTCGCAACACACTGCAAGAAGAAAAAGTTGCATCCAAGATTGAAGCTGCTGATAAAGAAAAGCTTGAAAAGGCTGTGAAAGAAGCTATTGACTGGTTGGACAACTCACATGAAGCCTCCAAGGAAGAATATGAATCTCGTCAAAAGGAACTGGAAGAAGTGGCCAACCCTATCATGATGAAGATGTATCAAGGCGGTGCTGGCATGCCTGGTGCCGCTCCCGGTGGATTCCCTGGTAGTGCACCTGGTGGTGAAAGTGGTCCTACTGTTGAAGAAGTTGACTAAATTCAGAGAACATTTATTTTGTAATCCTCTCTCTTTCTTCATTGCATCGCATATACATATTCCCCACTCATTAAAAAACTTTTGAGCTTTTTGTCTAATAAAATTTTACTTATTTTTTGTCGAATACCTGGCAAATGTTTTTTTATACCGTATCCTAATTACTATAAACTTTCAGCAATTAAATACTATAAACATTAAAAAGCTTCAAGTACAAAAAATTGCAAATTTTAGTATTTAAAGACTTGCAATTTATTCTTCATTATCTTTAATGTAATGAATTTAGATATACAAGCTTGATGATAGTCATTGTACTCTGTCCAACTGAACACCGTAAAAACCTAGAGTTCATACGAAATGAACCGTTTGTTTATTCTATATGTATATATACGTGGTCCTTTAAGGATGTAGAAGGAAAGAATGATAAAAAAAAAGCATGCAAATAAAAAGTTTGATATAATTCAAGGTGAAGACTGGCGAGCACAGCGACTACATTCTTCCTCTGGTGTGAGGGCTCTGTGACAGGTTGAACAAACACTTCTGCAGTGATTGCAATTCCATCCGGCTGACAACACCTTTCCACAAGCACAAATGGCATTAGTGTATCCGTCTTCAAATGAAAAGTACGCGTTGTCATCCTCGGTTATAGTCTGGTCTGAAACCTGTGTATTCGAAAGCCATGATTGGGTTATTACTAATAATTTATCCAAAATAATGTTTTCTTTTTGATTTATTGCAGAATATAAATTAGTTGCTGTCATGATTGAAGATGAAGAGGAAAGAAAGAATAATGAAAACTTCGAAGTTACCCTCCAATACCACTGTGTTTGAATTTAGATGAAAAACTAGGAAACATAAAACAATCGTTCGTGTCTTTATCTACCCTCTTTCTTTTTCTTCTGTCCGTCCTATTAGACTTTCATAATGTGTAACTTTGACTGACTTCTGTTAAGAAGATATTTTTGTACTGTTGCACGGTCAAAATAAATTTCTGAATGCATGTAAATGTATACGCTTAAAGGCGGACTTTTTTTTGAAAAAGAAAAATGAAAAGATGTTTTTATGAAATTAACTTTTGTATTTCCCTTATTTTTCTCGCATTTAATGATCCTAAACATCTTTTGAAATCAAGATGTTTTTACAAAGCAAAGATGGTCTTGTATCAAAAATTTTAAATGCAAGTTGTTTCTATAATTAAATCATCCCTGAAATATTTGGGCATCCGACTTTATTCTCACCGACAATTACTTTCTGATACACTCTTTCCGGAAACTTTTTACGCATATCACGTGTAACATTTTGTACTTGGCACAAGAAATAATTTGCAGATGGTTGAAAATAAGCCTTACCGATTTCACATTTTACTTTTTGCCCAAATGACAAGGCACAAAGTGTATAATCATTATATGGTGGTTTCAAGGGCTACTGTGGTATAAAGCCTTAACCGATTAAAAAGACCACCAAATGTGAACTGTGTGGATCAATCTATCCAATCAAAGAGTCAATCTGCCAATCAAATATTTAGCCAATCAGAAAACCGTGTTGGGGCCAAAATTGGGGCCAACGCGATTCACGTTGGGACCTGACGAAGACGTATTTTGGTCGGGAGTCGCCTTTGATTCCTTTTTGATTTTTAAAGCTTATTTTGTATTCAAAAGATGCTCCTTTTCATGGCGATTCTAATGGTATGCTTTTCGGTGTGGTTGGATAATTCTAACGAACGTTATTCAAGAAAATGTAAACGAAAATAAGGGGAAAGGAAAATAATCAGCTTCACCGCATCGGGAATTGAATGAATGGAAGTCACAATTGGCCGACATTATTTTCCTTACCTATTATTTTCTCCCCTCACAGGATACATCAACAAGACGATCTCTGGACGCATTGTTCACCCAATGTGCCAGCACACTAAACATGAAAAGAACACCAAAAAAATCAATATAAAAATGGATACTCAATTGATACATTATTTACTTTATTAATCAAAATCACCAGAATACTCTTCACAATGGTATATTTCCCCACTTACCTTTTTATTTAATTTGTTATTTAGAGCATGCCCAACGGTTCCTATTAAAGTATTAAATTTAATCGGTAGGAGTTAAATAGTTAATACCTTTTGTGAGGTTGTCACTTTATGGTTCCTATTAAGTCGGAACCTATTAAAATTTCTACACTATATTTTTTAAAATTGACATGACCTCTGACGATGTTTACGCAGCTATAGCAGAACGATTCATCAAATCTAAACAGTTCCAAAACGTAGCAAATTAGTATCTTCTTGCTTTGAAAGGCTTTAATCTTGAATATGACGAAGAAACCCAATGTGTTAGGTCACCTTCTGGTCATAAAGTTGTCAACCGAGATCGCATCGGGGATCATCTTCGTCTCATTGCAGATAGCTTTTTGCAATCACCAACCTACGACAAAAAAATTTTTGCTGCCGCTTCAGAATGCGCCGAAGCGTATTTATTGGTATTATTAGTCATTTAACTTAAGGATTACCGCTTTCTTCAGTATAAGTACAAAACTACTAGCAAATCTAGATTTTTACCTTACCAGAAAGTGGCAGCTGCCACCCACCAGGTAGCTTGTGAATACGAATATCACTCTGTACACTTCAAAACCCATGATTACTCTGCCAACTGTGCTGATGAATATTTTCGTATGTCAGAAAATTCAGCGATGTAGTTGAAGTTGTTTTGCAATGTTTATCATGGTAAAGTTCAGCTTTATTTAAACTAAAAATGCGATCATCCACCAACTTACTGCATTTTCAATATATAGAGAACTCAACTGCATGCATTCTGAGGTGACATATAAGTGAGAAAGTTACAGATCCATTATTAACATGATTTACATATAGCGTTACACGAAGGATAATAGGTCTGATAATTCCTATCAATTTTAATACCTTTGGGCGAAATTTTAAGGCCTATTAACTTTAATAGGGTTGCTAATAGGGTCCGTTGGGTGACAACTTTTTGATTTCGGGGTATTAAAGTTAATTTAATAGGGACCGTTGGGCATGCTCTTAAAGCATAAAAAACAGCTTTTTTTCTTCCTGCTAAATTTAATTTTGTTTGCCGAACATATTATTTTGCACATTCAAGCAATTGAAGTCAAGAACTAGTCTCATTGTTGATCTTGTTGTTATTGTACATTAATAGTCTCCTACAGTCTTCTATTAATTAGTTTCTGTTATAACTTCACCGTATAGCGAAACTAAACATAACATACAAATTAGCAACTGTCAGACCAACCTGAATTGCCCTAACTTTCTCACCCAAAAACCTGTTGTCATGGCAGAATCCAGCTAATGTTGTCCAATTTATATCAGACACGTTTGTCACGTATGTGAAAGGGAGTTTCAGTTTCCGTCTGGATTACGACGACATATCTTGATGATTCATCAAATACCATTGCCTGCCAGACCTAAGTCAGAATATTACGATCTAAGTGGAAAGATCCTTGTGGATAAGAACACATCAAAAGCAATTCAACATTATGCCTGTCCATCTTGCCGGTCTTATCATTCTGAATTTAGTTGGATGAAGGTCCATATACTCGTCTCATAAAATGCAACAACAACATGATATTGTCAGTATTCCCATAAAAACAAAGAAAGATATCTTTCACTTCCGTGATGCAACTTCATTCTTACGTACGCCCAAACGACCCAAAATTACGACTGAGAGTATTTCCATCTTGTCCTCCATAACAACCATAATTAGTCCGTATAATGCGCATTTGTCTCCTGGACATAAACGGTTTGCAAACCAACAGTTGATTGATCAAACCAACCACGTCTCATTGAAACAATTCCCAGTAGCATATTTAATGCTAAAGCAAGCGTTGGAGACGGAATTGGCGAGCTTACCCCATTTTATTTGGACGTTTACCCAGCCAGATAACATTGCAACTGACGATGTACTTCTTCTGAAAACTATCCAATTTGTGTTAACGGATTTTTGCAATAAATGTCATCGAAATGCCTTTTACCAACCGAAATATGAACGTTCGTACTGGATTGACCGTATTATTCCCATTTTCCAAACATTTGGTGACCAGAGCCAGTTACTTGGATTCCAATGGTGCGAGATTCCTACAGAAGAGCATGTCGAATTTACCATTGATCCAGATACATGGATGCGAACTACACCAATCAAATACCATGACGGCGTTGGGTATGATATTAATGGCTGCAGTCGCCTGGTGATGGAAGGATCAAGCAGTAGCACATTAAAAGAAGACGTAGATCACACCCAAGATGACACAATCAAGACTTTATACGCATCGATCGAAATCCTCACTTCATTCTTACGACGCTATGCCACTGCCTCATTTTCTAGTCTTTGTTCTGTCGTGTCTTATTCTTTGCAGTGTGTATGCACAACGATTACTCTTTCTACAACAATCTTGGACCCTGATAATGTTGGCAGTTATATTCAAAAGGAAATGCGATCTGTAGATATTCCTCTTACCTTTAACAAATGTCATTTATGGATGCAAGTCTTTGAACTTGTCGCCTATCTTTTCACTTCTCTTCGGGAGCAAGAAATTATCCTAGAAAAAGTCATGAAGGAAAGCTCAGGTGTCATTGAGATTAAAGACGAAGAGAGAGGACTTCATATTCTTAATGGGATTATTGGCACGATTTAACCTCAGTCTGTTGCCATATCAATATTAACATATTTACATCCAAATAGTTTAGCTGTTTATGCATCATACCAATAAAAAATAGTTTTGGCCCCAATTTTGGCCCCAACGCGGTTTTCTGATTGGCTAAATATTTGATTGGCAGATTGACTCTTTGATTGGCTAGGTTGATCCACACGGTTCACATTTGGTGGTCTTTTTAATCGGTTAAGGCTTTATACCACAGTAGCCCTTGAAACCACCATATAATGATTATACACTTTGTGCCTTGTCATTTGGGCAAAAAGTAAAATGTGAAATCGGTAAGGCTTATTTTCAACCATCTGCAAATTATTTCTTGTGCCAAGTACAAAATGTTACACGTGATATGCGTAAAAAGTTTCCGGAAAGAGTGTACTTGCTCTCTTTTTGTCTTCAAGACAGATTTTAAATCATTTGGTTTTGAAAACACAAGAAGGATACAGACAGCTGAGTGTGTGGATATTAAACATTTAGAAAGCTTTGGTTAAGCATATATAAGAACACTAGTTATCAGTAACCATTTTTGGTGGACACACTTTTTTGTATAAAACCCTTACTCCAGTACCGCCTCTAGACGGACACTGTTTTAAATTAAAGTAATAAAGTAACTATAAACATGTTGATTAGTGACGTATATGCATTATCTAGTAATATAGATTCCCTTGATGGATACGCTCAAGTAAAATTGTAGCTCTTGCTGCTACTTCATTTAGCCAAAAAAAAAGGTGTGTCTTTAAAAGTATATTTCCAGTATAGCCTTTGTAAACTCAAAAAATCACAAGCCAATACATAAAGTAGGTCAAGTTTCCGATGAGATTGTCTGTTTTTTGAGATGACAGATATACTTGATTTATAGATAGAAGCAAAGGTTGTTTTAGTAATGGATGAGTCAACGTATTTCATACAAACCGTTTGATTGGGCAGGAACAAGAAAAGCACTCATCTGTTTTGATTACACCGCACAATATTATATGTAATGTATTTGGGCATGGTTTTATGCTGATGAAAGTGTGTAGGAAGCTTTGAATGAATTATGCTAGATGAGGAATTGAGTGATACTAAAATTTGTTTCATAAAGATTTACAAACTCTAGGATGTTGTAAATGGAACGCTGTTTAAAGAAAGTATGTCAAACAAATGCACATTTTTGTACAGTATTTCCAAAAAGCAATGTCGCTCTGTGAAAGATAAAAGTACAAGTTAATTTACTCTTGTAAACATATTTTGATTCATTCATTATCAGCATGCTATGATTGAGTAGCCTATCAAACTACACAAGATGTCATATTTCATATTTTAAAGTGTATAAACAAATTTTATTTCTAGATTGGATAACAGGTTTTAATAAAATTCATGTTAATCAAGTAAAGTTCCTCTTTTAAAAAGTAGTGTATTAAACCCAAAGGATCTAAAAATCTTGTTATTGCAAGCACCATACCCTGGAGTATAGGACCCTAAGGAAAATTTAAATTGCTGCACACTACACATGCATGAGGGTTTCACGACTTCAATAAACAAGCCGCATTTTACTGTCTACTTTGATTTATATGTGTTATTACTTTATAAATACAATAAACAGACAGAAGAAATCATTAGGCTACATAGGATCTACTTGAAAAAGTTAAATTCAAACTTTCCCCTCTTTATTTTCAATTGAATGGATGATTGTGAAATTACTTTAGATTTATAGTAAGCATAGTATCCATTCAAAAACTCATCCAATAATAAGAGAGAGAAATGGTACTGAAGGATACAAACCCTCGTCACGTGGAAAGATTGCTTTTTCCCTTACATATTCATCGTTACGCAAATTTCTAGAGCGCACTTGAAGGAAATAAAAGAAGCTTATTTGTTTTTAGTAGTAAAGGTAACCTTTTTTATAAACTCTATTTGATTTACTGTATCACATTAAAAGTAAAAATAAAAGAGATACTTGATTATAGTCCACTTCTTTTTTGACTCGTTTTTAGTTTATAAACTTTCCAATCCATCTAAATTAAACGTAATATTCATTATACTTTTTCGTCGTAAAATCTTTTATTTTTCTTTACTACCATCTCCGGAACCCCTCGGAACAACGTTCTCGGTGCGTGTCACTTGAAAATAGATTTCTTCCTTTCCTTTTTAAGACTGACTTTATTTTTATATTCCGACCAGATCATTTTCCATTCGTCCTCCCAATGCTTTTATTTATTTATATTGAACTGATCCAGGAAAGCTTTAAATCCGATTAATTGTTTTTATACACAAATTAAGAAGCAAGAATATAGTTTTCAAAACAATAGAGAACATTGTTTAGCCTTTTCGTTGTTACAAAACTAGAAAAAAGAATTCTACAATAAACTAAGCATACTATTACACTGTCATCTTTTCTTTTCTTTCTTGTTTACTGCCTTTTTCAACAAAGCTATTGAAATAGAATGAATTACTGCACTTTTCTTGTTCTTCTCGTTTTGAGTTTATTTATTCGCAAGAAAAAAAAAAAAAAATAGAGTCAAAATAGTGACACAAACTTATATGAGCTTCTAGTAAACAAGATGTAGCATGAATACCTTTCTCCTTTATTTTAAATCTCGATTTATTTTGTTTTATTAAGCATTTAAAAGTATAATAAAATAGATCCTTCAAATTGATTACTATTTAAGGATGTAAATTCCAACGATATGTAACAATAACACAAGAGATTTACATTGTGTTTTATTTCGTACATGATATTATATTGATTGTTTATGATGATATATGATTGGTATCAATATTACAGTATAAATATCGAATTGACTAGTAAATATTATTAATAAACAAATAAGAATGAATATTGCCTCTGATGGATGCCTATAGTACAAATTATAGTCTTGGTTCAAGTGAATTGATTTGAATGGTTATAATCAGTTGATAAAAACTATCATCATTATCTACCCTATCTTCATTATTTCTTAATAGAAGTAATTATAAACTGTATCTTTAAATGCTTGGTATCAAAAATTGATTTGTTCACCTTCATTCACTGCTACGTATGAAATGAAATATTTTATAAAAAATAAAAACCAGATGTTTCATATTTAAATGAGATCTTGAAAAGATGAATATCACTTTCTCATTTTGGTTTTAAACAATTCGAATCATAAAGTGAATTAGAATACATTAAAGTCATAACTTTTGGCATGTGTTTAAATTTCCTCTATGCTTTGTACTGAAAATCAAATCTTTTCAAGTACATCATCTTTAAATATTTTTATTTTGCGTATCTTGGAGAGTATTTGCTATAGTTGCATGGGAGAGAGAGGGGATTCGTATGTTGGACATGCAATAACATGATGTAATTACATAAAACAAATATCAATATTAAGCGGATCAGTTATTTACTTTGGATTCTACTTGAATTCAATTTATTTTACATTTGCCTTGTATTCTTTTGCCAATTTTGGATATGTTCTGGATTACAACTGATAAACAAGCTAAAACACAGTTTCCTATTTAAAAAAAGAAAAATTGAAGCCAACACACTCACATAAATTTCGGATGAACTCCGATTTTGGTGTTACACACTAAACGCTAGTTTAACGACCAACCCTAATCCGGAGTTTGACCGAAAATCCGGTCGATAGCTTGCAACGGCCAAACAACGCCCTTTTTTTTCTGTATCACCAAAATTGACAGCTGCATCTCATTTCCCTCTCTTCGTGACATTCTTTAGTGTTTCTATTAAAAAAAAAGGTATTATTCTATTAGATCAAATTTAATTATAAAAAGTACAGGAGGTAAAGATAATGGAATAAAACCTCTTCTTCCAATGTTAAATCTAACTTGATTAAACTGGATTTATAATACGATAAACAAACGAACCATATCATTCTTCTCGTCATACTGTGGCTTCTTGTCATCTTTTCATTAAGCGTATGTTAATAAACAAGAAGAATAAGCTTATATTAGAATACTTACAATAAATATAAAGTAACCAAATGAATGATGCATAAAATATTTATCTCTTATTACCTTCACGCCGATCTTTTTGACAAGCACTAAAAAAAAGGTTTGATGTTTCGTACAACAAGTATGTTATCATGAATACATTCCTCCCTTTCAACTTTGTGTCACAAAATATCATTTATAAACAATCACTTTTTCGTTCGGTTTTTTTTTTTTTTTTTTTTTTTTTTTTTTTTGTCTTTTTCTACCAAAAGAAAGATTTGAAAGAACAATGCCACCAGACAGACCAACCAAACCTGCTCTTCCAAGACCTTACCCTGCTCCGGTCAAACGTTAATTCTTTTCAAAAGGAAAAGAACAAAAAAAGAAACATTCTTCCAACTTTCAAGATTATACATATGCATTTCAATTTTAATTTCTCTTAACATGGTGCTGATATATACATACATACGCAATCTCTTTTATACATATTCCTTACACAATTGTCATTCATTTCTCTTTCCTTTTAAATCTTTATTTTTTCTATTACACATATGTACATATCTTATTTTCTCTCTCTCTCTTTTTAACCTATACCCCTCTCCTCTCTCTTTAAGGATTTATGAATAAAAATGCTATTTATTATTTTGTACGACCACGCATTCATCATGTTGTCTTGTTTAATTGACGTGTGTCAATTTGTTTTTAAGGCACCGAAATTTTAACAAAAAAATCATGTCAACAAAACAAATATAATAAACAATTGCTATCATCTTCTCTATAATAGTATTCTATTATACTTATTCATTGATTAATACAAGATGAACTTCTATTAAAATAATCATGTCCTTGTTGTTTCAGCATTTTTTATTGTTCAAAGGAACCAATATGCCGTTTCCGAGCAATACATCATTGCCAACAAATATATTTGAATTGCCGAGCACAGTTTTGTACTACTCACATTTCCTTATCAAGGATTGGAAGCACTTTATTACTATCGTGCAATTAATTAAAGAGCTCATAATCTCAAAAAGCTTACAATACAGGCAATCAAGATGTCACAATCAAGTAAGAATCTGTCCAAGGCTTTAAATCTGTAGAACTATGTCGCAATAAATTACTCTAGTAAAATATAAGAAAGAATATAAATTAGAGATCCTTCTACGTGTGAAAATTTATTAGCAAACTTTATTCATCTACTCTCTCATAAGTCTTGTAATAGGTCAGTCCAAATTTAATCTACATTCTTTTACATCGAGGAATAAATCACTAAAAATAGTCGCCATAGCCTGTATTTGAGTTGAATGAATCTCCATATCAAATAATGTCAGTCGTTGAATAACTACCAACGATTTTCCCCCTCTACTTTTATTCTTTTTATTACTTTAGTTACAATCATCAAAGTAATATGAAAATAAGAAAATTAGTCTCAATAAGGTAGGATAGTACAAAGTTTCATTATTCGTTTTTGTAAGTTATCCATAAGAACTGATCGTGATATCGAAAGAAGCAACTGTTCTCCTTTTATAATAAAGGCCTCATTAGTAACATACCGAAGGATAGAGATCATAAAACAAAAACTTAATTTTCAAAGAAAAATAAACAGTGAATAGCGTACAAGATTTACAGCTTTTCAAAAAGACTGTTAGTTTTCAGTCTAAACAGTTTGGTAACAGGTAATAGAAAACTTGCAGTCACTAAAGATTTTTCAGTTGTACAAGGTTTCAGTACAATAATTAGCATAAAATAAAAAAAAAGGTTTAACCTCTTTTATGTATCGCTTTAGATACACTGCTATTCGAGCTAGAAGGCAAAAGAAGTATGTGTTTGATATTGTCGGAATCTGAGGGTATGATTATTGACCCCATAGTAATCTTCAAGGAGCGCTCCTGTCCTTACGCGTACTAGGAGATTGCTAAAAGGACCATGGAGACTTAGAGTGGTATGAATTTGGGCATTTTTCAAAATTTAATAAAGGTGGTCTTTTTCAACTTAAAATAACTTTCTGCAAGCTTAAATCGATATGGCTTTGACCTATGAAGAAAAACATAACATAATGTTAAGATTTCAGTATACAGGATATCGCTAAATTTTCGTACGACATACTATACTCGATCACTGTGTAAAAACGATAATCAAATTGCTAATTTATCTCCTTGATAACAATCAAACCTTATTAGACAATGAAAGCATCTATAAACCATAAATAACCACATTTGTGCTATAATTTTGATGAAGATCGTAGGAAAACATGTCAAAGCTTTACTCGTGCATTACTTTTTGCGACTCAATCTTAAACAATATGAACCTGTTTCAATTGTTGTTTAGTGACAATCATTCTTGATTTTTCACGCTCCATCCATTTGAACGTACCGGATTCTTTTAGACCCTTGAACAATTTGTCTTGCTCTTGATTTCCAGTTTTGGCTGTGCCTTCGCTTCATAGCATAGTTTGTCCAATTGTGCTAAGCTTTCTATTCGTCAATCGGGCGTTTTTAAAAATAATTGACCAGGCTAGAAAGCAGTACATATCATTTCCTGAAACTGTCTTTGATCAAGGGGGTATGCTTGGAATATTATGAAGATTGAACCTTTAAATCTAAAATTATTTAACATCATGAATTTATAATCTAAAGATCAAATAAGCAGTTACAAAACATGCTCTATAGACCCTGGAAGATGCAGAATAGTAGCCGACTCGCATTTTCAAGCATTGGTCTAATGCTTAAATATGATATTTTAATAGACTATAAATGAAGTAGCTTATAAAAAAGAAATATATCCTGAATACCCTAATTTTATATAATGCTACTATATGCAGGCTTTTCTTTTATCTTCAGCAGTTTAAAAAAAGATCAAATGAAATTGAGTCATGACATAATACAATAAAAACGCGCTAAGAAAAGTCTTTAGAGTCATAAAAGAGTATAATCTACAAGTATAAGATCTTTTTAAAAATGATTTCGTCATATATTTGTTTTCTATAGAGTACAGACAGATGCTATTTTTCACTAAATCCGTACTCTTTTTTTTTTGAAAGTACGGGGTGAAGCTATCTTTCTGCTATATAATTAGATGCAATCAAGGAATATGTAATTTCAACTTCTGTTCTGCTTCTATGAATGTTATTTAAATTGATCGTAGAATTTCTTGTATGCGGTTGATATACACTGTTCTCCACTTTATGTGTCATTTCGGACTTTACAATTAAGTACAATTACATCATTGTTGGTTTGTAAAGTTGTTTCCCGGGGTCGTGTTATTAAAGTGTTCTTTCTTTTGTTTTCTTGCAAAAGATTTTTTGAAATAAAAATATAGTGTGAGTAGCTCATTGAACTATCAGTCAAACTATTTCTGACGTAAAATAAGATAGGAAAAATGTCTACAAATAACGAATCAGAAACCAACTACTCTTCCAAAGAACTTGATCGTCTTGATAGCTTTGTCAAAATTGCGCCCGCAGCTGGATATACAATCGATCAAAAAGAGCAAGAGCTTTGCAGAGAAGGGTCAAATGGCCAGCAAGAATGCATCAAACTAAACTTAGAATGTAAGTCCATTAGGTGATGCGACCACTTTTTGAGTTAAACTGACAAGCTTTTAGATACCCAGATGTTTTCAGAAATGCAAAAACTTGGATTTTTTTGTGCTTTGCCAATGGATCCTAAAAAGACTTTTATGGAATGCAGAAAAGTGTGATGAAATAAATCAAATTAGAAAAAAAAAAAAGGGCTAAATCTATTACTGCCTAACTGTGAGACACGTTTAGTTTTCATGTGTTTGTGAACACAAGTGCGCACATTTTCTATTTTTGCATAAATAACCATCCATATGAATTCAAAATAAGAACGAACAATGATAATAAATTGAACAATGATGACTTGGGCGTAAGTCGATGAAAAAGAAAAGAAGAGCGCAATAACAATCAAACGAAATGAATAATAAGCGAAAAAGTCCTTTATTGCATTAAGTGACACACAGGAAACAAGTTACACAAATGACATATCGCACTTTCTTATTTTCTTTGAGCATGCATCTTTTTGTTTAAAGCAATATCAAGATGGTTTATTTTACGTGTGCATGCTTTCGATTTAAAAGAGTGTTTTTGCTAATGCTGTACTAAGAAACCAATGAGTTGATCACCAAAATAAAAGTATCTTATTCACTAAACATGAATGATCTATTATAATCTACTTTTGCTTATGCAATCAAGGTGATATTATGCCTTACAATACTTTCTATACACTGTTTTCACAAAATAGTAGTGCATTTTTAAGAAAAGAATTCATGCAGTTTAAGGATAAAAGCCAATCTACTTTTGCTCAAAACTTTCTCTTGTTTCTACGCTAAATTCATTTTTATTTTTACACCATTTTTTCTATTTTATTTGCACGATCTTTCTCTCAAAAGTATACCAATAATTTCAGGATAAAGTGTACTGGTAATTGTACTAAGTATTACTTGCATTACGAGAATCTTGCGTAACTTTATTAAACAATACTCCTGAGAGCAGGAGAACTGTTCAGAAAAAATAATTTGTTATCCCCGACTTAGAAAGCACAAATTTATTAACTGAAATAGGCACTCTCCTTTCTTTTTCCCTTTTTTTTTAAAAAAAAAAAAAAAAAAAAAAAAAAAAACCAAAAAACAAAAAACAAAACAAGCAAATAGAGAAGAGGGAAGACTTATTTAAACAGTATTAACATGATGAGGTTACCTGATCCATCAGAAATCAATCAAGCAGAAGTTACTCAAGCAGCAGCTTGTGTAGAATGGGTAAATAAACAACAAAATAGAATCCTTTTGTCTTACCCTTTGTTCAGATAAATTCCTTAGAAGGCATTTCACACAACATCTCACATATTACCGAACTTTCAGATGGCATCATTCTTTTTGAAGTACTTTCTAACATGTAAAAATAAAATTAAAAAAAAAGTTATAATGTCTGTTTTTATTGACTAAACCATTATGCTAGCGACTACAAATGGTTTAAACTCATTCGTTCCGCTGATGTAGGCGATAATTGGGTTTTTAAGATAAACAATCTTAAAAAGCTATATAAAATCATCTCACGATATTATGAAGATGTACTTGGATATAATTTTTCTCGGTTTCCACCTGTCAATCTGAATGCCATTGCAAAAGAATCCAGCCCTCATGAAATATTAAAATTGTGTAAATTTGTTTTGTATATAGCAGTATTGTGTGCAGACAATGAGAAATACATTCAAAAGATTCAGCAATTATCTCCAATGAGTCAGCAACAATTGATGCATTTGATCGATGAAGTAAGAACTACTCTAAAAAAAGGAGAAACTTATTTGTCATACACAATAGACTATGAAATATACGAATGCAAGCCAAGAAGATGAATCACAACAATCTTCTGCCAACTATACCCCACGTAGCTCGTACGCAGATGACGGGTCATATCAAAGTGAATTGATGAGAATTTCTAAAGAAAAAGATGAGCTCGAAACACAGAATAGGCAATTGATTGACAAGCATTCAGAACTTTTGACCAAATATGTAAAGCTATATACGACTGTAAAGGACCAATCATCTTTACTTAATTACTTGCTTAGGATAAAATAGAAGAAGAGAAACAGGATTTACAAGCAAGATTAAAGGATATGGATAGAGCAGTTGAGAATGCGAATAAGACAGGCATGGCCGACGTTATTATGAAAACAGAAATTGAGCATTTAAAACGCGATCTGTATGTTTATATTTAGACACGATTTTATGTATAAGTATATACTGATTCTTTTTTTTAAAAAAAAATAGAGAAAGAAGTGAAGATGTCCGACAGGAGCAAGAAAGAAAATTAGATGAGCAATCTTCTCAAATCAAGGATTTATTAAGAAGAGTAATGATACTTTTTTTTTTCCTATCAAATGCCACAAAAATAATAATAATGAACTAGAACGAGGAATCTGCTAAACATGAAGAGCAAGTAGTAAAACTAAAAGATCAACTGGACGAATATCGCCACACAGCAGAAAAACTCCAAAAGGCAGAAAACGTAATTGAAAAATATAAAAAGAAATTAGAAGAAACTGCTGATTTAAAAAGACAAGTGAAGGTATATAATAATAAGCTAGCTTATCTAAAAAGCTTGAAAAATATTGAGTACGCTATTCATTAGATGTTGGAAGAACGCAACCATGCTTTGATAGAGCATACACAAAAACTGGAAGATGAATATGGTAGTCTTATAGCATTTAAATCTTTAATGGAATCATATAAAGATCAAGTAGCCGAACTACAAACTCAAAATAATGAGTTGATCCGAGAAAAGAATAGAGTAGATTATGAGCTTACCCAGGCTACTAAAAAACTTGATTTGATGGAAGATGAAAGAATAAGGGATTCAGACCGTATTCAATTGTTGGAAGACCACCTTCAAGAAGCTCAATTCGGAAGTAAATATATATAACAAAAGGCTTAGTTCTGCTCTTTTTTAATACTATTCATAATAGTGGGTACTACCATTGCAGATAAACCAGCTACAAAAAGTAATAATACAGCAGATTCAGATGATATGGATCTCGATGATTTCAATTTGAATGACTCATTGGAAGATACATTGAAAGAAACAAACGTTACAGAACTGTAAACCTTTTTAGTTTTGACCTTTCTCATGTGTACTAAATTTCTATATTGTAGCAAGCTGGCTAATAGACGACTCGAGCGCCAAGTCAAGCAACTCCAAGAAGAACAAGCAGCAGGTCGTAGCCAAAAGGCAGTTGTGCTTCAACATCTGTTGGATGATGCAAATCGTCTGAAGACACAGTTTGAAAAAAGCTATATCGAAGTGTCACAAGAGCGTGATATTTTACAGAGCGATATGGCTCGTATTCGAGAAGGCATACCAGATGCCCTTGTCGACCAGTCTTCTCTTACGCTGTCTCTTCGGCTACATACCGTTGAACTTGAAAAAGAAATCAAGGCTTTACGTGAAACGGTTGCTAAACTAGAGAAGAGAATCGAGGAAGGCAGATTCAATGACCCAGAAGCTACAGGCGATATGCGTAATAAATGCCAAGAGATAGAACAAAAGTTTAAGCATTTGGAAGAACAAAACAAGAAACAACTTGAGGATATTAACAAGCTCTTGATAGAAAAAGACATCTTACAGGGTCGCACTATTGAGCAAAATGATGAGCTTCGAGAACAGCAAAGGCTGAATGGCGAGATGAAAGCATCATTGGCTGCCTATGCTGCTCAAAATGATGATCCAATAAGACAGCAGAATGCCCATATGCAGCAACAAACTATACAGCTTCAAGAGCAATTGCATGAAATTCAGCTTAAACTCAAAAAGGCGAAAGAGGTATAAAAAAAGGAGGAAGGAGTAATCAATCTGACTTCTTTATTTTATAAAAGTTTATCAAACAACAAGATAAAATGCTCAAAGAAGCTAAGCTTGATGGAAGTACTGGTAACTTCGATGAAGCTGTTGCTTCTTTGAAATCCGAAATTGCTCTTCGTGATGAAGAAACCGAAAAACTTAAGAAGCAAATTCATGAAATTCGTTTACAATCTCGTCGTGAACAGCAACTTATTATATCTGCATGGTATGATATTTCAAGAAGAGCAAATAAAGAAATCTTAAATGCAAAGTCTTTTCCCAACTCATGGCTTGGACAGCAAAGGCTTTCACTTGACAATCAGCTTAAAAGACGCTAAATAAACAAATAAAGCTCTTATTTTTTTTTATTTTTTAAAACCAAAAATAATTTCGCTTCCTGTTCTTTGCTCATCCTCTCTTACACAGTAAATAGTGGTCTCTGAAGTATCATTAGGTCGTAAGCATCGTATATTATTTCCTGGTATGACTTGTACTAAATTTCCCTAAATTGTATTTTTGCTCAGTACAAAGTGTGGCTTTAATGTTCTTTAGACTTACGGTATCAACATGTCTAATTTCTACAAAGCTTGAGTCAAAAGCTAATATAAATGGATGATAAAAGGCAAACGCGTTCGGGTGACCTTCCCAGTGAATCATCCAATCTGGCTTGATTCTTCGTCCTTTTCTATCTATGCAAAATGCTATCTCTAAAACCCAAGAGCTTAGTAATGAAAATAAGATAGAAAATGCTTTCTTGATATTTACCATTGTAACAAAGCAATATATTTCCATTCGGATGTTTGAACATTGACATTGGCCTTAATGCTTCTCTTTGCTTAAGAAAATGATGATTTTCATCATTTGGATCCAATACACCTAAGTTATGAATTATAAATCAACAGCTTCGACATGTTAAAAAAAAAGGTACTCTGAACCCCGGCTGAACCGATATCCACCATTTGGAAGCCCTTTGCACTTCCAACACAAATTACATTTTTGAAGAACTGGATAGATGTAGCCTCTCCCGGTATATAAAGATCTTTAAACAGGCAAAACGTATTAGCTGCATCTGCTTTCATAAAGATACTTGTACTTTTGTTTGTTTTTTTCTTTTTTGCATCTTGCGTATTTGCTTTAGGCTCTAGTACACGAATAGTAGATGTCATAGCATTATACTTTACATAGCATACAAGTCTTCGCTCTACAGGTTTATCAGTAAAGGTAGTTTTATCGCACACCATGCCAGTTTTGAAAAAAGAAATATTGCTACTTATTTTCCGTAAATGCTGGCTGCTGTTTGGCTTTGTTAATATACCCTGTTTGATGCTCTCTTGCTGTGTACTTGTCAAAGAGGATACTTGTTGGGAGCTCTCGTCATTCAGTAATATATCCAGACAGCAAGAATACAGTACCTTATCAGCTAATACCAACATGATCTCAAGGTCTTCTAGAATATCAATCTGTGATACTTTACTAAGATACAATATTCTTTTGAAGTTTTCCTTATGTTCCATATCATTATCTAAACGATTAAAATAAATTCCATGATCGCATCCAATGAACAGAAAGTGCTTGTAAGCAGCTGCACAGTTAACCTTGAAGAAAGAATTGAAATACTGATAACTAACTTCTACTATATCAAATGCTTTTGTTTGCTCCATAAAGCATCTTTTGTGATTTTCAATCGTGTCTAACCATTTTTTTTGGCTGGCTGATGTTGATGCATAGAGTATAAGTGGATTCGAGCCATTGCGACCAAGATGGGTAAAACTAAGAGGATATCTATTTTTGTGGCCGTTGCTGCCAGTGGATGAAGTCGAATAAGATGGAGGAAGAAGAATGGAATCATTGGATGAGCCTATTGAATATGGTATAATTGAACTTAATCTTTTGCTTTGATCAGATAGAGAGATAAGTAGCAATGCTAGCGGTATTGGCTATAAAATATACAAGTATTAAAACGCAAATAAATTTTGTGTGCTTTTCTTTAGACGATTTGCTTAACTTGCCTTTCTATATAGCTTGTACTTTTCAACTTGATCGAAGGATTTTGATTTTGTGATGAGTACGCAGTGGTCCAACACGTATACTTGTATATCTGAGGATTCAGAAACATTATTTAACACTTTCTTCTTTAAACTTCCCTTTAGTACTATGATACGATTATCGGCTAATAAGTCTAGCTCATCCTAACATAATTTATATTATTAAAATGTTTCTTTTTTTTTTTCACTTTTATTATTATGTTTACCTTGTGTGGATAGTTTTTTGTTGCACTAGAAAGTTTTTCATGTAATATTTGTAAGCTAAATCTATTTTCTGTTCTACCAGATTTTTCATTGACTTTGTTTAGGAAGCTCTTTATCTTTTCCATCACTTTTGGTATTGTTTCATAGTCTGGATGTCCTTTTGGTGTATTTTTTAGTATTTCTTTTAATAGTAAATTATAGCGTCCTAAACGCGTGGTCGGTTTCGTTAAATAGCCATTCAATTCCAGTTTACGGGATTCTGGAAGCCTTTCTACATTCTATAAAATCATAAGCTTACTTGTCTTAAAAGACATCAAGTTTTTCATTTACCTCTACAAATTTTGCGAAAATAGGATTGAGCGATTTCTCTGTTTCAAAAACATGCTTTCCAATGAATTGATGTTCTCCATACTTGACAAATGGTTCGAATGAATCAACATGCTTTAAAAAAACTTTTCCTATTTGGTCAATCAATGCATGAGTTGATTGATATTGCAAAAGTTCTTGCACAAGTAATTGATTTGTCTCTCTAACTTCTGATATATTCCAAAACAAATCCCTAATGAATTGTTCTCGTCTTTCTATTGGAATACATTCATTATCTTTAAGGGCAGAAATCCAATACTATTTTTAAAAAATAATAAAACATTTAAAGAAAGGAATAAATTACATCGCTATTTTTAGTTAATTACCTCTTCCACATAAATCAAATCATTTACAAAATCTTGCTCTGTATATATGAGTTCGAATATATTTTCCTGGCGACATCTTTCTTGAGACGATAGTGCACTTGAAAAAGATTTTGGAACTGTATGTAACCATAGCCGATCTTCCTTTTGATGAAATAAGAAAAATGTGAATAAAGTGCAGGTAAGAAGAAAATTTGATATACCTTGTTTTCCTTGTTTAAAGAGTTTTGACTAATTGATCTTGTTAGCGTCAGTTTACCATCTACAATTGAATTGAGTTCCTAGAGTTGAACGCATTATATATCCTTTGATTTAAGGGTAAAGAATTCGATACAAACAAACAATCGTTACCTTTTTTAAATTTGTAGGGCAAGACGTGCTATAGCATATATTGCCTGCTGCACAGGTTGGTGAATAGCAGCGCGTTAGTATAGTAAATACCCCATTAGGTAGCCCTGTTATTTTCTGGTCCTGCTTTAATTCTTTTTTCCCGTCTCTTAATTTTCTCTTTGTTGGCGTTGGTATATTGCACATATCTTTAAACTGATACAACTCTTTATCTGAATCCCTGAGTCTGTGTTCATAATTCACATCATGAAAATACTTTTGATGATCCAAAGCTCGGCCTATCAAGATAGCTAAGTCTCGATCTACTGTTCTGATAATGGAGGCCAATTTGTCCTACATGAATTAATGAATTAGGAAATTCTTTGTTTATCTAGTAAAAAGCGAGAAAAAAAGGAGTAAATATTACCACGGCGTCCTTGCCATCGAATACGTCGTGATACATGATACTGTCCTTTACTCTGTTTCCGACTACAATGCTATCTTTGAATGATTCAGCCACTTTTGAGAGAAGGGCAGGATAGGTACACGATATGGTTGTAGTTAATGTTTTATGGCTATCAAAGGAGAATGATTGCGATCTTTCATTTTTAGGATGGCTTCTATTCTTTCTATATAAAGATAAATGATGCACGCTTTCTGCTGATTTCCTTATGGGCCGTGATAAAGTACTCGATGAGCTTGCCCATAACTGATCTAGCTGAGCTATTAATTTTTGCACGGATTTTTAGTATTTAGTATTGCCTCTCTTTTCAACTCTCTCTCTCCCATGCGCGTACGTTCTTTCTATTCTTTCTCTCTTTCTCTCCTCATTTCACCCTTTTTCCCCTTTTTGATATTGTATAATGCTTACATTTGCTTGGAGATAACGTAGAAAGTTTAGCTCTCATAGGTGCAGTAGATTTTGATAGTTTTAAAAGAAGTCTACTACTATTTCTTCTAATGATATGATTTGTGTTTTTTCGATATTCATTATTGTTATCCAAAATTATTTTTGGCTCTTGACCAGTTTGTGGCTCATATAACGTTGTTTGAGTCTTTTCATTTTGTGATACTTGTATCTTATCCTCGGTTGGATGATTGTGCTGTTGGGCAAGATAGTATTTACTTCGAACCACTTCCGCTGGTGACATGCTTGTTTGACCGTGCTCTGTCATCTCAGCTATAATATTAGGAAAATATAATGGAATAACGAGTGTCTACTTGACTCGCGTTTTATTTTTAGTAAAAAATGTCTTTAGC
The DNA here is from genome assembly GCF_000149305.1 of Rhizopus delemar RA 99-880. NCBI lineage: Eukaryota > Fungi > Mucoromycota > Mucoromycetes > Mucorales > Rhizopodaceae > Rhizopus > Rhizopus delemar. The sequence continues at coordinate 481,372 of NW_027137834.1, forward strand.
AAAAAAAGGTATAGAAAAAAAAGAAAAAAGAAAAAAAGAATACATAAACAATAATAAAAGGACCGTTCATGAAAAAAGGAGGCATAATCAATCTATTTTTGAAACGACAGCTATTCCCTCTCTTTCTTCTTTTTCTTTCATGATCCTAACGAAAATACAGAATCAGTTTATAGTTGCAATTGAAAGCTCAACATTAGAATTCCAATGAATTTGCGCGTTAGAATTTTTTTTTACCCCAAAAAGTTTTATTAGAGATCCTATTGGGCGCGGGGTATATACACAACAGTTCGCTCGGACAAGCTCAATTACAATGCATGAAAAAGAATTAAAAAAAAGCCCCTTTGGGATCAAGGGTAAAAAAAAAAAAGGAGTGAGGAATAAAGAGTACAGTGAAAGACTGAAGGGTGGTTATAATTAGCAATGTGAGCTCTTGAGTTATTGAGGAAGTCAGAGATTAGGGGGAGTCATATCATTGGCACCCCACGTTATATTGCAAGCTGTCACTTTTACATAAAATGAAATATATAGCTGACCAGCGATGAAGCCAAAGGAGAGCAAACATTGCTAATCATGGAGGATGTGTAAGCAAATGATTTAAAAGGAATGGTAAGGTATTTATAACTGTTGGTGCATATTAAAGCTGTGTATGATTTGGTTCTTGGTAAGGTTCCGGGTTTTTTTTTTTTTTTTTTTTTTTTTTTTTTTTTTTTTTTTTGAACTTTCTACCAGGTAGCCAGCCAAATATGCTACCGTATATGGCGACTTTGCTTTTTTATAGCCGTTCGGGTTAAATTATCTAAAGTAACTTTATGGAAACAGGCTTTCACTGATGGAAGAAATCAGAGCTTGTAATCGCAATTGCAGCATTAGAATCCCAAACTATCATTCTGCTGTTGTTCAGCAATTTATATTAACCGCATTTTATAGCTTCTTTTGTATGAGATTTTTATTATAGATGTCGCAGCTTTTTGAGTGAAATATCATTTGAATCTTAAATTTATAAGATAGTCTAAAGCCCACAAATAAACTAAACGAGAGATTTGAATTTACACCGTTTTGGACAACTTATACTAAAGCATTGTCTTGCTATAGCAATAGTAAGAAGTCAGGTCCCCATTCTATAGCCTCCAACGGCTATAAAAAAGCAAAGTCGCCATATACGGTAGCATATTTGGCTGGCTACCTGGTAGAAAGTTAAAAAAAAAAAAAAAAAAAAAAAAAAAAAAAAAAAAAAAAAAACCAGAACCTTACCAAGAACCAAATCATACACAGCTTTAATATGCACCAACAGTTATAAATACCTTACCATTCCTTTTAAATCATTTGCTTACACATCCTCCATGATTAGCAATGTTTGCTCTCCTTTGGCTTCATCGCTGGTCAGCTATATATTTCATTTTATGTAAAAGTGACAGCTTGCAATATAACGTGGGGTGCCAATGATATGACTCCCCCTAATCTCTGACTTCCTCAATAACTCAAGAGCTCACATTGCTAATTATAACCACCCTTCAGTCTTTCACTGTACTCTTTATTCCTCACTCCTTTTTTTTTTTTACCCTTGATCCCAAAGGGGCTTTTTTTTAATTCTTTTTCATGCATTGTAATTGAGCTTGTCCGAGCGAACTGTTGTGTATATACCCCGCGCCCAATAGGATCTCTAATAAAATTTACTGTAATAAAAAAAAATTCTAACGCGCAAATTCATTGGAAAAACTAATGTTTCCTAGTCGACCAAGCTAATAACGCACTGCAATAATGAAGTATACTAATATCATATAAACACTAAAAAGGTGTATTTTGATACAGACACTAGTAAAATTTATGGGTAATGCATATCTTATACGAAAGCAACGGTCATTATCCAAACACCATTATATTCATGAACACAAGAGATGGTGGAGTTGAACATATAAAAGTAACACAATTTTTTATAAGAATGCCTTTTTTTTTATATTAATAAAATGGCACAATCTAAGCCCTTTCATGTAAACGAATACCCGGTGGTAATTGGCATTGACTTTGGTAAGAACAGTTTTTCCACAAAAAAAACCTGCAATATTAACGCAAACTTATAGGTACGACATTTTCGGGCTGTTCATACGCATTTATACAAAATGATGAAGTAGTGGATGTTGTTCGATGGTAAACTCAAACAGAATTAAATTACCGGGCAAATAGCTAAGCTTATAACCTAGGCCAAAACAAAACAACAATGTTTATCCAAAGGTATATATTAAAAAGAGAGAGAGAAAGAGGAGAGAAAAAATAATGAACCTGAAGCAACGAAACGGTCCTTTGTGTTTAGACGAATGTTCTATATTTTAGGCACCTACACTCAATTTTTATCAAGGTAACACCAAGGAAATGACACAGTGGGCCAATGCTGCTCGATTGGAAATGCAGCGTCCAAACTCTCGCAATTCAGTTCTATTAAAGCAATATAAACTTTATTTGGATGAAAACATTGCTAAGGATTTGCCTCCTCTTCCTAATGGATTGACAATTGTTGAAGCAATATCCGATTATCTTCGTGCATTTTATGATCACGTTATGATTGAATTGAAAAAAGGGTTTGCAAAGAATTATAGCCAGCACCAATTTAGATATGTAAGAAGAGTGACTATATCACTTTATTTATAGTAATCAACTTGTACGTACATAGTGTCTGACTGTACCTGCTATGTGGTCTGACAAAGCAAAGGCAACCATGCGTGAAGCTGCCATCATGGCTGGGTTGATACAGGAAGATGATCACCGTGACAGATTGATGCTTATTTCTGAGCCTGAAGCTGCCGCCCTTTATTGTGAAAAGAAATGCGAGCAATTCAACTTGAAACACAATGACAGATTTATGATCTGCGATGCAGGAGGTACACAACAAGATTTTTTTTTTTTTGCTGACTAACAACTAACTAGGCGGTACTGTGGATTTAATTGTTTTTGAGATTGATGAGCGCAGTGGAAGAAACTTGCGTGAATGTACTAAAGGCCATGGGCAATCCTGTGGTTCAGTATTTCTGGATCGCCGCATGCGTAAATTACTAAAAAAGAAATTTAAAGAATACTTGTCTACGATTCCAGCTTCTGCATTTGAGTCCATGATGGACACCTTTGTAGAATTAATTAAGCCTCAGTTTGATGGCGTGGAAGATCAGTTTATTACATTACCTGCTTCTATGAATTTGGCGTCATTGAATAACCCTGCTATAGGTCTTGAGGATGGTATGCTCTGCTTAACAGCAGCAGAACTAAAAAAAGATGTTTTTGAACCTGTCATTAAGGAAGTCCTCAATCTATGTGAAGAACAACTTCAAAAGGCTCAAAGATTAGAAGCCATCTTTTTAGTAGGTGGATTTGGTTCTTCTAATTATTTGTTTGAGCGCGTTCAAGAAGAATTTGGTCCTCGCGTCGGTCTTGTTGCTGTCCCTCCTCGTTGTGAACTAGCTGTCGTTCGTGGTGCTGTTTATTTTGGCTTGAATCCTCACATAGTCACAACCCGTATTCCTCGTTATTGGTATGGTATTGATACCACAACTACATTTGAAGAGGGCATAGATCCACCTAGTTACAAGATCATCCGCGCTGATGGAAGTGTACGCTGTGATAATCGATTTTCTGTTTATGTTAGAAGAGGACAACCATTGGATATTGATAACTGTGTATCTAAGGATTTCTTTGCCTATTACCCTCACCATACTACTTGTACTTTATATGCAGCTGATACTGAAGAGCAACCTAGATATACAACAAGTCCAGGTGTACATAAAGTGGCCAACTTTACAATTCCCATGCCTGCTTTAACTGGTGTTATGGAAGGTGAGAAGGTTGATCTAACCATCAAAATGTATTTTGGTGAAGTAGAATTAAGAGTTGAAGGTAAGAAATAACAAGCATATTTCTTTTACTCTGATTACTAAAGCTCTTTTAAAAAAGCTGTCATTCGAGGGAAAACATACGGAACTACTTGTACTTTTGATTCTGATTAAAAATAAAACCAGGAACATTATTATTCATATCATCTATAAAATAAAGCCTCTATATTCAGGAATATACAATTTATGAAATAAAGAAGCTGATTGTAGCATTTAGAAAAGGATGTGCGCAAAATTGTGTCATAATTGAAAGACAAAAAATCAATTGTCCTTCCTCAAGTCTATCGTCAAATTTATAAACGCTATTGCTGTTCTCTTCATAAATCTCTATTTACAACACTTTCGGCTGGCTATTATTTTAATTTTGCTATTGAAACCGATATAAGGAACCCTACTTTGCTTTGCCATCTTTGTAAGCTTGTTTATTTTCAATATAACTATATTCTAAGCTCTTATGAAGCCCTACTTTTTTTATCAGTGATCAGACTTTTTGCATGTTAATACATGTCTAGAATGATAGCTTTGTTATCTCTGAGGTCGTACTGTTGTTTATGCTTATTTAGTCTGTCTCATTTTTTATATCATAATAATGCTTTTTATTTGATTTTCACTTTAGCAATTAAATGCTACTCTATATTTCTCCAAGCAAAATTAGCAAAAACAATAAATTAAGAAAGATGAGTAATCTCAAAGTAGATAAAATGGTTACTTGTAGCTATTATAAATGCTAAATCTACCTTTTTTGTTCTTACAATTACACAAACATTTAATTCTTGACTCTTCTTTTTTATATTAAAATTAGATATTAGTTAGATTCATATGATTATTATCAAAGATAGAAGATTTTCATAATAAAGCACATGTCAAGTTGTAACTGCAAGCATTGTAGTTGTTATTTGTGCTTAAAAAATTTGTTTTCTTTTGGAGTATTTTTAAGTACCCAATTCAATAATAGCGGAAGCGAAATAAGATTGAGTACGAACACATGAAATTTACTTTCTTCATCTTTTTTTTTTCTCTTTTTTTTCAATATTGTTATTAATTTCCATTTCCAGCAAAAAAAATAATGGCCAAGCCAGTTGTCTTAATTACCGGATGTACTGAAGGGGGTATTGGCTATTCTCTTGCAAAAAAATTTGCTCAAGAAGGAAATCAAGTGGTTGCTACTGCTCGTCGAATTGAATCTTTGGGAGATTTAGATACCTTTGGCTGTGACAAAGAAACATTAGATATCTCTGATCAAAGTTCTATTGATCGCATTGTACAAAAGACAATCGAAAAATATGGCCGTATTGACATTTTGGTTAACAATGCAGGAGCTCCTGCTATAGGAGCTTTGCTTGATATTGACTTAGAAACAGCACAACAATGTGTTAATGTAAACGTGTTTGGTACTCTTGCAATGTGTAAGGCTGTTGCAATTCATATGGCAAAGAATAAATATGGAAAAATTGTTAATATTGGTTCCGTTGTGGGATATGCGACTACACCATGGGCTGGTATCTATGCCTTATCTAAAGCTGCAGTTCATTCAATGTCTGATACATTGCGTCTTGAATTAAAACCATTTGGTATTCAAGTCACTGTTGTTGCTCCTGGGGCTATTAAATCAAATTTTGGAACCAATGCAGCAAGAGATAACGTTGTGCCTGAAGGATCATTGTTCACTCAGGTTGCTAGTTATATTATTGCTAGAGGATCTATGTCTCAAGGACCTCATTCAACCTCTGCTGATGATTTTTCAGCACATGTCGTCAAAAGAGTTAGTCAAAGTACATCACCCAGATATATCACATATGGTGCTATGTCTTGGATCTTTTTTCTCTTTTATTATTTACCATTTTTCATAAAAGATATGATATTTTATAGACGATTTGGGCTCAATATTTTAGAGAAAAATATTTAATAAAGTTTATCCCCATTCTAAAAAAAATAAACTAATAATGAGTCCTAGTAGATTAAAGACGCATTTGAACTGTTTATGCTCTCACAAGCTTAAGATAGATGATCAAAACAACATTTAAAAAACTCAGATCCATCATACTATTCCTCTCCAGCCTCTATCTATGCATGTAATGAAAGTATATGCTTTGAACTTACAAGATATGCTTGCAATGACTTAAAATTGTTCCTATACATTACTATTTCAGAACTGGAATTGCTAATGTATACTTTAAATTGTATCTCATAAAAGAAAAACTAGCTTAAAGGTAAATTTGTTGTCTTAGTGTTGTGCTTTATGTTCTGTGACTAAATTTTTTTGTATAAGTTTAAAATCCAGTTATAAGTGATGCCTCTAACAAGAGTTTAGGGTCTTGATGAGAAAAAACTCACACCTCCTGACAATAACCAGATAGTGCCATTTACAACACAACGCCAGTGAAATTTCCAGAGAAGTGAAAGGGTGAATATGATCTAACAGATAATAAAATAGTAATTAGGAGAAGAGGGGATCGTAGAAGCGGTATACATAGAGAGCGAGTCAGAAAATTGGTTTGTCAGGTTCAACAAAGATAACACTGAGGGCTTCAGTGGATATCCCACCTTTTTGTTTAAAGCAAAAAATTTTGGCGGTCGTTCAATTGGCATAATACGTCACGTTTTTTTTCTAATAGTTGCGTCGCTGATCTAAATATGTCGTATTTACGACGCGTAATGCCTCAGCTCAGTCTATTTAGATTTTGTTACTCTTTTTAGTTTGAAGCAAAGAAAAAATAATAAAAAGAACAAATGTCTGGTTACGATCGTGCTTTAACAGTCTTTTCTCCTGATGGTCACCTATTTCAAGTAGAATACGCTTCTGAAGCTGTCAGAAAGGGTACTTGTGCAGTACGTAGACTTGGGCATTTGTAGAATGAAAAAGGCACAAAAATTAATAAACTACATTAGGTTGGTGTTCGTGGTAAAAACGTTGTTGTTCTTGGTGTCGAAAAGAAGTCTGTTTTGAAATTACAGGATGCTAGAACTGTTCGCAAAATTTGTATGCTTGATGATCACATTTGCATGGCTTTTGCAGGTTTAACTGCTGATGCTCGTGTTTTGATCAATAAGGCAAGAATCGAATGCCAAAGTCACCGTTTAACTGTCGAAGATCCTGCATCTGTTGAATACATTACACGCCATATTGCTCAAATTCAACAAGTAAAAAGAACAAAAAAAAAGTTTTCCTATTAATAACCATTTCTATCAAAAAGAAATATACCCAAAGTGGTGGTGTTCGTCCTTTTGGTATTTCTACACTTATTGTAGGCTTTGATCACAATGAACCAAAATTATATATGACTGAACCTTCTGGCATTTATACTGCATGGAAAGTAAGAAAATTTCAAGACAAATAGTACCTGTGGATACTGATAACTGTAAACAGGCAAATGCAATCGGCAGAAGCTCCAAAACGGTTCGCGAATTTTTGGAAAAGAATTACAACGAAGATATGGAAGAGAAAGATACAGTTAAATTGACTATCAAATCTTTATTGGAAGTTGTTCAAACAGGTGCAAAGAATATTGAAATTGTTGTCATGACTACAGAAGGAGAAGTCAAGGTAAAATAGAAATCTTTTCATATTAGCGTGTACATACTTACACAAAAGGGTGCTTAATAGCGATTAGAGCAAGAAGAAGTTGAAAGCGTAGTCACTGAAATTGAAAAAGAAAAGGAAGAGGAAGCTGAAAGGAAAAAGAAACCCAATGTATCTATGGGAAGTGCTTAATTGTTATATATACATGCATATATATATTAAAAACAGTTAGCAACTACCAAGTGTTTTATTATCATTCTTGTCTTTGATTGTTAAGTTTTGGCTGTTTAATATTGAAAAAGTGATATCACCACTATCACTATCAGTACATTTCATATTATATAGCCAAGGTATTTACTAAAGTTAGTCTGAAAAAATAACTGCTTATACAAATATTTATTTCATTGAAAGTTTTAAATATTGTGAATCTAAAACAAAATAAGCCTGGTTTATTAAAATCAAAAGAAAAACAAACAAAATGAACTGGTTATTGAACTATTTCTTTTCTCTATTTAACTTTATAATCTCAGAATGAAAGTAAGCACAAGAAAATGACAAACAAATGAAGTTAAGTAATATTTTATTAATAATAATCAGTAAACGGTAAGCGTAAAGGTACGCGACCGATCATCGATTTGAGTGTTTTGACCCATTCTTCACTTTCATGCACTGTATCACTTACACAATCTAAATGGAAATCAGGGAATGATAACCTAAAAAAACCTTTCAAGTTTTCTTCAACAATGGATTCACTTCCAAACACTTTGTCCTCTTTAGTTTCTTGTTCAACTAGAGTTACAATGACCTTATCCGCTGCAGCACTTAATCGAATTACATCTGCAATGTTATAGTGGCTCCATACTTCTCTCCCTTCTTCTTCGGATGTATATCCAATCAATTGACTGCCAATTAATTTATAGTAATGTCTTTGCCAAATCTAGATACAATCAAATACTTATTAGAGAAAAAGAAGTTTGTATATTGCTTGTGTTTTTTATTACCTTTTGTCCTTGTGTTCTTGTTGATAAATGTCCGCTTTGCCAGCATGTATCATGCCATTGTCGAATTTTTAGTGTTAAATCACACTCTCTTAGACTTTTTGGTACTTGCTATACATCACATATCAATCAATAAGCCTATAGATTGTAAGACGCACTTACCACGTTTGGACTGGAAACAGGCAAGTACAGCATTTCGATGTTTAATTTACCAACAATTTTTAAGAAATCCTCTTCATCACCAAACTGTTCTCTTCTTGCTCTTTCTTTACTAGATCTTGTGTACCAAGAATTGAAACAATCAAAGTTGGCTGCATATGTTTTTTTATAACAAGCAGGTACCATATGGTCCACTGCAAATTTTGTTTGTCCTATTGCACCATCTTCTGGATGTACATATCCTGATAAATGCTCTTTCTGTTTACGTATTGATGTAAACCATTTTGTCCAACCTGTGCGCGGTTTAACGTGATAATCAGGCCTAACATGAAGCGACACTGTAATAATCATTCCAGGTTTCGCATCAACAACGCACTCATAATCCATTAATATTTGTTCCCCTAACATTTCATATCTTGACATATATTCATACTCCCCGTCGCTTATTACGCAGCGTGCATATGTGATTTCTTTAGGTAAAGGTAATAAAACATCATGAGCGCCGCTCACTCCAATGTATATTTTTCCATATTTAGTTTGTTTGATTTCTTCTGTGCATAATGTGTGCTCAGTCATCTCATGTGCATTAGGAATGTTTACTTTTTCTGAAGCTGCCTGCACTGATTGCCTTATATCTGGTTTTCCCAAGCTGTCCTGTGTTTTGGGCAATGCATTCATATAATGCGATATATCTTCTATACGTGGCTGTTGTGTGGTTGTAGTGGCTGCTACTTCTACAACCTCCCTCTCGCCTTCTTTCTCTACCTTTTCTTTGTCTACAATTGTTATAGTTGTATTATTATTTTGCTCTAATTTTGTTTGTATATTGTCTTGTTCATCCTGTTGCATAAATATCAGAATTTCCCCTTCAGCTTCCATATTAGAGCTTGTAAAGCTTTTTGCTTTTTTTGTGTAAAGATCAGTTGAATAATAGTCTAAATCAGGGTCTTCTTGCTCTTCTCTTGTTGGCTGCTTAGTTTCTCTTGTAGCAGAGCCTGGTTCATCATCGTCAATAGTTGTGTTTTCTGTTGTACTTGAGTTTTTGAAGGATCCAGATGTCATCGATGATCGACTGCTATCATCCTTTTCTTCAACCCAGTCATTCTCTGGATCAAACCACTGCTCGCTTCCTGCCTCACTTGCTACTCCAATACTTTGTCTTACTGGTGCTTTTTCAACTAGATTAATACCAATTGACCAGTGATTACGTTGGCTTCCACTTTTCCTTTTCTCGCTGACAGTCGCAAACTCTTTACCTGATGCGTAGGGCTTGGAAAGAAAATCAGGAACAATGTGCTTTTCATTCTTTTGAACGTCTGCTAATGTAAGCATACGTGCTTCATTCTCTAGCGATAAGGTCTGGATGGTAGCCGATTCATCTTTATCAGAAGAAAATGAGTATCTTGGGTCCTGTTTATTTTTTTTCAATACTTGTTGGAACTCTTCATCATCATCATCGTCATCAAAATTTATATTGTGAGCTTCTTGCATTAGTTGGTCGTAGGATTTGTTCCAATCATCACCAGATCCTTTCTTTCCGTAAGGGTTTGCTTTTGTAGGTGTTGAACCTACATCTTCTTCATCTTCGCTTACATATGCCTCATTGCTATTTGTATCGATGAATGTAGGTTTATTTAAAGCTATTTTAAATGCGATTAATTAATATCATGAGCAAATATTTATAATATATACTTTTTGAGCTATTAGTGTATGCTATTGACATAGTATCAGGACCAGTCTTATTGTCTTCAAGATCAATACTCTTTACAGACATTTTATCTTTGACAGGTTGAATGATAGTATTACTTTGTATATCATGTTCTGTATAAATTGCTCCTTGTACAGCCGATATATTGCTTACATGGACTGTGCTCTTATACTCTCCATAGCTAGATGTTTGATGATTGGCAACACTTTCAGCTGTCAAAAAATTTGGTGTGATATTTACCATCTCCACCTTTGCCTTTTGTCCTCCTGCTGCTCTTGAATTAAATGCATTGTCATTATAAGCAATGCCTTGATTGTAATAGTCATTGTAGTCATCATCACTCTCATTTTCCTCAAAAGTTGCAACCGATCGATCTTTATAAGGTTGATTTAAGAATGTTTGATCATATTCTCTCTTACTTGCTTCTTGAATGATTGGTGTTGCAGTGTTGTAATTTTCCCTTGTGGCTGCTTGATTGCTATAAGCATCGGTCACTGACTCGGCTATACTTAGCCTAGTCTCTGAGTTGTCTCGAATTGCTGCCACTGTAGTTGCCGTTGCCACTGCTACTGTTGCTGCTGCAGGAGGAGCATTCTGATTTACAGGAGCGTCCGACATGATATCAGGACTAGCTACCTCACTAATATGACTAGTAGTAAAAGGACTATTGTTTATGACGTTTTCTTGACCTTTAATTCTTTCATCAATATCAGTCGAGATAGAGACAACCTTTACAGCTTCTTCCTCTTGATCCTTCGTTTCTCTACTACTGGCATCACTAGAGACAATGTTCTGGTCTACATTTAGCTGTTTCTTAGCCTCTTTGCTATTAACATTACTACTGGAAGCAAAAGGAGCATCATTGGCTTTGGCGTGAAGATCTTTTACTTTTTCACTGACATTACTGAAAGCAAAGGCAGTAGCAACGGATTTGGCTTGACTGTTTTGCTGATTCTCATCTTCATTATTCGTATGACTATATGCGGCAGCAATATTTCTAACCTTATTTTGCTGATTTTTAGACTCCAAATTATGTTGAGAATCTAAAGAACGAGCTACGTTTCTGTATCCCTCTGCTTCTTCAAATCCAGCTATTGTAATTGTCTCGCCATGATAGGTCGATTCATGGCTATAATGAATAACATCATCTATTTTTTTATCCATTGGAAGCTTGCTGTTATCGCTGTTTATTGAACTGTCTTTAATAGTATTTGGTTCGCTGATTGCGATTTCTCTTCTATCATTGGTTTCGCTTGTAGTTTGTTTTATTTGGCTTGTGTTTATATCAGAAGAAACATTTTTGTTCCTCTCAGATGACAAGATGAGAGGTTGTGTGAGGTCAATAGATTTATTGGCACTATCAGTGGGTCTATAAGCATCCTCAATATCGAGGCTGCTGGGTAGAACAGAGTTGCTATCAGTAGCATGTGTGCTATATAGAGAATAGCTGCTGCTGTTTGTTTTAGAGTTGTTAAAGTAACCATTCGCATTAGTGTGCAAAATATCAGTCTTTTTGGTGTCTTTGGAGTTGTCTGTAGTTTCTGTATAACCACTTCTGTTATCAATAGCATGTTTATAGTAATCATTCTCTTTCATATTTGATTCGCTAGGATTGTCATAGAAACCTTTGCCTGAAATAATCGATGCGCTGTCCTCTTTATTTATGTGATGTATGCTATTACTACTGCTAAAATCTGAGCCGGCTTTGATGTTCTCATTCGATATGGTCTTTATTTTATGAATACTAAAATTATCCTCTTCGGCTTTTTCAATGTTTTTGTCTATTTTTGACTTAATCTGTAAGCTATCTTGGGACTTATTAAGCTGAACATTATTTGAGTCGTTTTGGTTGTTCTCCTGATCAGATTCATCAGCACTATCCTCGTTCTCTGAGAATTTTAATCTGCTGCTAGCTGTGCTTTTTATATAAGCTTTCATTGCTTCGATATCATTATTGTTATTGCTATTGTCTATCTCAAATCTCTGTATTCTTTCAGTTCTAAATGTATTTTTTGCTTCTTCTTGTGAAATAATAGTCTTCTTTTCAAGTTGATCACTAATATTATCCTCTTCTGCCGACTTATCATGCATAACAATAGCTTTTCTTTCAAAATGATCATTATTATCTACTGTTGTTTTCAGTTTTTGCGTTTGTGCGTTTTCTTTTGTGGAGGCTAAAGGACTGGGTATCTGCTTGTCTATTGAAGATGTAAGCAGCTTGCTGAGTAACCTGATGTGTGATATAATTTACCTATTATGTCTTCAGAGTTCTTTCGTTTTGAATGATGCGCATGAGAATCTTCCTCTTCATCGCTGCTCTCCACACTAAGTTCATCCTTTTTCCACACTTGGAATCGCTTTCCTGTAGAATAAATTTCGACTTTTTCTTCTTCATTCAAATTCTCGTGTACGTTAATAATCTTTTTCACTTTTCCATTTTTTCTCATGATAGATATCTTTTTTCCTGAAGCCAATACTGATTTATTAGAGTCCGTCGGGTTAAATGGCTTTTGTTTTTTTTCTTGCTTTTCAGTCAAGGGTGAATCTATTTGAGCTTCATTATTTATTTCAATAATTGGTATATCGTTCGCTCCGTGATCTAACTCTGTTTCAGGAATTAATTCATCTGGTATTATGATGCTGGGTTCTTTAATTTCGTCATTTTCATCCACTACTTGAATAATTATTTCTTCTTCTGGTGTGCTCTGAAGACTGGTTGAACTTATGCTTGGAATAAGTGGACTAACAAGTGTACTAGTCTCTTCTTCTTTAGAAGGGGCTTCCTCTTTTTCATTCACTTCTGTCTCTGGTTTCTTTTTGTTGGCTGCTTCTTTTGCTGCTTTTAATGTTCGAAGCGATGGAACTTTCTTTGGCAATGTGTCTGATGCTTGCTGTCGAAATACGCTTGTTGAAACTACAGATCGATCTTTTAAGATATTGATCACTCTCGAGCTACGCTTTACTTGATCTGCCGCATTAAGGAATTTTGATTTGTCTTTTACGGATGCAGTATTGGTAGCTTCTGCCACCTTAAGTTGGACTTGCTCCTTTTGATTGGCAGGAACTTCTTGTCCTTCAAATTTTCTAAACAATGGGTTATTCTTGACAGCCGATCTTTGAGCAAGCTGAGCCACTTCCCTTTGTCGCTTTAATCTTTCCTTTTCTTTCAACTCTGCTTCTTCTTCTTCACTCAAAACACGACGCTTACGTTCCTCTAAATGTCCTGGACGGAAATAACGACGTGTAGAGTTTTGTCGTTCCTTATTTGCCTTGTTTTTTACATTGTTCGGAGATTCTGCCAGTTCACGCAATCGTCTGAATCGATCAGAGGTAGCAGACGGTTTATTGGATGTACTGCTATCCTTTTTCTCTCTGTTAATTAGTAGTTTGGGCTGATCATTGTCCATAGGTAAATGACCGAGTTGGTTGGGTTTGTTCGCATCAAGGCCCTTGTCAAGAAACATCTGTATGAGTTCTTGCCTATTTAAGAAATAAGCAAGATGCATGATCGTATTCTGTTCTTGTCCCCATAAACAAGTATCTAGTTCTACTTTAGTTGATTTCTATAATGTAAAAAAAGCATGAGAATATATTCATCTTATCTGTAGTTGATCAATCTTAACCCAAAAACCTTTAAAATAAAATCAATCAATTCATTTCTATCCTCGGCCCACTCGTCCCCTTCTATCCCATAGTCAAACAATATATGATGAAGTGCATACAAAGGACGAATGGAAGTACCCAAAAGTTTAAATTCTTGTAATCGATCAACAAAATGCTTAAAATCTGTTTCGAGATGAGAAGAAGGTGAAAGGGGTGTCCATAAAAGGCTCGGTTGAAGATCAAGTAACTCTTGGACACTATGAAAGTCAAGTGCTTCAATGGCTGTTGTCCAATCTAGTATAAGTGTTTCGTCAACAGGCTCCGTCATATATAAAGTAAAAAAAAAAAAAAAAGAAAGAGAGAAAGGGGAGAAACAATAATAAAAAAAGTAGTAATAGTAATAGCTGTTGAGTTTCTATATCTGGTGTTTTGTACACCCAATAAATGATCCAAAGGTAACTCTATTCAGCAAGGCACACTTAAATACTTGTTGTACAATCACTTTTAGTCCCGCATTTAGATATGAAAAACAATTTGTAGTAAAGTTAGGGATAGTCTATACATATAATATAAAAGAATAATTAAAGCAATATCAAGCTGAAATAAAAGAAAAAGAAAGAAAGAAAATGAAATGTAAAGAAATGCTGGCTGCTTATTCTTATTCATGTAGCAAAGCTCAGCTCTTTATCTTGATACAAATTAAAAGCTGCTTATTATATAAACACGAATAAAAATTTAAACGGTATTTACCTTCAAAAGAAAAAAGGCTGTGCTCCTTCTCTCTTTCGGCAGAGACATATCCCAGCTATAATTAAGCACAATTACCTTCACAAAAACTTTTATAGTTGCACGGTTCCTATTAAAGATCTAGGATAAGTTTGATTTGTGCAATAAAACCATAACATTAAGACTAAGTATTGAAATAGCTGCAGTTCATAAATGAGCAAGAGAACTAATATGTGTGTCATTTTTGGTAAGATTATACCTAGGTTGCTTCCTTATTTAATCTATTTGCTACTATTTACTGAGTTTGTGTGTGCTCTTTGTGATTATGACACAGACACATATTAAAATCAGCCAGTTAAAAACAATTATGCGTATTCCTTTTTCTATTATAGTATAGTTTGTCGACACCAAATCCAGATACTTTTTGATAAATAAACTATGCTCAGCATTTGACTATTATCTCTCTAACTTAATTGATGTAAGAAAGGAAGACGCCAGATCTACTCTAGTGCTTTCTTTTTTTTAATACATCATGAAAATAGCTGCTACTGTATTAATTGTGATCAAATGCTAAACATGCAGATCAAACACTGCCTATTTAACTAGGATGATGCTTTAAGTTTATCTTCAAAATTAGCATCCTTTTCTATTTTAAAGAAAATTATTATATTCATCCATACTTATCATATAACCTTTAAACATTTGAGGATCATACTCTATCTTTGCAACCGCCCTGATTTTAAAGAGGGACCATGCTTCACAGCATTTGGATTATTTATGAACTTTTATCATAATGCCATGGAGGTAATCGGAAAACAATAATCAGAAAGAAAATCACAGCTGTCCACAACAATAACTGCAAAGCATTTCATACAAGGTTTCTTGTGGATATGTCATCCGTTCCATAATTGAAAAGCATTTACTTCACCCAATTAGTGTAGCCAAATTCATGATGGGTTTGGTTTTTAAATTCAATACAGAGTTTGACTCTGGAAACTTTGTATCTATAAACACATCCTTTGCAAATGCTAAAGTCAAAAGCGGTTGTGGATATAGAACTATTTAATGGGCAAGGTCACATGCTTTGGCCAGAAAATCAACTGATAGCCTTGTATGTTTATTACATAGCCAAAAAAAACGAAAGAAAATAAATGCTTTTTTATATCTTGGTTATCTGAAAAGTGTCATGAATGAACTCATTATCCTAATGGCAGAAAAGACAAGAAATCATTATCAAAAATGATTAACTCTAAAGACTTTTGACACAAGCGTCTAATATTTTTTTTTATTCGTACATACTAAGAACCCCTTAGTCAAAAAAAAATGGCAAGCTAATGCTTATCGTCTTACTATTCCTTTTAGTGTCTTCACCTTTGCAAATAAATTTGAAAAGATTCTTAAAGCGTGCAAATATAAAAGATTGCTCATTTTTTACATGACTTCGTAAGTGTCAAAAATATGACTTGAAGTTTCTACTCAATTAATATAATACAGTAATTCGAATGCGTAAGAATATATCTTGTCTTAGTGCTTTTTTATGAAATCTCATGTAGTATTTTAATTAGAAAAAACACTTTCGGCTTTGAAAATGCTTAAACCTTTATTGTCAGAGCTTTAAAATTTTGATAAACGCGTCAAGAACAAGACACTTTAAGCTCGAGTTTTTCTGTTTCATTTGTTCTATTCTATCATTATTTTTTATATATGAATACAAATAAAAAGAATAACAAGTTTGTGTTTCACGTATGGAAATGTTGGATGAAAATAAAACCAAGTTTCTTTTAAGGAACAGTAAACGGTGTTGTCCTTGCATGATGAACTATAAATAGTAAATTACTCCATCCGTCGATTTTTGAAGAAGAGCCTTATGTTTGCCGAAAAACGAATGAGAGCATTGTACTTTCTAACTCGTTTGCATATTGACGTAAAATACGCGTAGAGTATAAACATTATTTATCGAATCAGTCCATAATGATGAAAGCAATAGCAAGCAGTACTACAAATGCTACATAAAAAACACTTATTAAATCGTTGTTGTATTTTAATAAGGATAGGGTTTGAAATACCAACTATTTTAATGACAAAAAAAGTCTTTTTTGGGAATCTTTTTATTTCATATTTTAAATGCCGAATTACCTTACTAATGAAATGATCGTCTCTTTCTCTTTTCTTTCTTTTTTCTCTTTCTGTTAAACACAACAATGGAAAACATACCCAACACGTTGGTAATAAAAAATAATACATTGCTCAATATTTACTCAAATTAAAAGAACATAGAATGTAAAGGACTTACTGCAAAATATTGGTAAAGAAAAAAATTGGTCCGAAAAAGATGTTGAAAATGACCTCTTGATCCTTCAAAAAAATCGTATTGTCACTGTAAGTGTAATGTATAAAGTATACATGAATGCTTATTATGCTTACAGGTAGATGATTTAAGATCCTTGTCACGAGAAAGTTGGACAGTAAATGCTTGTTAACAAGCCAGTTGTATTGTTAATAATAACAGCGATTTAATTATAGCAAATTGAATTACTTCCATTAGTCAAAGATTTATTAAGATTTGCTATTGATTCAGATTGGCCTAAAGATGATCGTAAGTAAACGAATATATTTTCATGTAAAACATACTTAAATCAATAACAGAATATCAAAACAGTAAAAAGAAAGAAAAGAAGAACAAAAAGAAAGACAAGAAAGACAAGAAAGACAAGAAAGACAAGAAAGATAATAAGGAATTAGGTGAACCAGTGACACCAATTGTGTTAAATGATCAACAAGAACAGCAAATTGCAGTTGAAAATACAATCAAGAATGGCTTAATTCCTGAATTATCCGCAATGCATATCACTGGCGAAACAAGTACAACTGACAGTGATGATGAACCTGCTTCACCATCTGATACGCCAATACGTAGAAAAAGTGTTACTTTTTCAGAGGAAACTCCTCTTGAAGAAAGTGAAGAAGCCCAAAAGAAAAAGAAGAAAGAAAAGAAAAAGAATAAGGAAAAGAATAAGGAAAAGAATAAGGAAAAAAATAAGGAAAAGAATAAGGAAAAGAATAAGGAAAAAGAAAAGAAAAATTAATGCTTTATTTCTTCTTTTTCTTCTTTTTTTCACGCTCTGTTAAATACATTGATAAAAAGTCCCCTTGTGTACCAATCTTCTTTTTTGATTTTACTGTCTTTGGTTTTTCTTCTTCTTCTTCTTCTGAATCTGATTCTTCTCGTCTTCTTTTATTGTTTACTTGCTCTGTATTTGCTCTTCTATTTTGATTTAGTATCTTGTTTTTAAGTTGTGTTTCTTGTTTTGAGGCTGGCCTAGTATTATTATCATTTTGATGCCTCATCGCTTCCGCATGAGATAAATATTTTGCACCCAATCCGAGTCTAATAGAATAAGTATTGTTTCATTCCGTTGTAGTTTAACTCTTTACCTATCAGGTCTACCTGTTGAATATTTCTGTAGTGTAAACTCTTCTTCTTCTTCTTCCAATTTCTCTCCTGGCTTTGGCGGTGGTAGCCATGAATTGATAAGGCTTCTAGCCATTCCGATAGAAGCGTCTATTTGTGTCTTTATCTTTTCATTCTCTTCTACATTAACTTTTGTTTTTTCAGTCATTTTAAAAAAATAAAAAATAAAAACAAATAAAATGTAACAACAAAAATGACAGCTTGTGGCTTATTATATTTTTTGTGCTCTATCTTTCATTGACATAATCTATCAACCTTTGAAAACAAGTTACTCAAAGAGCCTGAAGATAGTTGATAGAAATCAGAAAAGCTAGCAAAGATCAAATTTCATTAAAAGCAATAGATTTTTTCGGATGTTTATGATAATGATACACATATCAGACAGTGTCAAAGTAAGAAATGGAGTTGCTAAAGAAATGATGATTACAAATTCTGGCTGTTAAGCAAAATCTGAACGAGAAACCACTAATTCTCAATTAACATGTGCTTAGAATCAGCTAATATCCAACAAGAGAATAAACACCATTTTCTCTAAAGGTGCCCGAATGAACGGAGAACAATTTGAAAAAAATATATAAATGTATACACGTACATATTAAAAAACCGGTGAGTTTTTTGGATATTCTGTTATAAATGACGATTATCTAAGACTAAGTGGCGCTACCTGAAAAACATTTGGATGTTTGTTAGCAAAGAATTGTCTTTTTGGGCTAAGTCAAATTGGCCTTACTGATAGATTATTGTCGGCTATGATGTAAAAGCTTTATTTCTTTCCTTTCGCTCTAACAATTGAATAACATGACAAAAAATACATTTTTTTATGAATACGGACACAATAATGTCTACAATAAGGATAGAGAGAGTCTTCGATTCGATGGAACGTGAGTTAACCGAAATCAGTGATCCAAACGTAATACCTGAAACTATAACAAGCCAAAAGTCCTATTTGAGTCTCAAATCAGCAGAGAAAGAAACTACTGCAAAAGATTCAACAAAAAAAGGCCAAAGAAGTGGCCAAGAAGCTACAAAGACTACAACAACCAAACCAGAGAGATATTTATTAACCGAATGATCGAGGGTCCTACGGAAAGATGAAAAGTGACTTTGCAAGCAAAGGATCTTGGAATTAATCCTCTTACTGCTATGCGCTGGTGGAAACACTATCAATAAACAGAGAAGGTAGCTTACAAAAAGCTGCAAAGGAATTCCAGCCGACCCAACACACTGACTCATGAGCATGAGCAGCACATTCAACAAATCGTAGAAAAAGACGCGCAACTTTGTGCTGATGGCATTATTGATTCTCTGAAATCGCAGTTTGAGGGCTTGAAGATTTCAAAGTCTCAAATGAACCACCACTTGAGAAACAACATACTCATTTCAATAAAGAAGCCAATCTTCGACCCTATGACAAGAAACTCTGACAATAACTTGAAAAAAAGATACAAGTGGTTCATGAAGTGGAAAGGCTCGGGTTTGGGTTATACTAAGAGCTACGCTTTTATTGATGAGGCTGCCAAACAAAAAGAAAAAAAAAACACTTGCAGGAGTCAAAGGGCAAAGAGCAGGCGACATTATGATTGAAGAGCCTACTATAGAGTACGTTGATGTAGAGGAGAGTACTACCATCGAGAACAACAAGCCACTAGCAAAAGGTACAACTACTGCTCACTTTGTAAGATCTATAAATGAGCTTCTTGATATCATGAACATGGACGAAAGTCTTATGGGTAGTTATCTTGTAATGGGTTGCTGTAATATTCATAAGCCTCATCCAAACATAAGAAAAATTGAGAGTAGAGGTTATAGAGTAATGTACTTACCTCCTTGTTCGCCAGAGCTCAACCCGATTGAGCAGTTTTAGGCTATAATTAAAGGAAAGCTCAAACATCGTCGAATGAAAACTTATTGAGTCGAAGTGCTGATGCTTGTTCTCAAGTTCTTTATGGCTTCCCTTGTCAAATCATCTACTGTTGCAACAAGACACCAATGCGAGCATGCTTTTAAAATCATACTATGATATTTTCATAACACCATACCTATTTAGAAGATAAATTTTGCGAAAATTGGTATGGTTAAAACAGCTTTATTGGGCTCAGCGAAGGACCTTTAATGGAGATTTTGATCGGTGAATATATCACCATTATACAGTGACATTACAAGATGACAGTCCAACATTTTATACTCATCAAGTTTGTTAACATATTTATCATTGAGGTTTGATGAAAAAACATAAATTTGACACATTCAGACGCTAATAACTTCTCGAGTCCTATCTACTATAACTACTATTCTATGTGAACCTAGAAAACAAGCATCTTCTATTACAAGCTACTACACGGTGTAAGCTCATTGTAGGCACATTGTTATTATTCGGTTTTAGCTGTGTTTGAATAGATTTATATAGATGGGATGGGAGTATCTCTTTTTAACACTTAAATCAATTTCTGGAGACACTTTTTCTTTTTGTTCGTATATTTCACTCATGAAAACACATTGGAAAATGAAAGGAAAGCAAAAGGATACTTTATTCTCTTCAAACCAAAAGAAGCCATCTAAGAGCGAAAACGGTAGGCTCCATATCTAATAATGGATTGAAATGTCACTGACCACAAAATTGATATCATTATAGACTCGTTTGAACTATATGTAGAAGACAACCCAGACGACGACTACCAACCCGTTGTAACAGCTAGAAAAAGAAAAAATAAGTTGCATTGCCAAACTTGATGTAGGTAAACAGCTAGTCTAACGTATGAAACTCCATCATAGGCAGGGAAAATATTCCACAGAGTGGATCCCAAAAGAGGCTCAAAGGCAAAGTAAAAGCTATAGATTCTGAAGTTACTACTACAAGTAGTACTGATATCTCTACAACAGATGAACCTACCGTGTTCAATAAGATCACTCTTGAGGACTATGATCTCGAATATAGCAGTGACGATTTTGATGCACCTGCCATCAAAAGTCCCTTTTTGGATGAATCAAGCAAGTCTGCTTCTCGTATCACCAAAACAACTTCTGCTGCTGTGGAGTCAAGCACAGCCGCTTCTAAAGCAAGTATAAATTCTCCCAAGCCTAGTAAACTTGTTCCAACTGCCTTCAAGTCAGTTGCAACTTCAGTCAAGTCAAGTTTTTGTCCTGTGCCTGTTGATAAGGCAAGTGACATTAAAGAAGGCCCTAAGAAAATAAGTAAGCGTGTGATGACAATTAAAACGACTGTAAAGAATATTTGGAAACTAGCATATTTACAGCCATTGTATGATTTGGTTCACATTACCAACTTACTAATTATACATACCTTGCCTTCACAAAGTACATATATTTACAAGAACTGGCAGCAAACGAAAATTTTGCGTTGAACAGCTTTGTGACAAAAAATTTCTTTGTTGAAATTTTTCTGAGTCTTGTTCTCTCAAAGGGTGGAAATAGCACAAGACTGAAGGATACGACCAAAAATTATAGGCGGTTGATATCAAAATATAAAGAAGCTTACTTTGAAGTCGCTGTTTATACTCCCCCAACTTACCATATGCTCAGCAAATAGCCTTGTACGAGTGTACGAAGATCCAAACGGCCTACTATAATAACATCAAAGTTCATTTTGGAAACAGGCTGCGTAGTTTGATCAACAAGTTATTTAAAAAGAAGGAAAAGGCAGAGAGTCTCAGAGGAGAAATGCAAGCAAACAAGTCTAGTAGTAAAGTGATAAAAGAAGCTATCCGAAAGACAATTTATCGACCTTGCAATCGGGTGAAGCTTGCCATCGCCAAAAAAGAGATGCCTGAAGTTGGTCTTTTAGATGATCAGTCAAGAACACAATTCAATGATTTTCTCTCAAGTTACCCAGAGGACTACACTTTTCAAAAAAACTCAATTTACTATGATGTTATGGCTAGTCCAAAAAACCATTTCAAAGCCTTCTTCAGACTTGCTGAGCTGTCAGAAGTCGAACAGATGAAACAGTTTGCTTGTTTTCCGCTACATAGCACCTTTATTCCTTGCTACATGACATTGGATAGCAAAATAATCCATTACCATATTCTCAAGAGCAAAAAGAATCCAAAAACAGGAAGCAAGTTTGAGACATGGGGTGCCGCCGTAGACCTAAATAAAAAGGCGTTCAAGAATCAAGGATTTCAAAAGTCTTTGCGTTTCCAAGGAACTCTCGAAACAGATGGAGTCGGTGTCTCCATAATAAAGCAAAACATTGATACAAGCAGAAAGTCGCCTAAAACCAACACTGAAAAGAAAGTGGACGGTAATCAAACAGAGCATATTGAAGGATTAGGTCAAGCCGACTTAAAGAGCACTGAAGGCAAGTGTGTCTTGATAGACCCTGGAAGGCGGGACTTGATGTACTGCATGAAAGAAACCAGCACTGTTGAAGAAAAACAAAAACTTATATATACGAAGAACAACCGCACAAAATGTTCAAGGCACTTCAGATATTTAAAAAAAACATACTCAGCCTTTTGTGGTCCAGAAAGCCGAAGCAATCCTTTCTAGATCTGAATCCAACTCTGTAAACTTGAAGAAATTTATACAGTACATTAAAACAATAGCATCAGTAAAAAGTACTTTATACGAATATTATGGAAATGAGACAATAAAGTCTAAAGAAACATATTTCTCTGAATCCGAATTTGATTTTCGAGTCGACCAAAAATGTAATTTGTATTATGGAAATCTGTTCATAGCAAGAATCAATGGTTTTTTCCCTCAACCTATGAATCACTATACTGATAGCTCTGTAAAGTCTCAACTGTATGACACTTACCTACAAATAATGTTACAACGAAAGCATATTTCAGAAAGACTAGATGATAGTGAGAAAAGCAAAGCTCTAGGACTGGCAAAAGAGATGTATAGACGATCACAGAAAAGCAATTACAAAAAGACAATCAGTACAACATTAGAAAAGCTACAACTTTTACCTTTTCGAAAATTGAAATTTTCAAGTAAACTCTTCTTTGACCAGAATGATCAAAAATTGGTGCGTAGCTTAAGAGCAAAGTTTGGCCAAGATGCTGTCTTAGTTTCTGGAGATTGGTCCGCTCCTAATGCCAAGTACCAAGAATCGACAAGAAGCAAGGGGTTAATCAGGATGTTAAAGAGGAACGGGTTTGTTGTCTACTTAATCAATGAATACAAAACATCTTCCCATTGCCCAACCTGTGAAAACGAATTAGAAAAGTTCAAAACCGTGCCGAACCCTCGCCCTTACCAACGAAAAAAGAAGCCGGACGTGCTATGCAATGGTTTGCTGAGGTAATTCAAAAAAGAGGAAAAAAAACTAGATTAATTCTTGATAACTAATGCAGTACTAGGTGTAAGAGCTCCTCGTGTCTTAAACAACAAACCACAGGAATAAAAAGAAGAATTTGGAATCGTGATCAAGCAGCCGTATTGAATTTTCTCAAGATCTTAAATAGTTTGAGAAAGACTGGCGAACGACCTAGCCTTTTCACCAGGAAATATCCTTTGGACTGATCATTTTTAAGTAGAACAAAAATAGGAAAATCACAAAAAAATTCTCCACCAAGGTTATCGCTTTGGTCATTTAATACAGGTATTACATTAAAACAAGTACAAAGCGACAACAATAAATGTACTAAACAAAATTTTCATTTAGGTTAGTGACATTTATTTTTCTGGAAATGACATTTATTTTTTGCTAAACGAAGTTTATTTTCTTCAAACCGACAAAATTTACCAGCCCCACTGTATTCATGGATCGACGTGAAAGGATCGTTTGTTACCAACGCCATAAACTGCTGGATAAATAAGAACATATATAAAAGCTCATCAATCTCGAGAAAGAAGAAAAGAAAAACTGTTGGAGGCACACATTCGCGCTCGAATGCTTTTTGATGCAAAAATGCTGGTTTACCAATAATCATTAATTTTGAGTACTTTCTGCACGAACTGAAAGCAAGAAGGAAGCTACAATTATTATATTAAAAGAATATATGCAGTTTTTTTTTTGCCATAAAAGACTGTAAAAAGTTTAGCAAATCAAAAAAGGTATGCATCACAAAACAGATTACAAGATATTTGCGCTTTCAACTTTCACGTAAATTTATTATCGTTTTGTTGCGTTATAGTTTATTAATATTTTTCTTTATTATCCTATAGCAAGATTATCAAGGACCCAGAAGACATGTTCTGGATTTTGAGGACACAAAAGAAGACATATTCTTTAGTAATAGTTGATTCGTCAAGTGTCTTTCGAAGATTTATGCACTATAACGATGTAATGTGATACATTGTTATCCTGAAGGCGCCACATTAGCTCGTTAGAAAGGATTGACGAGCTTCGAAGCTGTTTGCTAAAAATTTTAATATTAGGCAAACAGTGCTGCACTCTATGTACTTTGGCATCGAAATACTTTCTTACGAAGAGGAAAAAAAGAAAATATAGCTTATTCTTCCATGGCAAGCCATTTATAGTTCATATTAGTGATAACAGGCTTCTGTACTTGTTCTTTCATTCATTGTTGGAAAATATATCTGCGTATTTTTTCTAGTTTGCTCTATTCTATTAAAAAAAAAGTCTTCATATAGAGCTCCCTTATGCATGATAAGTTAGCATCCCTCTGACTTCTAAATGGCACAAATGTACTATTAAATTATGCTTATCAACACTAGGCTCAGAGGCTTCAAATCCATGAATGTACATCCATACATATTACCCATAAATATGTGAAATCAATTACATTAATGCATCAATAGCAGGCTATTCTTCCTTTGCATGAAATGCATGCTTGCCCAGGAGATGTTAATATATTCTCGGTTATCCTTCTTATTACATTGTTTCTGCGCATACCAATTCAAAAATATACATTCATATAAGAAACTATGTCTATCAGAATTATGCTTCAGAGTATGAATCGCATTATAATAGGAGGGTATGTTAAATACTTACAATTAACATTTCGTATGCATGAAATATTGATTAACTTTAGATACTGTGTGAGCCAAGAAGGCGGCATAGTGCATTTATATCGTAAATTATAATAGGAAAAGAATCTTCTCAAGATTACACATGCTTCTTCTCTTTTACTACGCTGTATTGAGAAAAATAGGTAAGTTTGGGGAATTGTTAGAAATATGAGAAATTAATACACAACACTCTAACATTCAATTTTTGGTATAGTAATTGATCTTCTACATCGATGCATTTAAATAACATATTAGCGTGGTTTGGATATTGAAGAATAACAAATACACGTGTTAGATGTTGAAAGATCCAAAAACAAGGCTGCTAATAATGCTATAAACATTATTTAAAAAAGAAAAAAGTCATTTCACAGAAGCTAATTAAAGACTTGAAAGGCAAGGACAAAAAATAAACAGAGCTTATAACAACTTGTGTTTACAAACATCACTTGCTCCTAAATGAAAATACGTAAACTTAATGAAGAAACGAAAATTTTGACTTCATAGGCCTTTTGTCTAAAGAATACGTCACTCAATAGTGTGTAACCATTCGCTCAGTTCTTTTTCTCAATTTTTTTCCGGGTTTTTTTTTTTTTTTTTTTTTTTTTTTTTTTTCCTCTTTGCGCAAAAAAATACCAAGCCAACATATTCAAATTTGCGTGTGTGATGCAGCCGATCTTGACAACAACAGAAGAAAAGCAAACTACGCAAACAAAGGGATATGTTAAACAACCAAACGGTACTCCGCCAAAACCAATCATGAAAACTGAAGAAAAGATCGGGTTGCCAGTTGAAATGGCTAGCATGGTTTCTTTAAAAAGCTTGATTGGGAAATTAGTTCACAAATCCTATTCGGATTTGATGACTTTAACGGATACGTAAGAATTAGCTGTGTCAAAAGAATTGTTGTATTAAACTTCCTTTTTATTAGTTTACCTTCAATGTCTGATGTAGAGAAAAAACGACAAATATTAAACTATACAACGTTTGTAAGAAAACAGTTTTTGAAATTACTTGCGCTCGTCAAATGGGCTGATTGTGCTGATGATATTCAAACGTGCCAGGTTAATGAACAATAAACACGTTAAATAGAATGAACCGAAATATTAACAATAAATAGAATATCATGGCCTATTTGCCAAATCAGAATAAAACATTTCAAGACACAGTGGATTACATTCACAAGATTCATGTAGAACTACCAGCAGCAAGAGTGAGGAACTTTGATATACCTACAGCTGTTGATATTTTAACTACAGGAACATATCAACGTATGCCTACGAAATTAAAAGTAAAGTATATCATAATAATGAATCTATGTAGTCTAACTTACTTATCTCAGGATATGATTCCACCTACACCATTGGCAGACGAGGAAGTATTAGATGTATTCCGAAAGATGAATGATACTATTCGTGTACGAATGCTTACTGAAGAAGTATTACCATCTCCTATGCAAAAATACCGTATAGGTACTAAAAAGACATTGGTTTCGTATATATTTATGATTAATCTTTATTTAGAAAATGGACGCATCTATTTCTCAATTGACAATGAATTTGAAATTGCATTGACACTTATGGGGCAAAGTCATACTAGAAGATGGTGGATTGTTTCTTTAGATATACTTGTTCAGGCATCGACTTGTGGAGGAGCTGCAACAGGTAAACAATGAAAAGCAACTAAACAACATCAATTTATTTATATCAAATAGACATTGATATTTCTCTAAATGACGCACAAAAGCAACACTTACGAATGAATGCACAAAAGCAATTGATACCACCAACTACACCTGAAGGAGGAGATGACAAACCAACAGGATTATTTTTCCCATTAGTCAACTTGTACGACTATCTTCATCTTTGCTGCCTTAACATGCAACTTGAAATGGTACATATCCAATTTCTCATGTTATCCAAGACAAGATGGTTGGACCAACTCAAGGTACAAATGGATCAAGAGCGAACAAAATTAGCAATTACTTATTGGGCTGGTGGATCATCTGCTGCTCACTGGGCTCGACCCCAGATGGAGAAAGAAGCAAGTAAAAGTACAGTGATAGAAATATCAGTGAGCGATGAACATGAAAAAGAATTAGCAAAAAAGAATATGGCGATTGTAGTGAGAGATGAAACAAAAGGACTGATTCAGAAAGCCGGCCTCGGTGCATCTGTCCGATTATCAAAAGTTGATCCTTTGGAGAAACCAAAAATTGTTTCTTTGCTTAAATACCCAAAGAACTGTCTGAACGTTTTATGGGGTGATTCAAAGGATCTTCATACCAATGCCAATCTTCTCGTAAGCAAAATACACATTGAAAAAAATATGTACGTTTTAACTCTTATATAACAGAATGCTTCTGATTTGAATGCTGAAGAACTTTTACTTCATGTTACAAAATATCACAGTAAATGTATTAAGGATAGAATGCGCCAACTTTTGGAATCACAAAAAGATTTCTTGAAAGAAAATGGCTTGCATTTGATAGAGGATAATGGCAATAATGATGAAAGTCCAGTTATTGTTCAATACAGACATGATAAATATATTAATATAGAAGTCGATTCACGTACTGGAAAAGTAAGGGCCCATGAAACAAAAAGGAGCACAAATGAAGGAAATGGTAAATATGCCATTATAAAAAAAACATGCACTCAATTTTCATTCTTAGTGAAATTATCAGGGTTAGAAGAAAGGTTGAATAATGATCCAGAGAACATTTGTAAACACCTACTCTGGCTCCGATCTGACATGGTTATTCGTGAAATTATTTCGTTAGCAAAACTATTGAATTTACAGCCCTATCACTCCTCACAGATGAATCTTCGACCAGAAGATTTTACAAAACTGTTTGGTGATTTCGTTCCATCGAACAAAACAGAAAGATTCCCTGCTCACTGTGTCTTTCTTCAATTCTCTCAATTTGAAAATTGGTATTTTGTACTCGCAACAATCAAAAATGAATTTAAGTCATGGCTGTGCTGTTTAAAGTAAGTTTAATTGCTCTTTGGGAGTAAATAATTCAATATTTTTTTGCAGCAAAATATATGATCAGAATAGTATATATCAAGCCATTGTTGATTTCATTTATATCGATTGTGATGAACTACGGAAAGATGAAGGGGTGATTGAGGATGAATGTAATAAAAAACGAAGATCTGAAGAATTAAAAGAGGAAGACTGCTTAAAAAAGAGAAAGACGTCAAACGAAGCTTGTGATATGATACATCTCAAACAATCAGACAAAGCGGACAAGTAAAAAAAATGAAGAATCACTCAAAATAGAGAGCTTATTACTGTTATAATAGTTTATTCATGGATTTTCAATATTTAGCCAAATTGAATTCTTTTTGTAGAGGATACATTACAAATAGAAAGATTGAGTTACAACTTCAAATTTATAAAGAGGCACTTCATTACCGTAAGCGGCCATTGTTAAAAACAATATCGCCTACAGAAACACAAGTCAAAAATCATCCAATTTCACACAAAATGGAAACCATTTGCATATCAAGACAAGACTTGCTACGAACTTGTGCTTATTATCATCATCAACGAGATGGGAAAAAGAAAGAAAAGAGAATAGAGACTGTGCCTTGGATTGAAAAACTACTGTCTCGTATGAAGAACGAAATCTTAATTCGATCCTTTGGTTGGTGGGATTGTGATAGAGGAGAATGCTATGTTGTTTTTCAAGATACGCTAGATTGTGATAATATAACATTGCAGAGTAATGACATTGGAGATCATATTTCTTTGGATAAGTTAAATAGCACAGTATCTTTTACCTATGCTAATATTGATACCTGTGTGGATCAATTTTTAAATGACTGGGAAAGAATATTTATGATGATTAACCTAAGTAGACAAGGTAATTGTATATATTTATTCTATATTTTATACTAAAATATAGCAAAGTTCCTTCTGTTTGGTTTGCCAAGTATAAAGATCAGTTGATATTTGACCCAACCAATTTGCAAGAGTTATCATTTACATATGCAGAGCATTACACCTGTACTATAAATTGGTCTTCTTCAGCCAAAGGCAGGTCACGAAGATATGATATTGAGTTTGGCATAGTGGATAAGAACAAATCAACTCTACTAGTTTCAAGTAATCCTCACTGGAAGATCACCACTTTTTTAAGGGATATTTTAAACGAAAAGCGTGACTTGATTTATTTTGTACAGGTAAAATACATATACACACCATTGTCGTTTTACATATTGACCTGATAACATTCACTTTCATTCATTTTAAAAACTAAGATTTTATTTCATACTCTGCCTGAACTTCTTGAATTCATATGCTGAAAAGAAACAAAAAAAAAATAAAATATGCTATTCAATGCACATATTCAAGTAGTCCGAGAGCATGAATCATTATGATATTGGTTTTTAAATAAAATAGATAAAAAAAAGTACATATATACCCACAATAGACTTTGTCTTTCTATGTTTATGAGAATAATGATGAGTAAGCCCCCTTCCTTTACCATTTACCCCTTACCCCATTTAAAAAGTTCATGTGTAACAAAATTGAGACATTATAAAAATGTTTTAATTTTCACTTTTTCTTTTATTTTTTATAACAAATGACACCGCCTATGTAAATAAATAAGACCAATTTTTCACTAAAATATTGATTATAAAAACCTAGTTCTGATAACAAAGATAATATGATTAATAATACTAATATCCAAAGAACTGCTATCTTTCTTCGTTCCGCCAGGAAAATTGTATTGACAGGCTCTGAAACAGAGGAAGAAGCTAGAGCTGCTGAAAAGCTTCCTATTCATTTACCGCGTCCAAGGACCTTTGATGATGTTCATTCACAAAGAGTTCATATGAAACAGAAACTGGCTGCAGGATTTCGCTTACTTGCAAAATATGGCTGGGATGAAGGTGTAGCGGGCCATATGACTCTCAGGGATCCAGAGTATCCTGATCTTTTTTGGTATAAAAAAAAAAAAAAAAAAAAAAAAAAAAAAAAAAAAAAAATTTATTATTTTTCTCCAAGGGTCAATGCATTTGGTCAATACTTTGGACATATTAAAGCAAGCGATTTAATTTTGGGGGATCATTCTGGTTCAATCGTACGAGGACAATATACTGTAAATAAGGCAGCATTTGTAATTCATGAAGCTGTGCACAGAGCTCGATCGGATGTTGTTTGCGCTGTTCATACGTAAATGAATACACATACAAACATACATATATTCTTACATAATTGTAATAGTCATTCAATGTATGGTAAAACGTTTTCAACCCTTGGTAGAAAACTATTACCCATTTCTCAAGACTCGTGTGCATTTTATAATTCTCACGCTATTTATGAAGACTATGGAGGTGTAGTCTATGATAAAGAAGAAGGCGAACGATTAGTAAAAGCTATTGGTGCCACAAACAAAGCTCTTATTCTGCAGAACCACGGCCTTTTAACAGTAGGAAAAACAGTAGATGAGGCTATTTGGTGGTTTATCGCTATGGAAAGATCATGTCAATCTCAATTATTAGCCGAGGCTGCTTTAGCTGATGGTTATAAAGGGTTGGCTGTAGTTTCAGATGAAGTTGCCGAATTGACCCATAAAACTGTAGGAGAAAGTTTTGCAGGTTATGCTATGTTTCAACCATTGTATGAAATGATTATTAAGGAACAACCAGATTGTTTGGAATAAAAGTCTTTTGGTTTTTATTTATCTTTCTTTTTTATCCTTTTTTTAGCAAAGTATAATCTAAAACACCAAAAAAAAATATCACAGTGAGTTTTTTTAAAAATAGTACCCCTTTTTTATATCACTATAGTGTACTTTTTACAATTTTGATTTGGTTTCTTTTCTTATACAGTTAAAAATAGAATATACAAGAGGATAACTTAGAAATAATAAATTATAGTGTTCAATTTAATTTTTGTACTTTTTGAAAGCAAACCCCATGACAACTGTAGTACTTGTATGTTTCTTTATCACTTTAATGTTATGGCCAGGAGTGTTTTATATAAAGCATACACCATGTATATTTTGCATAACTTCTCAATATATTTTTTTCTCTAAAAACTTCTGAAATTATCAAATCCAGACCTCTTAGTAGGAAGCAAGATCTTTCATTAAATTTTGGTACTAATATTCCTATTTCATAATCATATAAAAGCATTTTAATGGTTTGAATTCTTTTACTCTCCTAATTTCATTCGTATAAACAATTCAAGGGCAACTGTTATTTTGTTTTTCTAATTTGAATAACCTTAGTTATTATGTATAGGTTACATTGCATTAATGGTTCTTTTTTAAAAAAAAATTGGATATTTAAAAAGTATCTAAAAAATAGTAGCTTAAAGCTGTAGAACAGAAACTGATTGTGCTTGATATTGATAAATATAAGTGGTTATACAGGTCGTAATTAAAATAGAATAAAATACAAGTTTATTGAAATAATATCATACATTTGATCCAAGTAAACATATTATAGAAGAGTATATATTTTAACTATGATAATTCTTTGATAAGAATAAGCATTAATTAAAGTGATAAGATCTTTTCTTATTGTCAGAAATGTTACATAATTGAAATAGAGTGGAAAATAACGTTATTTAAATTATTGAAGAATTTCCAGAATGAAAAATAATCTATGACAGAAATGTAAAAGAACAAATGAAAAGTTTTCATAATCATATTTGTAGATAGTGTTATTCTCCAAAGATAATCATTGTATAGCAATAAGAATTATCAAATATTAATAGCGTGAGTGTATTGAAATGTAGACCTATTAATATGTATCTATATTTACCAAAATATATTGGTGAATGAGGACCAAATACTTATATTAAATTATGAAAAGATCTGCATAGTAATATTACTTTGCTGATGTCTTGTAAGTTGTTGTTTTATATAGAATTTAAGTGGCTGCTTGATAAGTAGTGACTACCAGATTTTATATGTAAGATCAGTATGAGGTTTCTTGATAAAACAATATAAAAGAAAAGTAAAATAAGAGGTCAGGAACTTTTTATGAGTAAAGTTAGCCTATTTATTGAGTGAAGTATATAAAACATATAAGAGAACTTGATTAATGATTTCGTCCTTTTTTTTTTGACTTTTTTCATTTTTTAGTGTCATATCCCAACATACTTTGATCATGATTCATATTCAATTTATAAGAAATCAGAGTAGTGAATGCTTTACAAAGATTTATTACAGTCTTTTCTCTATTATTCGGTCATAACTAATTCCATCCCTTCAACTTATTACAAGCTGTTTAATATAGCACCTGATGCAATAGGACATAAATGAAAAATAGATTTACTTAAACATTATAAACAGTCCATTTGCATAACCAGGAACAGGTCTTCATATTAAAATTTATTCATACTAGATCTACATCTATAATTAATTAAAGTATCTTGAAAAGGATTTAATTAAACCTTCATGAAAAGGGTATAAATACCAGATATAACAATATTAAATAAAATGATAACTTTTTAAGTCTCGTTGAATTTTATAGCCTTTTTTATTCTTACGAGATAATATAGATGAATAATGTGTTGTATAATGGTAAAAGTGATTGAGAAGAAGGTAGAAACAAAAATAAAGAAACAGTTTGAGTACTTTTTGAGACTGATCTTTATTTCAGTTTAAGTTAAAGTAAAAATTACTCTAATTGAAGACAGGTATTTATATCTTATTGAGTGAGTGGTTTGATACCTTCTATTATGATCGTTCCTCTAATCTTCAGGTACTTTAGCAAGTGTTATCTCTAATTATGATTATGATTGTGAAAACTTTTCATTTGTTCTTTTGTATGTCTGTCGTAGATTATCTTTTATTCTGGGAATTCCTCACTGATTTGAATAACGCTATTTTACGCGTTATTTCAATTATGTGAAAGATTAGCAATATTCCTGACATTGGATTGGATTTGGTTATTTTAGTTGATACTTCTTCTTATCAAAGAACTCCCATGAATACAGTACATATTCTAAAAGAATATATTTAAATGAAATTGATTGTATGATCTTATTTAAATAAACTTATATTTTATTTTAATTTAATTATGATCTTGTATTAAGAATTATATTCATTGTCAACTACAATCAGTTACTGTTCTACAACAAACACTCCATGAATCATATTTAAAGTATGTTGGGATACGACATAGATGTTATGTTCTGGTAAGGTAATTAAGAAATAACAAAGATAAACCAAAAGAATACTTTTTGAGACTGAACTTTATTTAAGACAATCTTAATTGTTAAAAAGAAAACATTACAAAGTCTACTATTTATATTCTTCTATCAATTGGCGGGTAAATGAGTAGTTATGAGCGTAGATCCAATCATTGACACGTTTGATTGAAGAATGATCACTGAATTGATTATGAAAATTTTTAATTCGTTGCTTTTATAGATCTTATTGTTCTTTAACTGATCTGGGAGAGTTGTCCCGTCTTCATTGAGAGGAAAGGTATATTTATATGAAATGCCTCCAGTCAGATCAAAGTTGACTAGGTACCTGATCCATTATTATTCATTTACAGAAATGATGAATAGTAAAGATCATGACTTATTTAGTGTTCATGTTTACTTTATAGAATGAATCTAATAGTGATAGTTTTATATAGAAAGAAGAAGAATATATTTTATTTAATAAAGATTTAGATTATTATCTTTTATCAATTTTAATATACTTCTTTTAGTTGCGATTATTCAATGTCCGTTATAATCAGACTCTGTTCTACAACAGCAATTACGCAGCATCTTATCCTTAATGAAGATTATCCGAATTAACCTGTAGCTTGTCTATTGGATACATTTACATGTAGCTTATTAATACTGTTTTCATATCGAGTTATGAATGATGGATACATCAACAACCATGTCATATTATTTGACTATGTGAAGTTAATATGAATAAAGCTTAATATAAAAATCTAATCAAGGTCTTTTATTGATCTGTGCTGGGAATAATGTTATAAATGATTCCAAAGTTATGTCAACATATTATTTAGTGTTTTGCCAAATATGAAATAGAAGACAAAAACTACAAAAAGACGATAGTTGTGAAACTAAAGATTATATATATGACTTTATTAATAAAAATATTGAGGGTATTTATACTTTTTGAATGTCTGGGTCTTTACCGCTATTTCAATTGATCGGTTAAAAGAATGATATGGAATATAAGGAAGGATAGTGGATAATCAATAGCCGCTGTCTACTTGACGAATCAAGGGACAATGAAGTAATTAAACTATTGATCTAATGATAATTATAGAATAGGATTGAACTGCCGTTGTTGTAATCAGGTTCCGATATAGTCTTTTAGAACGCTGGTAGGACAACAGGGCAAGATTGGCTATTGCAGAATTCTCACGTTTATTAATAGAGATCTGGTTAGACTATAATTCTGTAGTATCCAAGTTTATCCATGAATGTTCACTTTATTAGTTGTGTGGATACAACAAGTAGATTTGTTTTTATGTCGCATTGCATCCGGAGTTATATTAAAAACTTGCATTGAGTGTCGTATCCCAACATACTTTAAACATGATTCATATTCAATTTATAAGAAATCAGAGTAATGAATGCTTTACAAAGATTTATTACAGTCTTTTCTCTATTGTTCGGTCATAACTAATTCCACTCCTTTAACTCAATGCAAGCTTTTAATATAACTCCTGATGCAATGCAACATAAATGAAAGATCAGATCTACTTAAGAAATAATTATAAAACAGTCCACTTGCATAACCAGGAACAGATCCTCACATTAAAACTTATTGACACTAGATCTACAGTTATAATTAATTAAAGTATCTTGAAAAGGATTTAATTAAACCTCCATGAAAATAGTATAAATACCAGACATTATAATATTAAATAAAGATATAACTTTTTTCAGTCTCGTTGAATTTTATAGTCTTTTTTATTCTTACGAGATAACACATTTTTTTCAACGAATTCTAAATTTTATTGCTCTATTACTTTTCTAAAATGGCCGCTCAAAATAACTTACCTATGGAAATCAACACCA
Source organism: Rhizopus delemar RA 99-880 (assembly GCF_000149305.1). Lineage (NCBI taxonomy): Eukaryota > Fungi > Mucoromycota > Mucoromycetes > Mucorales > Rhizopodaceae > Rhizopus > Rhizopus delemar. The sequence continues at coordinate 516,404 of NW_027137834.1, forward strand.
TCAACAACGCTCAAGATGTTAGCCCTTTGGTTCCTGCTGATATCCGCTCTACATCTAGTCAAGAAGCAACTGAACCGGTTTTACCTTACCAAAACGATGCTGACATGATGGAGACAGCTGATGACATTCCCCTGGTCACTGGTAACACTGACGCATTGTCTATACTTCGCCAGCAACTCCAAGAAGTATCCCAAAGGTTTGCCAGAGGTGTATCCAATCACTTACCTATGGATCAGTTGGAAAGCCTTCGCAATGAAGCATCACACATTGCAAGTTGCATCAAGTATCTTTTGGAAGTCCAAACGTACTGTGAGCCACCCAAGGTTGAAACAACTCAACAGTCCGTTAACCAGTCGTCAAACCGCTTTGATCATTTTATTCCAAATGATCTTCCTACATGGCAATGGGTTGGTAATGTGTGGAGAATGGATGTTGAAGTCCATGATTCTGTAGAAGACCTTCTGGACACATTCGCACTAATTGTAAGTTCCAACGGACTTGCAATCGATCAACATTGGATGCGCTTGGTTCCCATCAAAATGAATAGAGACCAAAGATCTTGGTTTAATGAAGTACTAAAAGGTCGAAGCTTGAACTGGGACGAGGCTAGGTCGATCATCGTCAATACGTACGCCACCCAAGATGTTGCTCAGACGTTGAACAATATTGATCAACTACTGACAATCAAAATGCAGCAAAACGAGTCGATCGAGGCTTTTACTGACCGATTCCAAAGAATCAGACGTGCAGCAAAATGGCAAGATGATATTAGAACTGCTGCTTTGTTCAAACGTGCTTTACCTGTCGCCTTGTATAAGGAAGTGTCCCGCTCCTTGCTGAACTTACCTTTGAATCAGCAAGACTCTGTGTGCAAGGTGTCTGCCAAGGCTCGTACTGTGATCTCTTCGAATATTTGCAATGATGAAGCCATGGCTGCTGGTGTTACCAAGCGTAACATCACAACTCAATCGTCGTCAAATCCGATTTCGTTTGTAAGTGGTGCTGAAAAGTCGATGCACAATCCAAAGAATGCTAGTGGTCCAAGCAAGCAAGGCCAACCTCAATTCAAGCCGAAGTCAAGATGTCTTGTTCATGGTAATGGTAATCATACCACTGAACAATGTAAAGTCCTCAAAAGGATTGCCACTGCTGATACCGCCACTACTGCCACCATCACCACCAAGGTTACTCCAACAACAACAGTTACAAAGAAAAACTGTTACAAATGTTCTGCCAATGTACCATGGAGTCCTGACCATGCAGCTACATGCAGCAGAGATAAAGTCAAGAGGTTCAATGGACCAACTAAAGCTTTCCGTTCTGCTCGTTTCTCTGGTCCCCACAATCGAAGTAAACAATCACCTGCCGCTGTCAACTTGAATGATCAAGAGCACAGCCACGGCAGTATGGACATAGATCTTAGTAGCTTGCCTACAAACTATGACTGTAAGAAAAAAACTAGCAAACAGAATGAAGTGAAAACTAACCATTCTTTGTATGTACCTATCACTATAGAAAACATCGACACCTTTGCCCTTGTGGACTCTGGTGCTTCTTTTAGCTCGATAGATATTGCATTTGCTAATAAAAATAACATTAATATAAATAATAACGTTTCTGGTTCTATTGTTTTTGCTACAAACGATAATAAGAGTAAACGTTTCGGTACAACTTCTAAAGCTTTAAGCTTAATTTATGGTGATAACGATGATACTCTCATTCACACATCGCATATTTTCGAAGTTCTTCCGCTTTCCTTTGATACGGATGCTGTCATTGGTTTAGATTTGATGCCTAAATTAAATATTTTGATAACAAATTTAGCTGTAAAGCATCCAAACAAAAAACCTGCTGCAAAAGAAGAAATCGATGATACTCCTGAACCAAACAATTCCCCTTATGGTACCACTGATCAACAAATAAATTTTATGGCGGCAGTTAAATCCGATCTCGATCAAAATGCACAGATACCAAAGAATAGTTTTTGCACAGTACCTGAATCAATTATTCATCTTGATACAGAAAAGAACAAAACAGCCTATCGATCACCTTACCGTATTCCACTCAAACTGATGCCAGTAATGCGAGAATGTGTTGATACATGGTTAAAAGATGAAGTAATTGAATATGCTCCACCAAGTTCAGAATGGAATTCTCCTCTCACTTTGGCACCCAAAAAGGATTTACAAGGGAATCTCACAGGTTATAGACCATGCCTAGATCCTCGTCTGCTGAATTCTATTTTGATATCTAATGATAAACAACCTATACCCAAAATTGATGAAATTTTTGATCAACTTCAAGGTTCAACTATTTTCACTACTTTAGACTTACGACAAGCTTTTCATCGCTTCCAAATATACAAACCTGATCGTGTCAAAACAACCTTCACATTTCAAGGTCAACAATACATGTTCAAAGGTTGCCCATTTGGTCTCAAGCATATTGCTTCACGTTATCAAAGAGTTATCAATTCTATCCTAGCTGATGTTCCTCATGCTCTTGCATTTGTGGATGATATTATCATTTTTTCTAAATCTTATGAAGAACATATTACTCATGTACAAAATGTCATCAAGAAGCTCACCAATGTTAACTTAATCCTGAATGTTGACAAATGTCACTTTGCTCAAACATCGGTTTACCTACTTGGTTTTTGTGTTGATGCCAAAGGATCTCGACTCGATCCACGCAAGGTTACAAACGCACTTTCTTGGGAAAAGCCATCCACAGGGAAAGATATTCAACGCTTCTTAGGGTTGGTAAACTACTTTAGGAAATACTTGCCCAATCTATCCGAAGTTACAGCTCCATTGGATAAATTGCGTTTTGAAGGCAAACTCACCAGCAAAGTTTGGGGTCAAGAACAAGACGATGCATTCACAAAAATTAAACAGCTACTTGCTTCTGCTCCAGTCTTATATCATCCTGATCTCAGTGAACCATTCTATGTTGCAACAGATGCCAGCAATTATTCCATTGGTGCTGTTCTCTACCAGATCATTGATAAGCAAATCCGTCATCTTGGTTTCATGGCCCGTGCTTTGTCTACATCTGAAAAAAATTACTCAACTACTAAACGAGAACTACTTGCTATTGTTTTCGCTCTCAAGAAGTTTCATCCATTTTTATGGGGTAATCCGTTCACTCTTTATACGGATCACAAGGCCCTTACTTACATTCACACTCAACCTGTCGCCAATTCTATGATGATACAATGGTTAGACACAATATTGGATTATGACTTCAAAATCATACACAGACCTGGTATTCAAAATGTACTACCAGATATGTTATCGCGTCTTTTCGAATCCGAAAGAACGCTGGTGGGGGATAAAAACCAACATAAAACCTGGATCACACCTCAAGTAGCTAATTCCAAAAACACAAATATGACTACTCGCATGATGATGCCTGATGATCTTGTAACCCCAGCACCAGAAGAACGGCAAGAATTATTACTCAAAACCCATCTTGAAGGACACAGAGGCTCACAAGCAATGGTTACCACTCTACACAGTGAAGGAATCCATTGGACAAACTTAAAGCAAGATGCATTAGATTGTATCAACAGCTGCCCTGATTGTCAAAAGTTTAATGTTGCCAAACATGGATATCATCCATTATCGTCAATCTATGCTGATGCACCCTGGGATCATATCTGTATCGATACTGCCGGACCTATGACTACATCAATTCAAGGAAACAATTACATTCTAGTTGTAGTAGACGTATTCACAAGATTTTGCGTACTCAAAGCAATGCCTGATAAATCTTCACATACCATCGCACTCGCATTAAGAAGCATATTATCACTTTTCGGTCGTCCAAAAATTATCCAAAGCGACAATGGAACTGAATATGTCAATGATATCATCCGCAAATACACTGAAGTTTCTGGTATCGATCATCGTCTTATAACAGCATATCACCCTCGAAGCAATGGTATTGCAGAACGTTGGGTTGGAAAGACAAAGAATATAATATATAAAAGACTTCAAGGCAAGAACGATGACTGGGACTTATACCTTGACAGTACCCAAGAAGCTCTAAATAACACGCCAACTGCCTTACACGACACAAGACCATTTTCACTGATGTTTGCTAGACGTCCAAATCAATTCAAGGACTATAGTGACGTGTCAATTCCTACAAACTATAATGAAACAAGAAAACAGTTTAATGGACACATTACGAAATTTAATAACACTGTTTTACCAGCTATTCGCGAGAAAATCAAAACTTCTCAAACTGCTGCCGAAAACAAGTTTAACAAATCTCATCGAATTATCAAGGAAATACCATCTGGTAGTCAAGTCATGATCAAGAATATAAACCGAACTGCAAAAACAGATCCACTCTACATTGGAAATTATACAATTGTCAGAAAGAACCAAGGAGGAAGCTATATCCTAGTTGATGGTACTGGCGCACTTTTACCTCGAAATATTCCACCTTCGCATATCAAAGTAATATCAGAAGAACAATCTGAGGTATATGATGTCGAAGCCGTAATTGACCACAAAGGCACTCCTGGTAACTGGTTATACTTGGTACGTTGAAAAGGCTATGATGCGAAAGATGATACTTGGGAACCTGAAAAACACTTTCACGACAACAGACCGATACTAAAATACTGGAATCGTCGAAATGGACAACATAATGTTGAACCTAATTCAAGTGAAAAAAGACCAAGAAAAACTCACGACAATTCAAGCCGTAAAAGAGCAAGAAATTAACCGTGACTGCAATTCATCTTATTACGTATTATCTCAACGCCTTACGCTACCTTTCAATAATTCAAAAACTTCCAATAATCCAATCTACAATGTCAATTTACATTCAATCCACAGTTCATTCACAAGTAGAATCGTCAACATAAAAAACCTTTCACATGTTGCTACCTATACATTCTTATAACATGCACTTACGAATTACATTATTGCCATAACATATTGCTTTGCTCAATATTACAAAACAGAGAACTTCACTTACACTCGTCTTCACAATTGAACACTCATGAATCTAAATCCAGAAGTAGTTATGACCTGGAAGGGGGCAATGTCGTATCCCAACATACTTTAAACATGATTCATATTCAATTTATAAGAAATCAGAGTAATGAATGCTTTACAAAGATTTATTACAGTCTTTTCTCTATTGTTCGGTCATAACTAATTCCACTCCTTTAACTCAATGCAAGCTTTTAATATAACTCCTGATGCAATGCAACATAAATGAAAGATCAGATCTACTTAAGAAATAATTATAAAACAGTCCACTTGCATAACCAGGAACAGATCCTCACATTAAAACTTATTGACACTAGATCTACAGTTATAATTAATTAAAGTATCTTGAAAAGGATTTAATTAAACCTCCATGAAAATAGTATAAATACCAGACATTATAATATTAAATAAAGATATAACTTTTTTCAGTCTCGTTGAATTTTATAGTCTTTTTTATTCTTACGAGATAACACATTGAGTTAAAGGAGTGGAATTAGTTATGACCGAATAATAGAGAAAAGACTGTAATAAATCTTTGTAAAGCATTCACTACTCTGATTTCTTATAAATTGAATATGAATCATGTTTAAAGTATGTTGGGATACGACACCGTTATGATCAGACTCTGTTCTACAACAAAAAAAAAGTTGGGATACGACAGAGAACAGCAATTAGTAACATTGCATACTGCACGCAGCTATCTTTTTTCACAATAAACATCATATTACTGCAAAAATAAGAGATAATTCATAAATAAAAGAGAACCTGGGCAGGAAAAAAGTCACGTGATATAATTCGTACATATTTTTTAAAAAGTCACCCGATTATGTGATCGTCTTCGGTAGTATAGTGGTAAGTATCCCCGCCTGTCACGCGGGAGACCGGGGTTCAATTCCCCGCCGGAGAGTTTTTAACATTGTGAGAATGGTCTCTTTTTAGACGAAGTACGAAACAACTCCGACATGGATTGTTAAAATAACTTAAGTTATTTTAACAACCATTGTCAAAGAAATAACAATAGCCGCAAAAATAAAAAAAAAAAAAAATTATCATATATATTGTAGCACAAATGATGAAATTTTAGATCAAGAGAACAATGCTGATCACAAGAATAATTTTGATGTCCAGCGACATTGATGTCGTTCGACATAGATGTCAAACAACACAAACAATAAGCCACGCCAATTTTTATATAAATAAGATGAATATTTTTAAACAAAATAACATTATCCAATCCAATCCAATCCAATCCAATCCAATTCAATAAATCAAATCTTCTTACGCTTAAAAAGCAATCTTTTCTTATTGGATCACAATAACCTTTTCTTTTCTTTTTATTTTTATTTATTCTTTCTGATCTGATACCCGAGTTATCACAAATCAAGAAAGATCCCTTTTATTTTTATCGTTTATCAAACAATCTTATTCTTAACCTTATTGATCTAAAAAGATCTGGTGGTCACTACTCAAAGACAATTTACTCTAAAGAACTGTTAAACGTTCAATCAAGTTACCTAAACTCAAGTCATTCAAGACTTCAAACCTCAATTTAAACAAATCTACATCACTTTAACACAAGCCAAGTCCCAAGTACTAACAAGTTACAACACAATGCAGCAAACTTTGGCAGCATTCGACTTTTCTCTCTCCAATTAGTTTAAATCCAGGAACATACAAACAAATACGTATGAATACGTTTAAATAATACTTTTATTTAATGACTTAAATGAGCACGCGGTGTCTCAGGACACCATAATTGCCCAAGCCAGATCAAATGAGACGTGAAAGAAGCTAAAAAATCCCTTATGGGAGCAAGGGCAAAAAAAGAAAAGGACAGAGGGGGAGTAAGAAGTAACATGTGAATAAATCACTGTTTGGAAATGGACCACAAGAAAGGAAGTCATATCATAAAATAAAAGTAGAACTCAAGTCTGTTTGACTGGAAAGAGCTCATTAAGTACAACGCTAGCTATAATACCTTTGTCAACGAAAAAGCGAGCAACAGCGCGCTGAACAGGGCCTTTGAGGCGACGGATAGCACGAATTACGCGTTGAGTGAAAATGCTCCATGCGGCACACTCCTTTTCATCTTGATCGAAGTCGTCATAGTAAGGGTTCCGAAGGTCGTTTGGATCCATAGGATCGTAATCATCATGTATGGGGATTTCAAATTTTTCTAATTGAGAGCGGACTTCAGCTTCATAGTCGTTATGAAGGAGGAGGGCAACAAGATGACGGTCGGGATAATGAATGTCTAGGACACGATTGCTGTTGATATGTAATCGTCGAAGTAAGGAACGTATTTGGCGAATGGGAAGGCGGCGTTGTATAGGGAGATAAAGGTATTTAAACCCTTGATTGGTGGAAGGGGGACTGAAAGTGCGAGCAGCAGCCGTTTGGCTGGGAAGTGGTGGAGCGTATTTAGATTTGGAAGCTTTTTGGAGGGGAGTAGATTCAAGCTCTGGAGATGAGGGTCGTTTGGTAGGTGGTTTAAGTTGCAGTGACGAAGTGGAAGCAGGTGGACGGGGAACGGCAGCAGTAGAGACGCGCTTAGGCACAGTGGTGGATGGTGCTTGAGCTAACTGCTCAAGAAGGGAGGCGTTTTGTTGCTGTAATCGATTGATTTCGGCCTTGGCTGCAGCAAGTTCTGCTTGTAACTGCTTTACAGTAGGCATGTTCAGGTCTGGTGTTGTGGATACCTTTCCAAATAAGGCGAAAATCTATAAAAAGCGATGGAAAGCGGAAAGAAAGCTCCCTACGTATGAATACAGATAAATCCAGAAAAATACAAAAAAATATAGAATATCCATTGAAAGATATACAGTCAAGTTTTTTTTAGTACCACGCCAGTTAGAAAATGAACTTTTGCGTAACAACCTATTTGAAAACGGAGTATCAACTCTTTTGCTTGAAAACCAAAAACATATAAATACCCTTATATCTTATCCCTATTTTCACTTCACTTTACTTTTGAATTTTATATTCTTTTTATATTTTCTTTATTTTATAAAACAATAAATCCATCAAGCGTTCAATTGAAACCCTTTGGTCTGTGTTCTATTTTAAAATACTGAAGTCCCTTGAAGTCAATAATCTTCATTGTAAACCTATTCCTAAACCTCAAGAGTTTAACCTATTCTAACAAGTTTGATCTACTATTAACAAGATCTGGTGGTCACTATCGACAAAACTTACATACTTAAAAACCTAAACCCGCAAACAAGCAATATATTAAAGAAAATTACACCATAAAATCATCAAAAACAGCATATAATCAGAAAAACCAAAAACATATAAATAACTTCAATATTTCTTATACTTTACCTACTTACTTTTGTTCTTACCTACTTTTGTTTTCACATACCTTGTTTCTACTTACTTTTTACTTACTTCATTTTACTTTTTGATTATTTCAAATTAATATCATTCAAAGTAAACCTCTTTTATTTTACTTAACATCAAGAACAAGAAGTCCCTTGAAGCATATACACTTCATTGTAATCCCTTTTATATTATCTTTTTATTTTACTTTACTCAAAACAGTTTGATCTACTTAACAAGATCTGGTGGTCACTTATTACAAGCGAACTTATATTCAATCTATTACTCTTTTTGGAATCAAATCCTATCTAAACCTTTGATCTTATATCAAGACTTATTCAGTACAAACCTATTTATACTACAAAAACCTTACAAAATCCAATCATCACAGTAGTAACAACAAGGTCAAGTCAAGCCACGGTCATGGTGTAGCTATGATTATGAAGATGTGAACGCCGAAGCTTTCAAGTTTTAATTTTTGACGTTTTGTAAATCACTTTACAAATTGTCATTATTTTACCTATTTGACAAATTTTTAACCATTTGATATATTTTTTACCTTTGATATCTTTTTTACCTTTGATATCTTTTTAACCTTTGATATATTTTTTAACCACTTCAATATTTTTAACCTTTGCGAATATTTTTACTTCTTGTAAAAATTGAACTTTATATTTTTTGCTTATAAAAAGCATAGTTTTTTATTCTCTTTTTGAAAACTTCACTTGACTTGATCTTTTTTTTTTACAATATAATTATATTTTATCAATAAATCAAGTATCTTTATCTTTGAATCTTTTGGTATAACTCTCTTAAAACATAAGCAAAACAAGTCCCTTGAAGCCAGTTATCTTCATTGTAAACACTTTCAAAATTCTTATCAAGTTACTTTATTACAAACAAGTCTGATCTACTTCATAAGATCTGGTAGCCATTTAAAAAAGCAAACTACTTTTAAAACTCTATATTGAAATCCTATTTCTCAAACACATTATCAATTAAAAACTATCAACACATTAAGATCTAAGAAAGTTATTTTACTTTTGACACTGAAAGAATAGGAGTGGTAGCTTGTATTTTTCTTTATTAAAGCTAACCAAGTCACCAACTTCACTTTTTTCAATAACTTAAATTCTTTTCTTATAAAAAGGTCTTCCTTCTTCACTTACTTTTGAAATATCTTACCCAAATAAACCCAAGTACCTTTTTTTCTTTTTTTATCAAAATTCTTTGATCTTTATCTTACAACTCAAGCAAGTCGAGCCTCTTGAAGTCAATAATCTTCGTTGTAACTTATTCTATTCAAATCAAATTACATTCCCTTTTAAAATAAGTCTGATCTATTCAGCAAGTCCTGGTAACCACTTATTATAAGCAAACTTATACTCAAACCATTATTTTTTTTAGGACCAAAGTATATTCAAGCCTTTGAACTTTTATCAAAAATATTTTAAAACAAATACACCTAACACTATACAAACTCCAATCTTACACTGCTATGTACTGTTGTAACGATGTAGGTTTTCATTTTGGCTCTCTTGAATAGCATATAATCTTAAAACAAAACCAAAGAAAGAACGACAAACTGTTTAAGCGTTTAATACATACAAAAGACAATTAAAAATATTTTTGATAACACAAAATCATATAATGCAAACGAGAAAAGTAATTACTTTTTTCTTTTTAAGAATTGATTACTCTAACCTCACAACCATTTCTAATTAATAATGCTCTGCAAAAAGTAATATATAGCAGTAATATAATAAGTTGAAACTTTTTTTTTTTAACTTTATTAACTTTGTATTTAAACGCCCGCTTATTTATAACAATGCTTATAACCTCCATTTATTCATCAATGTTCATGTTTTCTCCTTGGTTCTCCTCATCTTCAATCATTTCATTTTCATCATCCTCATTGAAAACGTCAAAATCCTCATCATATTCTTCAAGTGTATCAATGAGATCAAGGTCAGAGTCGTCATCACCATCATCGTCACCAACAAGATACTCTGGTTTGTCTGTAAAGCCAGAGAAAAAGGTTATTCAACGATTTAGTATTTAATAAAGGAGAAACAGAATAAATTTACCGCCACTTTTTGATTCTTCTAATCCTTCAATATATTCGTCGACCACTTCTTTTAGTCTCTGGGATGAGCCTGGTTTTGCCATTTCTGCCTGTGCTTCAGCAACTGCTTTCTCTGCAGTTGTCTGATTAATTTTTTCATACTCTTTCTTTTGTTTTTCTTGTTCAACTTCATTCATGAGCCCTTTTTCAGCATCAGGGATGCGAAGTGGTTTTTTTTCTTTTACAAGATGTACTTGCTTTTCTCTCGTATATCTTCGAATACGGTCAAACACGCATTGGTAATAGTAACCAGAATGAACCTTTTTTATGTGAAGTTAGTCTGGGATTGTGTTTGAAGCAAAAATAAAGCTTACATTGGCTTCCTCTTGCAAATAATTTTTGTTATATAACAGTGGCGTAATTTCAGGATCTGTAATATCACATAATTGATACATAGATGAAGGACCAGGTGTAGAGTGACCATCAAAAATATGCTTGTTTGTTAAATTGACACTTAAAAGAAGACAATGAGTTATATGTGATAGCAAAAAAAAAGTGATGCTGTAATATTTACGATTCATTAGATGCATCTCTACGCTTATACATCATTACTGATTTTATGCCTGTATATTTGTTGGTTTTTGATTCTGAATCATGGAACCTTCGAGCATCAAGTATTTGATACCTTTTATACGAAATTAGAATGAAAGATAAGGCACATTGTCTATTGTTGTTAATTTACTTGTGATATTCTACATTTTTTCTTGGATCAACACCATATTTCACCCAAGTATCTCTCCATGGTCCATTGGTAAATGTATATGCATGATTTGCTAGGGCTCTATACAAGAGGTTGTTAAAGCAAAAGTATAGTTTACATAACAAACGTTTACTTTATCAAATGTTTGGAGTATTTTGGCTCTAATACACATCTTATAGCATATCTTGTCCAAATAGGTCGCTGTTCAAACAATTCACCAACAAGCTCGATTGCTTTATTTATAACTGGGTCAACAGCTTTCTTGATAAGTTGCCAACTTTGAGTTGGAATATTTTCTACATCAAATTTTACTTGGGTAAGTTCAAGAGCTGCACGACGGTCCCGGTTGATAAGCCCGATTTTATACTATGATGCGCCTTAGTTATATTAATTTTGTAACTATAACAGAAGTACTTACTGATCCATCTGGTTGTTTCACTTTTACTCTCAAGACGGGCAAGTTTTGACGATAACTAAAAAATAGAATAAAATAAATTGATAATCACGTAGTATACAACTTACCCGTAATCAGTAACAGTCATTCTAGCTGAAAACATCGGTGGTGGAATATTGTGAAGATCACCTAGAGCATCTTCTCCCTTTGTAGGCTCGTAATTTAACATAGTTTCCACTATTCCATAAGAATCAGAATTTATGTTTTTCATTTTCTATTGTATGTACCATTTCCAACATCCATAGCCTCTCTAAGTTGACGAATAGGATCATTTTTGGGTACAAGGTGCTGTAAATCAGCCATTGCTAAAAGAAGTTAAAGTTAACATAAGCAAAAAAAAAAAAAAAAAAAAAAAAAGAAGGGTCTCTTACCTCTGAATCTTACAGCATGAGTTACGTTACCTACTACTTCTGTATCCCATTTACTGTCAGCTTCAATTTCACCAGTCAATTTGTTTCTCTTGATGCGTCTAGTTACTTTGACCAGCAATTTTGATGTAGGTATAACATCACCATGGATCGGGTGTGAAAAAGTATCTTCAGGCCGGTACCATAGATCTACATGTGAATTAAGTGCTAATGATCGTGCTAGAGCTTTTTCGCCTCCCAAGGTTTTAATGGCACGTTTCGTCCTTCTTACGACACCTGGATATTCTACGCTTAAAAATTTTTTATCTCCAATAGGAAGTAATGGACTCGGCTCGTAATTTGGCATCGGATCTAAAGAGGAAAGAGAAGCAAACATGATGGGCTACTTGTTTTTTTTCAAATACCGCCACACAAACTTACAAAACCAGATGCGATTTAACCAAAGATGCCTATTATACATCAAAATATACTGATGAGGCAAAATAATAGACAAGCCAAGAATAATGATAATTGTGTAGCTCATATTTAGAAGAAATATCCCATTAAAAAATATACTTATCAGATAAAAATTTGGTATGAAAGGATTAACTCTTCAATTAAACGAAATTATGAGCCTGGTCCGACCTTGCAGTCATACAATTTTCTCTTTGTATTCAATGATATTATGTTAAGCTTTAACCTTTATACGTGCTATGTAGTATGCAATAAAAGCTGCAGTTGATATGTGATGTAAGAATGCTTTCTTCTCGACTGTTGATAGATTTGCTGAATTGATACTATAAAAAACTTCAATAAGGTATTTTGTGAATAGCCTACATTATGAATTTGCGAGTAGCATAAATAAAATTTTTGAATCTATTGTGATAAAGTGATAGCATAGATGTAGTATGTAGAGGATTTTCGTTGTGTGCTTTCAAAGATAGAGCACCAGCCATCTAATGACCTATACAGCTTCTTCATAAATCTTTATTCAACATATACTTAAAGCTAAAGAAGGAGAACTTTATACTACTAAATTAACCAACAAGGCGAACTTCAAAAAATTGGTGCGAGAGATATCTTATTTTCTCATCTATTATGGTTGTGATATAAAGTTTACACTAAACCGAAATGATTGTCATTATGAGCCATCAGATTTACATTCTATGCTGTTTTTATTTTACAACCCTATGGTTCGCTAATAAAGTAAGGAAGGGTTTTTTAGAAAGCATTATGGACCAACTCATGAACATTTTTTTAATTAATTTATAGAATTTAATAGTTAAATACATACATAACACATTAATACAAAGTTTTTTTTTTTTTTTTTTTTTTTTTTTTTAAGGAGGCAAAGCTCAAGTATTAATACAAAGTTAAATGTATAACACTTTACATATGAATACAATGCAAACTCCGAATTGACGATTTCATGCAATACCAAAAAGGAAGGATTTAGGCATAATTGTCATAACAACCTTTACAAAAAAAATTTGATACTTCAATAGCCCGTTCCAATGAGTATCATGAAATATGAAAATCCCAGAATAACATTTAAAAAAATAAAACAAAGGAGAGCAGCAACTAAATCTTGCTATAATTCACAAGTCTTTTTGGTCATCTGCACTAACTACATCCCAGAATTACTTTCAAATGACTTACTTATTAAATGTTGTAAATAAGATTGAGATTAGGGTTTACATGCTGACAAGAAGTTCAATGACATAAAAGACTATCAAATCATTTCATGACTGCTGAAACAGTCACCTGTTTGCTTGAAAGGGTTTGACTTTTGAGAAACTTTTTTATTTTCTGTCTATTTCTTTTCTTTTCTTTTCACCTTTGTGCTTTCATTATATGTCAGATATTGAACAAGAAAGAGAACTATTATTACCAGAAACAGTAATAGCAAATGTATACACAACACAAAGCTTAGAAACAGGACAAATAATAACACTTAGAAAACAAAAAGAAAAGAAAGTGTGGATATGGACAAGTAGTTCTTATATATGGTCATTGGCAACTCTTTTCATACTATTTATCATTTTTAGTGGACTAGAATATGCATTGATCAAGTTAAATATACCTGCAGTTAACCAGTAAGTCTCAAATACAATAAATGGACTTTATAAAATGAAATTAATAATGCATAAAATAAAGTGAAGATAGAGATGGAATAAAGTTTCCAAGGAACTTAGAGGAATTACGCAGAATGAATGCTATACTATCAGTGTACATGGATGAGCACTTTATCAATATTTATATTACATTTTCTATTACTTATATATAGTAACGTAGTGAATATGTGTATACAGAATATAGTTTATTAATATTTAATATAGCCTTCAAAGTTTTTCTATACCTGGTTCCATGTGGTTATCCATATTAGGTGGTACTCTATTTAATTTTTGGCTTACATTGTTCACTGTGTCTTTAGTAAGGACGGAGATGTATATTTCCCCTAATTACGTTTTAACCCAAAAAAGTAGTGCTCAGCCATCGGATCTTCTATAGCCTATATAATTTCAGGGAGTCTTGGTTCAATAGCAATCATGAAATTGATTGGTGGTAGAATCGCCAAATGGAATCAACAGGTAAAACTAATTAGCCCCTTTTCCCTCATATATTTTAATATGCATATGTATTAGCTCATACATCACAAGCAGCACATGCTCAATTATATGATTGTTTTAAGAATATCGCCTTTACCACCTAATTGGTTAGTCAACCTAGGCTCACCTCATCTAAGTGTGCCTTTTGGGGCTTTCTTTTGGGGGACTTTTTTTGGTGTTGCTCCTCCCTCATTTATTCATGTGCAAGCTGGTGCTGCTTTAGATAGATTATCATCTTCAGATAAATTGGAATTAGTTACGCCCATAAATATTTTTTGCTTAATTGTAGTTGCTATTGTTGCATTAATACCTGTATTTGTAAGAAGAAAGTTCAATGCCACTTACGCATAATAAAAAAAAGCGTCTTTGCTTTTTTTTCTTCTCTCGTTTTACAGTTGTCCTTAAAGCAATTGAATGTTTCCATGATTAGAATGTCTAGTTTATGGTTTTCCATTCGTTTTTATTAACCATTTATTTTGTATTGATAACAATCATCTTTGCAATTTCTCATGCCTATTAGCTGCCTTTTTGTAGCAAACAAAAAAGTCTCTTAGAGATGAAATCACAATTGGATCCGCAATCATTTATCGAAAAGGTGCTGGCTTCCAAGGAGCTATTACAGAAGAATTGATTAAAGACAGACTTGCAGGGAATGAACATTTACCCTGATCTGTATATAAGTAACATACATAAAAGAGTATGACAATATTCCATTTTGTGTCCAATCCATTGCATTCTTATTATATTCATATTCAGTACAAATATTTTTGAGAAAATCAACTGCTTCTCTATTGTGTTCATTTTTATGGTTCCTACTTTATTATATACATACAATGTTACAAAATTTCCCTACATATAGTATATATGTTGAGAAATTTATTTGAAAAAACCTGACTCTAATTATCAAAATCACTTGTACTGAATTATATATGTATTTTTACTTTCTTTAATCCTCAATTCTCTTTAACATTCATTTCTCTCCTAGACAATTCAAGTTATATATTGACTCATTAACCCATACTACTTCTAATATTTCTTCTATTTTAGATTTAACAAGTTTATTGTTGTTTCCATGATATTTGATTTTTAGTATAGTACTTTTCAGATAAGCGCTTTTGATTGGATCAATTAATATAGTTATTAAATATCATTAGACTTTTTGAATAAAATTACTTAGCTTTGGATTGCTTTTGGGCTTTACGAATAAACTTGATCGAGATGCATCGAATTTAACAATAATCTAAGAACACGATGACATCCAGTCTTGGCTAAGACTCAAATAAGCTTAGTTGATTTATTGTTTTTTGTAACATGTACTATATACAGTTTATCAGTAAAAATAGAATACATTGCTTTTGCTTTTAGGAACTTGGTGTAATATTCTTATTACTATCTCTTTATTAACAATACATATATTAAATTAGTAATAATCAACAGAATAGATACAGGATTTCATTTATTTATCAGAATTTCTATACTGAGGAGATCGTGAAAACCTGACAAATTTAAAGATTGCCTGAACACTAAAGAATTGTATTTCAACAAAAGTAATCTTACTTATGTCTTAACTATCTTTATGCGCTACATTTCCCTAGACAAATTCATTTTATTTTATTTTATGGTGAGATAAGTAAAACAAAACTAGCTCTGATTCGAAGGAAGAGGCACATTATGTTTTTTATCAGAGCCGTTATATGTTTGCCATTCAAATGTGGAAGATATCACATAGAGAACTTTCTAAGTTATCCAACAACAAGCTTACAATTTATAGACATGTTAAAGTAAACTGAATATATTTATTATCATCCGTGATGCCACTTTGCTTTGAAAGCCTGACCTCATTGCTACTGGTAGTAAAAAAAGATATGACAATATCATAGCAAAAGCAACTAGAGTAGGCATGAGAACTAGCATCATTTTGCTTATGATTAAAAGTGTGATGATCTTGTTAGATAAAAATGATCTTTAGGTTTTTATCTTCATGAATAGTACTTTTATCCATAAGTCTCTAGCTATGGAAAGTTTCATTGAAAAAAGAAGATATAAATGCACAAAGCTTTCGCCTTAATCTCCTTTACTCAATCAAGCTAAAGGTTTCTGGTCAAAGATATAGTATAATGTCAAAAAATGTCTTTTGGGCTAGGCGATCACTCGCCCCTACCATTGTGGAATCCAGTTCAAAGGTCATTTAAAGACCATCAAGGATATATTCGTCATTACATAATCTTCTTTGAGAAATGTTTAGTTTTTTAAAAGAATTTACGATTTTAAAAACCAAGTTGTGTTCTTCCAAAAAGTCATTAGCTTATTTCTGAGCATTTGTCAACTGTGAAATTTTTTACCAAGTCTGACTTTAAATTTATCTTGCTTTTCCCTAAGCCGTTCTCAAATTAAGTGGAAATACAGCATAGCTTTTTTATTTTGTTTTTTTGTATTTTTCCTCATGGACCAAGAAGCACAAAAGAGAAAAGAACGCCTCGCTGCAATTAGAAAAAGAAAAATAGAGTCAACTGCAGCTCAAAAGAATAGATCTGTTGAAGATGCAGAAAAGTAATAATAATAATAATAATAATAATAATAATAAAGCATCGCTTGTTGCAGTACTAAATTAAATATTATTAGGGCTTTAAGATTTAGAAGTTATACACCTAACGACGAGACATTAAAGAACCATGTTGAAATTTTTACACCAAATGACGTTGGAGACACGATTGAATCAGAAACTAAAAATTTTACAAAAGAGGCATTAGCAGAGCACGCCGAAAAGGAAAAGGAAGAAGTGGTAAATAAGGCAAAAATAAAGGCGTAAACATGTATGATATTCACATAATTCAAACAGGATCTTTTTAATTTAGCACCAAAAAAACCAAATTGGGATTTGAAACGTGATGTAGAAAAAAAGTTGCAAAGATTAGATAAAAGAACACAAAAAGCTATTTACGAAATCATTCGAATGAGACTTGAAAAAGACAAGGATGCTAATTTCGCAGAAGTCGTTGCTAATGCAGAGACTCAGCAAAATTTCCTCGAAGAAGATGCGTAGATACAACTCCTTTTTCTATTTTTAAACCTATTCACCCTTTAAAAAACACATGAAATAAAGATAAAGCACAAGAAAAAGGGAAAAAAATGTGTTTTCAATTGAAACCCAGATTTATTTATGAAATTCTATACTATCTCTACACTTTGCTTGCTACGCAGCGTTCACTTAAAAGTTTTATACTATTTCTTTCATGAGCAGCTTGTCTACAACTTGTCAGGTTTTCACAAAGATGATCTTCAGGTAAACGATGACGAGCGCAAAATTTTGATTGGCAATATCTACAGTCACCAATGATTTTTACTGGTTTATCAGAGCAAGATTGGAAAGCACACCTTGTCTTCTTTTTCATTTGCTTCTTTTGTTCTTCACTATTTCCACCTCTTAAACGTAATACCAAATGGAGTGTTGATTCCTTTTGTATATTATAATCGCTTAATGTACGACCATCTTCTAGTTGTTTGCCAGCAAAGATAAGTCTTTGTTGATCTGGTGGAATACCTTCTTTGTCTTGAATTTTACTTTTCACATTATCAATGGTATCGGAAGATTCAACTTCTAATGTGATTGTTTTGCCTGTAAGAGTCTTGACGAATATTTGCATACCACCTCGTAATCTTAGCACTAAATGAAGAGTTGATTCCTTTTGAATATTATAGTCACTGAGAGTACGACCATCCTCTAATTGTTTGCCAGCAAAAATGAGACGTTGTTGATCAGGAGGAATGCCTTCCTTATCTTGAATCTTTTGCTTTACGTTATCGATACTATCAGAAGATTCAACTTCTAAAGTGATAGTTTTACCAGTAAGGGTCTTGACAAAAATTTGCATAATAAAAAGAGTACGTAATGTATAATAAAAATAAAGAAGAAGAAATAAAATAAAAACAAAAACAAGGAGAGTTATTTATACATAAAAAAAAGAAGGTGATTAAATGATGTAACCAATCATATTACATAAATTCAGAAACATTTCCCTTTTTTATTAGAAAATGCTAGAAATCACGCAAAATTAATAAAAACACGTATTTCATTGGTTTTCAAATGATATCATTTTACTGCGATTTTTTAAGCAATAAGTTCAACAACTATTTGTAATCCGTCTTAGTAATCTTTTAAAAACCAACCAAAAATAAGATTAATCTTACCACCGCCAGCTGCTTTAATTTTCTTTTCTGCAAGAGCGGAAACAAAGCGTGTACGAACAATGACAGGTTGAGAGATGGTACCTTTAGCCAAAACCTTGGCGTAACCCTAATATAATCATGTAAGTATTTCACAATTGCTAAATCAATTTTACTTACATTTTGAAGTGCATCAATGACAGGAACCTTTTCAGTGTTCTTGTATTGTTCACGAGCACCTTCACCAGCAAGAGTCCAAATCTTGTCAAGGTTGACAACAGGACGCCAGTAAGGGTTCTTCTTCAAGTGGAAGTGACGCATACCAACCTTACCAAAGTAACCAGGATGGTACTTATCCATGTTGATACGGTGGTGGTGTTGACCACCAGCAAGACCACGACCACCAGGATGCTTTCTGTGCTTACCAACACGACCGTGACCGGCTGAGACGTGTCCACGCTTCTTTCTGTTATGGTGAAGTCTAGTAGGCTAATAGAAATATCAATAACTGTCGTCTACTGATAATAAAGAATCGCTGTGTGTTTATACACTGAAAAGAAGAAAAGCAAAATAAAGCAAATGCTGAATGGTTTGTGTTGAATTGTATGTTCTTGTTCATATCTAATTAAATTGAATAGTTGTGTCATTATTGTCCATTGCTATCAACAAGTCTATCCATCCATTCATTCATCCATCCATCCATTCATCCATCCATCCATTCATTTATCTATCTGTCCATCTATCCATATGCTTTTTTCCTCTCTTCTTTTCTCCTGCATAAACCAAGCTAATTCACTCACCATTTTGAAAAGAAATTAAGAGAAGGAGGGGAAGACAAGAGAATAGCATATTTGTATGTACGTGTATTCCTTAAACTTAATTTAAACTCAGAATATCAAAGCACATAATTTTTTACCCTCAGTGAAAAAAAAAAAGTCTGGACAAAGCAAGATATTTTTGGTTACTGAAACAATAATAAAGTAAGCATAACATAGGAAAAAAAGTATACAAATTGAGAATTTATTACTTGCTATATAAAGCATTAAAAGAAGCTCAATATATTGTCGACTGTCTATATAGCTTGGAAACAGGATAATATATATTTTTCATGCTATCGTTACGTTTGCTTAGTGTCACTCGTGAATATCTATTTCACTTCTGTTCTAAGATGTCAACAGGTTTTTTTTCTAAAAGGAATCTCATGCTTTCTTTTGGTGCTCTCCTCTCTTCGAAGCATTCCAAATTTTCTTGACAAATGATTTACTTGAAGCCTAGTTCTCAATCCTGTCGAAAGTACTGAGACCATGTAATTGCTTTCACCGTATATAATATGAGCAATGATAGAAAGGAGCATCGTACCCCTAATATGTATAGTTTTTCTTTCATGATATTAACTCCTTGCTGAGGATATCGATGTATCTATCTTGATCTAATATTCCATCAATAGCAGCTGGCTGGCTCACGTTTTCAATTGTGTGATATCCCATACACAACATTGTTCTTGGTGCTTTATAATTAGGCAAATGAAAAACTAAGATAATATGCAAACATAGATCACTCTACTACCCCGTCAAGAAAATTGCCGAAAATATATAACAAGCTGCCAAACTAGAAAAAGGCGTTCAAATAATAAACAACAAAGGCGGTTGTCTCCGCAGTGGTTTAAAAATAGTAGTATCAACAAATGCAGTAAGAATATAATCGTAGAATCTCTCAAAATCAGTGCAGTTATGTAATTAATCATTGATTAAATGTAATACAATCAGAAGAGTTTACTATCTTTTGAAGATATCATGCAATATATTAGTTTCAATTTTTAAAGCACTGGTTGATGAGAATATTCCTGTTGAGAAGTCGGATATTAATAGCATAAGTAATTACAGCAGAAACACCCAATCGAATAGATACAAAATGCTTCATTTTATACAAATACTCAAAGCAAAGGGCCAGTTTTTCTTCATTCTAGAACCGCATCTACCGGGGTACTATTTTTCTTTTGCGATCAAGGAGAACACAAAAAAAGCTCAACACATTATTGAATGCAGAGCATTTGATGCAACTATAAATGAATAGATACATTATGGTTTTATTTAACGATGCTGATACGCATCAAACAAAAAAAGTAAAAAACTTGAAAAATTTAAACCAACCAGTATTCAAAAGTCAATAGCTTGTAAAGGTAATATATGTTGATGCTGTGCTTTTTATAAACAAAATATGTAAGTGATCAATAAAATCAGGCCCGAAATTAGACAAGGTTTTTTGTATCTTACATGTCTCAATTAGAACCATACAAGCTGAGAAATGGATTAAAAAGTGGATTAATTTAAACTAGTTTTAACTGGAAGTGGTAGAAAAATACAGGTTATTGGTTGGCCACTCCTTGTATACATCTAAAGAAGCAATGAAAAAATTAGGAAAGCAGAATATAAACAATAAACTTTCAAAGGCCTTGTATATGTTATTTAAACCGTTGCTCGACTGTAACTTCTTTAATTTATCTTATAATTTGTCAAATTTTCTGTTGGTATCTCTGTCATGGTATTGCAGAAGCATTGCTCACTAGAATAGTCAAATACATTTCAAGTCCGTTAATCATATATCATAATGTTAAACTATACAAGGGGAGTTTTTTATTTGGTTTTCTCTAATATTAAAATGTCCCCCAGTCTGCTCCTGTAGTCGATGATTCCATTCTTCTTCTTACAAATAAAGGTATAGTATGCGTCAACCACATTTGTCTAAGTTGTTCATATCTTTTTTCATTAAGAAACTGTGGTGAGCCTCGTTTAAAAAAAATGTCAGCTTCTCCATGACTATCCAAATAGGGTGCATTCATAATGCTTCCTCCATTATCATGTAATAACAATAGATAGCAATCTTTAATCATCATATATAATCCAATTTCACCTCCACAACTATAATATATACAGTCTGAATACATAAATATATATGTATGTATTTTTTTTACCTTTTCATATGAATATTACATTCACCCTTATTATCTTCATAACAGCACATACGGCGAGCACAAACAAAAGTACCACATATCAAGCAAATTGCCGAATGCTCAGGTACCGTATTACATTTACGACAGATACGCTTAGAACTTTCATCAAGCAAATAGTCTAGACGATATGGCAGGTTGGTCAAGCGGTACTTTGTTGGCAATCCCAGCGATATGTGTCGTGATTTCGTGCTATCAGACATATAATCAGTACACCAGCCAGTCATTAATTCTTGTTCAGATAAGTTTAGGTCAAAGATAGTCTCAAAATCAGGCAACCTCAATATCTTCAAAAGATGATCATATTCACTTGGTGTTTCCTTCATCAAATCGTCCATTGGACTTTGGGGAATAAATCCATGATGTACAACCATCAATAAAAACGATTTACGAAGATAAGGTAAAGTGAACAAGCGAAGAAGTGCAATAAATCCTCTTGAATTGATTTTGTCATATACTGTCTGCCTATCAGAGAATCGAATCCATCCAAGCACACAATCTACGAATCGTTGGACCTTTTCAGTTCCTTTTGCACGCTGCTGTTCACTACAGAGACGTGCCAAAAGGTTGCTTAAACGAGGATCCCTAAATAATCTTTCATTATTTGAGATGCATTGAGCTATCCCGATCACTGTTTTTGCTAATTCGGCTAAATAAAGAACACGCATCAAATGATGAGGTTCTATAGCAGGTTGATCTGCAGTAGAAAAGCCAAGATGAACAAGTACTTTGAATGGATCGTCCATCAAAAGAGGCTTTTCATTGGGTAGTTGGGGAATCATTTGATTCAATTGCTTGTGTAAAATGACTTCCTTCATTTTTGGTTCATCTGTTTGCCAAGGTGAGTCCATGAGTTTAGGCACGAGCAGATTGGTCATAGAAAGAATCTTTAAAAGCGTCTGAGAAGCTTTCGGTACGTCGTCAATGAATGTTCCAGTATGCTCTACCATCAGATCTCTTGTTCTTGTATCTTCAGTGCCTCTTTGAGCTATCTCACGATCGCCAATGGTATACGCATACATATCATACAGTTGCAGTAAGGACTCCCTCAGATCGATTGCAGAGTCACTTAATTTGTCTTTCATAGCTTTATAAATGGCCTTCATCAGTTTGTTGTAAAAGAACTTAAGTTTTTCTTCGTCGGCTATCATCAAATTAGAATCTTGTTCTACAACAGTCAAATTATCAGCGCCTGATTGAAGTCTCTGATTAACATCAAGTGCCAATGCTTTCAAAGTTTTATTCAAGTCTTCATAGGATGTTGTAGGAGCCATCACGCCCGGATAGATCTCTTTTTTACCTTTCCAAACAATAGGTACCAACACATTACCAGCTGCTTTACATAATGGGCACAAAAAGCGACTTTCAGGTGGCCTTTGGGATAAACGTTGGAATAGACTCTCTTGATTTACTGAGTTTTGATAATTTTCAAAACATTCAGCATGCATCAGATGTCCGCAAGAGGAGATATCAACACCAGAGAGATTAGAAGAAACAGGAAAGCCTGTGAAGGCTCCTTTATCATTACTCTCTTGACCCCCTTCTCCCCAAGGATTACAAGAGTGATTGGCTGTTTCTAATATTTCGGCCCAGACATCCTTCGTCACAGGTGATAGGCGTTGAATATTCGAACGTTGAACAAGACCAAGCATACCATGCAGTTTATTACCATCAAGTTCTTCTTGACAAACAATGCAATTATCAACAGGAAAATGACATTTTCGGACAATGTCAGAGTCATTGTTAGAAGATGATAACATTATTGTATCCTGATCCTCTTCGTCGAGATCTTTCATTTCTTCATCCTCATCACTTTTGTAAAGGTCAGCATGTTGTTCCAAAAATTTGGATTGTGCAGTAGCAAATTGAGACATGATGGCAGCTTGACGAGCCTTTGCAGCTGCCTTTTTGCGTTCTTGCTCTGAAATATCGTTACTGCTTGAGTTATCTTGCTCTTTACTAGAAATCAGTCTGTTTCTGGCCTCTTTCCATGCACCAATTACACTCTTTGCTTTTTGAGTACTTGACTGCTCAATATTATCTATAATAAAACCCAATCGCTTGTGGATGTGAGAAAGTTGGTCGTCGTCCATGCAGCGCAAAAGGACTGTAACCAGATTGGCATGTGTCTTCTCAATTTCATTAACTTGAATCGCATATTCATCCTCTACTGCATGTTTGAAAAAGTTTGCCTCTGTGTGATTTGGATCGTTTACAGCAAGCATGCCAAGATAAAGTGCTTCATCCAGAATCGTTTCACTCTTGGCTTGTTTAAACATTTTGGCATTCCATAGAGCATAGACCAGGATTTGAGTAAAGATCTTGGAATGTAAAAAGTTGCCGAGGTGCTGAAAGGGGCCAGTTTGAATGGTTCGAGGTTTTGGTTGAACTAAGAACTCTTCCTTATCACTGACTTGCTTTTCAGGGTGAAGCTGGTTCCAGCGTTTTCTCAAAGCGATATGTGCTTCCTCACGGTTATTGCGCGTGTAATACCAGAAATAAGGATCAATCTCATCCAAGTATTCAGGTTTGAGTTCATACATTCCTTTATCGCTCAGACCATCAGGGGCCCTGAAGTTAGCGATCTTGTTGAGCTCTGCTTCAAATGATTCGCACTCGATTAAACTTCCAGGAATGAGCTTGGTTAATTCAGAGTAGGAAAGGTTCGTGAGGCTAAGATGCTGAACGATAGCTCTTCGAATGCGTTGCTCGATAGTGGTACCGGATGCATAACCATGCTCGGTGGCGCAAATAATAAGTAAGTTAAGTAACTCTTCTACCATAAATATCTTTTGATTTGAGTCATATACAGTGCTATGTTTTTTAGGATTTCCTTTGAACCAGTCCATGAGTTGGAATCGATCAATCAAGGACAGCAATAGCTGGTTACTATCACAAACAACAAAGCCAACTTGAAGCAAGTAAATATCTCGGTCTAATGTATTCTCTCGGACATTAATGTCCTTGTAAGTATAAGCCTGTAATAAATAGGAGTTATTGTTTTTATTTTTTTTTTGTTTCACCCTATGTAAATATTTACCTGGTTACGAACACTGTATCCATTTCTTACCCACACAGCACAGTTGATTTGAGATAACAAGGCGATTGTCCGAATTGGATAATCAAGCACAGTCATAAATGTGGCTAGCGAATCCTGCTCAAAAGCACAGTTTACCATTTGTGTAAATCCATTCAGCCAGCCATTGTCCCTCAGTGTTTCTTCTTGCAGCAAGGAGACATGTTCGAATAATTCAGATAAAAGCCAATGGAAAGAATGATGAAATGAGACGGGCTCTGTAGTTATCTTGTAGTCCACAATCTCAAAGCTTCCAGCGCAAGGCGTACTGATTGTATTAGTTACTTATTGGGATGCACCTTTTACAAGTAATTTGTTTTCGGAACTATATGGAGGTAGACGTGGGTTCCAGTCGCATATGGCTTTCATAATTCGACAGATAGCACGGCAAAGTTGATGTGAAGCTTCTGCCACAGACATTTGGTACTGAAGAGCGTTGTAACATGTAGCAAATTGATGCCAAAGCTTAGAGATCTGCAGCGTGATGTTGAAAGCCGCAACCCACGAATTTGATTCATATTCCACATGTGCGTCAGAATGTCGTTTAAATGGATCCATGGCTTGAAACTGATAGAGCATGTTAATGAATTGACCAAGGTATAAAGGATTTTTCGTAATTTCTAATTTCACTTGTTCAGCATTCATTACATAATGTAAGTCATGTATTGTGTAAGCATATCGGTGACGAGTGACAGAGTCAAAATTAAGTTGTACTTGGGTCTGTTCATAATCTTCGGGTAAGAACATTTGTATGCGATCAGTCAAAAAGAAATTAGTTAGAATTGTGCAAACTGTGTCAAAAAATTTATATTCTTTCACAAGTATAGAGGCAACTGTAGGGACTGTCAGCACTTGAACAGAGAGCGTGCTTATTGAATTTTCGGGTTCCCTATCTTTAAAATAGTATGCATCTACCAGTTCTGGATAGTTGCGTGCAAACCGAATTCCCAATACAGGTCTATATTGAAAATTCGATATAAAAGTTCCAATCAACAAATCCTTAACATTCATTCGAGCCGCCTTCCACAATTTCAAGTCAAAGTGTAAGAGATAATCTAAACGAAGTTTACGTCTAAATTCCTTTTTTAAATTTTCACGGTGCTCGGCTGAATGCGTTGTGATGGGACCATCGTGTACTCCCAAATTCTTCGTAATCTGTCTTTCAGCTAATTCAAGTTGATCAATATGGGCCAACCAGGCATCCCAATTCCAATTGAAGTCCAAAATATCCCTTTCGGTTTTAGAAGATGATCGACGTCTTCCAAAAGTCTCACTGCCTTCAGTTTGTTGCTGCAATTGCTCTTGCCTATGGAAACTTCTTTGCATCTGAGCCATACGATGTAGAATACGCTGTCTATAGATGGCACCAGTATCCTCTTCTTGTTCTTCATCCGTAGTCGATGCCTCTTCTTGATGATTATCTATATCAAACTCATCATCATTATCGTTTTCATTTTCGTCATTATGATCATTGTCATTGGTAAACAAAGGAGTACCATCATCCATATCTTCATCAATAAACTCAAATTCAATATTATCATTCTTTGGTATTCTAGTTCCTTTATAACGAGTCGATAGTCGTGCAAGATCAGGACGAAGTGCCCAATCAGTAGAAAAGATCTCGCAAATGGTATCACGAATGATGCAATTGCCACCATCCACATTACTGAAAAACTTGTATCGGCCACTGACTAATCCCTTTAACCAATCCAACAATAATCCAGCTATTTCCTCTCGAACAAGCTTGTGTACTGAACAAATGCTGACAGCTAAACCAACTGAGCCAATAATATCCGCAGCTTGAATTAAACTTTCAATGTCCTTTGACTCTTTCACAATATGTCGACCATATTGATCCACTGCTTGAGCAACTGCATCCGCTTGTTCGGTGGTGCAACCAATAGCGTTTTTCACTACAGTAATAACCTGATCAAATGAATGCTTTTCATCATTCCATAATACACATGCATAATACTGATTTTCCAAATCGACAGGCAATCCTAATGCTTGGTGAGAGTCAACACAGTCTTGTTCAATAGACTGCACAGTACCAACCGTCAGAATATCTTCTGGTGATGTAGCAAATGTTTCCAGGATATAATCAATTACAACACTAACTGTCTCTCGAACCGAGTCCAATACAGGCTGTGGCACAGATGACAGGGGTTGTGTGAAAGCTCTGGGCGGATGCGTTGTTGAAGAAGGATCAGAAGAAACTAGAGAATGAATCTTGCAATAAAGCGGGATTTTCCATGCTTCAGGATCACCGCAATCACAGCATCCCCCAGTTCCTCTGCTGATAGAAATTTTAATATCATGACCTTCATGTTCTGTTCCATGAAAACATTTGGAGCACATAACGCACGTATCATCTAATCCGCAATTTCTAGTGATATGAATGAGTTCTCTTTCTCTTCTGTTTTTGCATGTGTGTTATTTGTATTACCTGCAGCGATAAATGCTTTCACCTCTTTTAAATACATGACCACATTGCTTGCCCCGTTGTGTTTCCCAATATTCTGGTTCGTCCGTATCATCCAAAAGTGGATTCTCATGCTTGATATCTGACATATCTTGCTTTTTTGAGCCAAATAAGTTATATTTTTCTAACAAGAGAGACAAGTTATCGCTATCCGAAAGTCCTTCTTGAAAAAAATAAGTTTGCATCCATTGGGGATTATTGCTCCAAAGAGCTCGATAACAGTTGGTTAGAATGTGTCTCTCTGCACCAGAATGAAGTCTGCTTTTGTACATTAGAGGCGTTTCATTTAGAAAAGTTTTTAGTTGTGTTGCAGTGACAGGCGATGCTGTCAAATTAGCGGGTTGGGTTGTGGACATGTCTTCGAAATTCTTAGAAGGTTTTTTGACTGTGTTTTTCCTTCTGTTTATGTTATCAAAATGCAGGAATTAAAAGAAAAGAAAGTTTTGATATTTAAAAAAGAAAAATCATTTTAGCATTTTTATTTCATAGTCGGAGTTATATTTTTATTTTAAAGCTTTGAATACTTTGCTGGTTTCTTTGAGACAAATGCCTCAATTGAACGAGGTATATCCTATCATGCATACAATCATTAAAGAGTTTGATTTATATTTTCACTTTTTTCATTTACCTCAGTCTGAAGCATGGCTGAATTCCAAGTGACTGTATAAGCTAATCCTTCAGCAACAGAATGATCTCGGGAATAATTTAACAAATGCCTTTTTTGTATTATTAATACACGAAATTTGTAACTTTTTTTTTTTTTTTTCTTTTTTTTCTTACTTTGTGCCCAACACAGCAATAGGTGATTTGGAAGCAATAATCTTTGCTGTTTTAATTGCTTCAGCTATAGTAAACAAAATTAGATCAAAATGACCTACTCATTCGTTACTATTTTAAATACCCAAGACAGATTCTTGATTTTCCGCAACTTTATTAACTAACCCACACTGTAAAGCTTCGTCTGCATGAAAGCTATTACAGCAAAAGATATTATTCGTAAGCATTTCAGTTGTTCTTTTTTTTTTTTTCTTTCTTTTTCTTACTTGCGTGCTGTGTAGCAAAGTTCACGAACCAAACTATGGTTACCAATCACCTTTGGAAGTCTTTGTAAAGTGCCAACATCAGCTGCTAATCCAACATCTACTTCTTTTACAGAAAAAAAGGCATCCTTGGAGCAGTAACGAATATCGCAAGCAGTAATTAAGTCAATGCCTCCACCAATACATGCTCCATGGATAGCGGCAATAACTGGCTTACTGCAAAGCTCAATAGCAGTAAATGAATCCTGAAAATCTTGAATAAAAGCTCGGTTTCTGTAAGCTTTACGAGCTGCATCCAATGAGGACCCATATACTTCGTTGAGATTGTTCTCGGACACTATTCACATATTATAAATAACAGTTGCAAAAATCAATTTTTATTACTTACAATCCAAACCAGCTGTAAATACGCGTCCTGAGCCAGATAAAACAATACAAAATACGTTATTATCATCAGTGATGGTACGAAATACATGTCTAATATCAGAAACTAGTCTGGAATGGGTCGTTTAGTATATAAAATAAAAATAAAACTTCATCATACTGAGCGCTCAAAGTATTTAGTTTTTTTGGTCTGTTGAGCTGAATGTGTGCAATTCCATCAGAAGTTATATCCACTTTGATGGTTTCATATTGATACTTTTCAGACATTTGATAAATAAAAAAATGCTCTTTGTAAAGAGAATATAAATTTGTTTATTTATACTATTACAAGAAGAAGAAAAAAAAAAATCACACACAATTCTTAATGACAAATCTAAATTTGTCATGTATAAAAGTGCCGCCTTAATCGGCAAAACATATGAATACACGAAGCATTAAGTTGTCAACTTTCATTTTTTTATTTATAATATTAATACAAATATACATAAAAAGAAAGGAAACGAATCACTGTATAACTTTTTTCTTACATGTGAACGAATAAATAAAAGAATATGATGTTTATAATAGTTTGTATTTTTCATTTTAGATTATGATAATTTCTTCTATGAAACTTGAGTTAGTCAAATAAGCAAAAATGTTATTAAGAGTAGCTTAAATAGAAGAAGCAATATAATATTGTCATCAATGGCTTTACTATTGTCTTTGTTATTTTACTGTAATATTTAACAAAGTTTTAATTATAGTAAATGCTATCAAATATGTAAAAGAAAGCGCAAGGTTTAAAATCTATGTAGATCTTCATGTAACTAACACCATTATATGTGGATTTGTGATGATTTGAATTCTATTAAGAGAGTACAGGATAGATATTTTTTATATGAGATCAAATGAAAGGACCAATGAAATTTATAAACTATGTAGAACAGACGCAGTTCAAACCAAACTATTCATTTAATTGAAATAATATACTTAGATTGATTTCTGTAGTCATTTTTGAATCATGATCTTTATAAAACTGGGTTGAATTTGGTCTGGATATTTTTTATGAGTACAGCATTTTTAAACGTTATTGTATAAATAGCTTTATATTCGTTGCATAAAAAAGTAAAAATTAAGTTTTAGTTTAGGCACTCTAAGAATTACAATATCCACTAAAAATCTGTTTTCTCAAGTGCGACAAGATACGGAAACCCCTCCATCATCCTACCGTAGCAGCCAAGAAGATTTTAATAAAGATATTCTACATGTAATTAAATGAACTTCTTCCGCTGAGTAGAAAGAAATGCCCTTGACATTCTTTGTATGCTGAAAAGAAGAAGAAAAAAAGGATAATGTGAGAAAAGGGTGCTCTTTATTTATTTTTTCTTTCAAGAAAGGATACTACATTTTCATATTATAGTTTTAACTGGTTAATTATTTTTAGTAAATAAAAAAGATTATAAAGAATATTACTGCTGGTAACTTTTATATGAATAGCTTTGAGGAGAAAAAAGGGGAAAGAGGTTTTTTAAAGCAATATAAGAACATGCGGAATAGTTCAAAAAGTTAAAGAAGTAGAAGCACTATAGGCATAAGTAATCATGGTAATGCTATTCTCTTTTCATTTATCATTTTTGTCGCATCGTATCCAACATAAGTAGGAATGAACTCAACCAACGTACACAGTATCTTTATGCACCTGAAAATGAAAAAGAGACTCGGCAGTGCTAAAAGTGAATATTACAAAGCGGATAAATAAAGTTAGAAGACTGGCTAAAGGATCAAAAAAACTAACAAGAACAGCCTAGATGACAGAAATACTCTAGACCGTTTTTACTTTTTCCATTACAACAGTTGATGAAATGGTAAAGATCATACAAAGTTAGCAACAGGTCATTATATTTATATTAAAGTTCAATATAGAAAGGAAGACTGGAATAGATTTTGATATTGTTGACTGTAGCTTATGCAGATTTCCGACGATATAGATTGAATCAGTATAAAGTGCAAGCTTGATTTTTATAGGAAGAAACCCAAAAAAAAAAAAAAAAAAAAAAACAATAGGATCATCAAGATGATTTAATCATTTTTTACTAGAAAGGATTTGATGAGCACAAAAATAAAATATACAAATCATCAAAGCGCTTATAAAAGCATTCAATTGTTCAGCAGTTAAAGCCATCATTAAATAGAACTTTTGAGTAAATTATCACTAAATCCCATGGACAAGTAGTAAAGTACCAGAAATTTTAGCAAAAAAGATTATGTAAACATTTTTGTTTTGTTTTTTTTTTGGATAAAAAAAAAGTGAGAAGGAAAGAGAAAGAGAGAGAAAGAGAGAGAGAGAGAGAGAGAGAGAGAGAGAGAGAGAGAGAGAGAGAGAGAGAGAGAGAGAGAGAGAGAGAAATCGTTAACCTAAACTTGGCATACTAATTTTACATCTTTTAAAAATAAGTTAAAGAATAGGTAGAAGCCCTGTTCAAGGGCACAGTTAAGTACATGTCATTTATGATTTCTTTCTCTCAATACAATCAATTTGATTACAATTCCCAGCCATGATGGTTTTAGGACAGCAAGCCTTCTTGCTAAACCCAAATAATTTGAACGTCAAAGAAAAAAAAAATTAAAAGAATACAATGCATTCATTTCAAAGTACACACATGTATATGGAAATGTCGCAGCTCATTTCACTAGTTGTTGTGGCACATGTTACTCCTGAACATTCTTTAATTGAGAGCTCAGTAATTCAAGTTGATTCTTTATTAAACCATATGCTTGACTTGAGTGTAAATACCTTGTCATTTATCAAGTGTGCTCTCTCGATCAGGCCGTCTGTCTATTTATATCTTTATTTATCCTTTGCCTTGTTCATGTTTATCAGTTTTTGCTTTATCTAAGCTTTTAGTTCCTGTCCAATTCTTGCTCTCTTCCCTGGCTTGAAACACATCGCTTTACATAACAATACGAATGCTCAATGTGCGTACCTATAATACATGTTATAAATCTCAACATGTTGATTAAGCACCTATGAGATTATTGTATCAAACACATACAAGTCATTATCTTTTGAAAATTGTTAAATTCAGGCTTTTATGATTGTTTAATCAACTGAAACCATAGCATTGTCGTTAGGATACGTAGATTAGAGTGGATGCCCCGAGTTGTACAGTCATCATATCCTCAGCATATTCCATATTTCACAGGTTTCCGTCTAACCATACGAACGGTTGATGATTAAGTTTGCTTCTTCTTGGTTGACCATGACTGTTTAAACATAATCTTTATGTTTGTCAAATATTACTACATTGTACCCCGTTGTGATATTTCATAAAATGTTTCGTTTGCACAGTTATTTTTTCTTTTGAATGTCATCTTTTTATAAACTCACACCTAATTTTTTCTTAAATTGGAATTCATCGTCAAAGGAGAAAAGCTTAAAGGGCTTTACTGTTTTAGAAGAACAGCAAGCCATTCTTCTCCTACACTACACATTTGTGGATAGGATAAATTATTTTTGAATAGGAGTGCATTATGATGATCATGTAAGCAAATTCTAATCTATTTTTAATTTTTAAGATGAATAGAAACGGAGTACTGTTTTCATTCATATTGAAAAATTAATTCCAGACGATTATGAAAGGCAAGTGTTGAATAAAACATAATCTAGTTCATTTTAGCGTGTTTTTTTAAGCCTATACCAGATTTGATTATACTTGGAACTTTTCCTAAAAAGAAAAAGGGGACGCGTTCTATAGAATAATTTTCCTTTATCTTGAACATAAAAAACCTTCTTTTTCTCCATTTTAACCCTGCATATCATGTGTGTCAACTTTAAGGATCTTGTGCCAAGAAAACCCTCCTGAATTATGTACGAATGGTTTTTAAAGATTAATCAATTAATATTGAATGAAAATATTCTTTATTATTCGCTTGGTTTCAAAAGGGTTCCGGGAAAAAAACAAGTTTTAGTAAAATTAATTTTTGTGGTTTGTGCGTTTTTTTTTTTCTCACAGAAAAAGCATTATACATAGTCGACCCCATAAACAAAGCACATCGCAAGGACGTTTAGAATATATGTACAGCAAGAACAATAAATAAAGTAACAAAAGAAAAATAAAGGTTTTGTTTATTTACAAAGTTTGTTTACTGTGGCGGTCGTGTCATTTGCACTTATGAACAGTGTAAAGCCACTGAAAACAAAGTAATAATAATAAAAAAGGATGAGTGCAGTCAGTATCTCTCTCTCTTTTTTTTTAAGAAAAATTAATCATTTTTATGTAGATAATAAGTGTTCGAATCTCTTTGGATAATGTAATTATTGTTCTCAATTATTCATGTTTATCCAACTAAAAATCCTTTTTGAATTTCAGGAGTACGCAAAGCCGGATGGATGACGAAAGTGGAAACTTACCCTCGGTGAAAAAATTGAATAGTTTCTTATAATTCTATTTGAATATTCAGCAATGGAATGAAATATTCAGTACCTATCACTATGGGTCCACATCAAATTCATAGCTGTTTCTATCCATCAAGACAATAAGAAAAGACAAAGAAAAAATTAGTATCAAATCAAAACGTGGTTTATATCAGGACACGACATCCGTTAAATAGCAGACAAATGTTGGGAGGTCTGTGTTCTTGTGAAGACGCGTTTGAGATAGAGACTCTTGCTCAAGCAACACTGGATAGGGAACACAATCAGACTTTGTTACGGTTAAAGAAAGATGTTGTAAAGAGTATGCCTAAGAGAAGAACAATTCATTTGCTATGTTGGATTAATGTTACTGTTGTTAAAGAGAAGAAAAAATAAAGATCCAACACAGATATGTCTTTTACCATTAAGCCTGCTACATTGTCAAGGCCTAGTGATGCCAAATAGAAAGTGAATATGCCTTTATTGTTATTTGCTTACACTAAATTCATCAGTTCAAGATGAGCCATTTTTGTGTAGAACATCTTTTTTTAAATCTCCTCTGTTTACATTTCATCATATCCTAATTGAACCTTTTAACAAAATCTTGGCAAACAGATGACCTGATACTACTCATCAAAGAATATATTTCTTCAGATTTCATACAGTCTTATTTCTATATTATAATAAACTGCTTTCTGAGATTAGAAACTAAAAATCATACAATTGATTGTACTAATAAAAGAATCAAATAGAAAGAAAATAATTGATTTGTGTAATTCTTTCTTTTTGGAAAAGATGATTGATCTGTGGAAAATGATTGATGATAATTTGCTTGGCTGTCGGAATTAAATGTCAAAAAAAAAAAAAAAAAGCTTAGGTATGAAAATAAGGGTGTGGAAGCGCCAACGAATGCAATGCCTGTGTAATAAAGAAAGAAAAAAAAAGACTGCATAGAATAAAATGAAACGATCTACAGTTGTATGTAAAAATAAATGCTTTGAGTATCTTTCTTTATTTTAAAACATGGATTGAATGGCATACAGTTTTCTCGTTTATTATTAGTTACAAATAAATAATATGTGCGGGGATTATTATTAGTGATGCTGGTATAAAAGGAAAGGAGAGAGAGAGAAATTTAGGCAGGGAGAAAGAAGAAAAGAGAGAGGAGGAGTGGTATAAGATGAAGCTGATATATGTACAAAAAAAGCCTTTTTTGTTGTTGTTTTGTTTTAAAAAAAAGGAGCATAGTTAATTGCTTAGCAATTTTCTAAATCAAATAACCTTCTACAAAATCTGTACGCAAAATGTCGCGGTTACCATCTCTGTATCTAACCATCCACCGACCATCAGGTAATTTAACATAAAAATTAGAATAAGGAAATTCATTGGATTTAAGATAGGTTGGACTGAATGGAGGAATGATCAATTGTGTAGGTTCTTCTTGATGAACCAATTGTTTTCTTTGCTTTCTATTGTCAAAGTCGACACTCTTTGCTGTAGTAGATAGAGTAGAACTACTGTAATTATCACTGTGTCGTCGTCGAAAGGGATAGCGACATGATCGTGTAGAGGATGCAGGTGAATTACAGGCACTTTTATGATGAAATAATTTTCCAAGTTTACACCAAATAGAATGATGTGATTTTGTTGATGAACAACTGGATGAACGTCTTGAATGGTTTGACATTATATTTATAGAAAATAAAGAAAATAAGAAATTTTTATAAAAGAAAGAGAGACAAGAGAAAGAGAGAGAGAGAGAGGAAAAGATGTATTTATATGTATGTGTAAATTTCTGAGTAACGTTATTAGCCAATCGATTTTAATGGGGACACCAAGTGACACCACCTGGTTTCTAAATTTGGATACAAAGTGCTTGTCGGAAATTCGATTGTTTCTTTTACCAGAGCCAAAATTATTTTATATTCTAAATTTAGAGATGATGAGGCTTTTTATAATGTATTTTTTTTTCTGTGGTTTCTATGGTATACATTGAATAGAATATAATGCTACCTTTAAAAGAAAAAAAAAGACATGCCACATTCCTTAATTCGTGCACTTATATTTTTTCTCTATTACTGTCTGTAGTATATTGGTTTTATAGATAATTACGTCATCCATGTTCTTTAGTTGGTATCTCTTTTATTATATGCCATTATTATCACAGAGCTTTATAGATCAGCAATTCAATACACCATTTACTCATAGCAGTACATATATCATTAATCAGAAAAGATAAAAATACAATACTGTATGCTTATATAAAACAAAAGAATCTGTAATATTGCAGGTTATCACTTGATGAAGTAAATGTTTGTGTCCTAATACTTTGGTAATTCACCGGATGGGAATTCTTTAGAAGTACTCCGATACTAAGCAGCCTCGGCTTATCAAAAAAAAGAGAAAGAGAGAGAGAGAGAGATTATTAATCATCTCTTCCCCCTATTTTTTATATCTGAAACGTCTATTCTTCTCCTACAAATACGGTGAAATTGTGAGATTGATCTGCTTGATGATAATCCTCAGTAACGGTGTACTACTTTGCATCTCCTGTCAAAACTAAAATACTCCAAAGGAAGATCACACGTGAGGTCACGCATAAAAGAACAAAAAAAAAGAAGTTCCTGAAAACCAATCTAGTTACTTGTTATCAAAATAGGGAGAAGAAGCATTACAGGTACTTTTTTTTTTTTTTTTTTTTTTTTTTTTTTTTTTTCTAGTGCGACTTTGCTTATCAAAAGAGATAACTTAATCTGTGAGAATTAAGTTAATTGATTTATGGGATTTCTTTTTAAAATCTTATTTTGTATGATTTTTAGATAAACACAAATTTTTTACGCGTTCTTGAAAAATTAATTTGGTGCATAATGCCTTTGTTACGATTGAACCAATAGCAAAGCGTATTATTAAAAAAAGAGGCTTTTTGTTTATATTCCGGAACATTGACGCCTCCTTCTTACTAAGCAACGGATGAAGTAAATCCGCATCGAATTATTAGAGCGATCTTCTTTTAGTTGTTTTTGTTTCACATCCTTGAACCTCGGATATTAAGGAATGCAGTGAGAAAAAAAAAAAGCCTCTAATTTACTTTTTTATTCAACCAAGGTCCTTTTTTTCCGGATTTTTGTTTGGTAATAAACAGATTGCTATTCATTAGATAAAGAGAGTAAATCCATACCTGTCTATTGGTGAAACATCATTTACCTCCTATTGTTTGCAAAAGTTTGATCTTGCATTTTGTTACCATAGTAACGGAATGCCGTTGGTGGGACTGTTAAAATATGTCACACACTTTTTTTTTTATCCCTCTTTTTCATAAAATGTATTATGATTTCAATATCCCATACCCAAGCAATCAAACAAAAGAAGAGTTAGAACGTGTAGAAAAGATACTAGAACGTATTCATTCAAGTAAAATATCATCTTTTTACAACTAAAAAAAGACGCTCATTAATTGTATAAAGATCAGAAAAGTATCATTGCGCTTAATGTGTCTTCAAAAACCGGTATACTTGACGTGAAGGTGAGGATATAGATAAAAATGCACAACTACAAGTATTAAGCTATTATTAGCCAGTATCACCTATTTCACCAAACCTTTTCCCAAATATGAAGCAATTAACAAGAGCAACGATCGAGATTGACGATCATAAAAAGAACTATCAGCTTGTAAATGATAACATGTTAATAATAATTTTAGCTTATTGTTTATATGAAATAGTCAAGCAACACAACCTCTTCACATATCGATATATTAGCTGTTAGGCCAAGTACAGTAGACGTTTGTAAACACGCCTGTCAAAATTTAGAAATCGACATCATTTCACTCGATTTAGCCAATACAAAGACTTCACCTAATTTTGCAGCAGCCCAAGTAGCGGTCAGTCGTGGTATATTTTTTGAAATTTGTTATGCACAATCATTTAGAAGTAAAAGCAAATTATATGTGTACATGTACTTGTATTCTAATCGATGTTCTGATAATAGATGCTAGTAAAAAATCAGCTTTTTTCAGTAGCGTTAAAAGACTTGTAGAAGTGACAAGAGGACATAATTTATTTTTTTCAAGCGAAGCATTGAGAGCATTAGAAATCAGAAAGCCTGCAGATTTAAGAATATTGTAAGAGGAGAAGATGCTGTTACATTAGTTTAACAATAATCATTTGTTTGTAGAGGTGCATTGTTTGGAATGACTCAAGATCAAATCGAAGCAGCCGTTACATTAAACTATGCAAAATTATTAAAGAAAGCAGGTAAATAGTGGCACAACATAAATCAATTCAATCGTATGCTGAACAATAAATAGAAACGAGAAAATCAACTTATAATGCAGCTATTCGTAATCCAGAAGTACCCATTAATGAGTCAAAACGTAAAAATGAAAATCAAGTAGAAAAGAAGAATAAGAAATTAAAGAAGGGAAAATAAAGTTTTATTTGAACCATCCTTCATTCACTGATTTTACATAATTAAATAAATTGTCGTGTCTATGAACCAAGTCACTTAACGTGCGTGCTTGTTTAATTTCTTTTTTTGTATATTTTCCTTGATCTGTTATAGTCGTTGTCAATGCACAGTGAAGGTGTGAGAATATGACAGCATCCACCCACGTTGGCTCACTGTGATAAATAAGTAAAATGCATAGACGGCCTATTGCTATTTATTTACCTTGAACCAAAGAAATATGTGTCATTACCTAATTTCACAGACAATGCTTCTAATGCATTGGCTGCATCTTGATAAATCTATACAGAAACAATAGGCTTAATATCTCACTGCATCTCTCTCTCTTCTTCTTCTTTTTACCTCTTCTCTAACTAAAATATCTTTCTCGGTTAATAATAATTTTGTTACTTCATTTTGCTTCTTATAAAACACGGCATGATTCACAGGAGCAGGAAGATGATCATAATATGCTTTACAAGTAATTTCATTTGCATTCAGTGGTTCAAGCCACATTGAGAAAAGCTATAATAATCAATAAGAGTGATTGACGCTTTTCAGATAACTTACTAAAGCAGGTTTTAGTTTCTTTTCTACAAGTGTTATAAATGCTTTAGATTGTTCAATGTCACTGCTTAACTCTTTTTCCATTTTCTATACATATCCAAGTTATTATCGTTGTTTCTCTCTCTCTCTTTTTTTTTTCATCTTCTTCTTTACTCTAGTCTCTTTCACCCAATGAATGATTTGATGTTCATCATAAACCTCACCCACAACAGTTGCTAAAAAGGGAAGTTTACCTGAAGGTGAAGCTTCTGGTTGATTGATAGGGTAAATATCGTATTCAATACCACAAAACTTTAAATAAGCCTATGCACTTGTCAGAATCTACCATACAAAATATTCGTTTGCTTATTTTTATTTGGCCTTATTTACTTGAATCTGTAAACAATCCACGTCAAACCAAGTCTTTCTTTTTTTACCAGGGCCATAAACATATAAAGTATCTTTTGTAAGTGGTTTTGGTTCCTGAACAGAAGGATAAACTTTAAGTGGGAATTTTTTCAATTTTAAAAATTCTAAAAAGGAAGGTAATTCTATGGTTGGCAATTCGCCAAATCGTGAACTTGGTGTTGAGGTCATTACAGAAGTAAAGGGAAAAAAAAAAGGAAGTGACAATCCCTTCCAAACAAGTCACTAAAACGGACATTGAACTTCTAAAATCCAGAACCCTGTAAACAACCCCTTTTCCCACCTTTTCCCCGCACTTTTCAAGAGAAAGAGAGGGTAATATGAATTCAAGCGTGTCAACTATATTCTGTTTAAAGTGGATTGGTAATAAATAACTTTTTTTAGGACATAATAGCTAGTTTTTTTTAAAAAAAAGCCATCTTATTTCCTTTTATTCTTTTCTATATAATAATATTAGGGAAACAAAGACAAAGGATGTGACTCTGGTGATTTCCTTTCTTTCACTATAATCATCAAAAGCCTTTGTTTGCGCGTCTTTTTTGGTACAAAGAAAAGAGATTTACTGGATGACGAACAACAGCTTTGATACTGAGATTACATTCATCCTTCATAAACTCTGCTACTCTAGCTTTCTTTTTATATTACATCACTTGCTGCATCCTGAATGACAGCTGCTGGGTTTCATCAAAGTGATGGATTATTTGTTGTGTTCATCAATTGGTCTATTTAAAGTACGATTTTTTTTTTCAAGTTATTATCGTATGTTTCTTTTCAGTTGAATGTAGTATGAGAATTAACATTTACGGCTTTAGTAGCATCTTTTGGTTTCATTGGCTTTTCTGTTGAAAAGACAAACATACACTTTGTAGTTTTTGTCTTATATTTATGTTATACACTGTAACTCTTTCTTTTTTAAAAGTTATCTCCTTCATAATAGAAGCATTATAGTCTGTTGTATCATCCTTCATATCTTTGATTTTAATATTAATAAACTAGACAAACGGAAAGATAGATGATCGATAAAATTATTGCATCTTGAATGTCTTTCGAAATTTACCTCTACAATCTTTATAGAAAAATTACATATTTAAACCTATTAAACAAACTGAACAATCACACTCAATTTTTTAGCAAGTTTAATTTCAAAACTATTTCTTAATGACTCATAGAGACTGGAAGAACTTTAAAAAACACGTTCTATATTTTATGCAGCACTATTTAGTGAGAATGAGTCAGTTACATTTCAATTTGATTGGATGATTAAATTCTTCAGTGATCTCGGACTGTTTTCCCAGTTTGTATATACACACACACACAGCACAGGCCCGGATCTTTGATATTAGTTTCATCTATTTCTTATTTTCTTCTTCTTTTCTTTCTTTTCTTTTCTTTTTTTTTTTTTTTTTTTTTTTTTGGAGAAAAAATCCTGTATTATATTTACAAGTATGCCTGAAGCTAATCAAAAACGTAAGTTGTTGAAATAATATAAGGGAAACGGAATATAAATAGTCTCTTGTAGCCCTTCCTTTTGGTTACCAATTCTTGGCTGGTGCTATTGCTGGTGTATCAGAAATTTTAGTGATGTATCCTTTAGATGGTAACTATTGTTATTGTCCTAAATAAACATTTTTTTATAACAATCTTATTAGTTGTAAAGACAAGAGCTCAATTGAATACAGGATCAAGTTCAGGTATTGTTCATACAATAACAACAATGATCAAAACAGAAGGCCCAGGCTCTCTTTATCGTGGTATCTTACCTCCCATCATGGTGGAAGCACCTAAGCGTGCCACCAAATTTGCTGCCAATGAACAATATACCTCTCTTTATAAAAAGCTCTTTGGTTTCGAAAAGGTCACACAGTCCTTATCTGTTTTGACTGGTATCAGTGCTGGTTTAACTGAAGCAGTCATCATCGTTCCTTTTGAATTAGTTAAAGTTAGAATGCAAGACAAGGCCAATGTAAGCAAAAAAGAAAAAAAAGAAAAGATTTATTTCTGTATTACTTATCCATCCAAAGCTTGGTAAATACAATGGCACGACCGATACAATCCGAAAGATTCTTGCTTCGGAAGGCATATTGGCCTTATTTAACGGTCTTGAGGCTACCATGTGGCGTCATGCAGTTTGGAATGGTGCCTACTTTGGTTTGATCTTTAAGGTGAAGGATATGTTGCCTAAATCAAAGGTAAAACTGGTAATCTATCGCATCCTTTCTTTTTTTTCTCAAACTTTATTGCAGGATCCAAATCAACAACGTTTAACCAACTTTGCCGCGGGTACTATAGGTGGTATTGTAGCTACTGCCTGTAATACACCTTTTGATGTTGTAAAGACGCGTGTGCAAAGTTATAATGGTGTGGGTCCCAGGAAATACAATTGGACTTTACCTGGAATCATGACAGTAGCCAAAGAAGAAGGGTAAAAAGATGGAAGGTGTGTGATGTAGATGTACTTATATTTTTATTAGAATTGCTTCATTGTACAGAGGATTCTTACCCAAGGTGTTAAGATTAGGTCCAGGTGGTGGTATATTATTAGTAGTCTTTGAAACAGTTTCTGGTTTTATTCGAAAGAATATATTAAAAGAATAGAGAAAAAGAAATAAATTAAATTTTATTGGAAGATTCAAGTCGTCTTGTTGGCTGTTGTAATGATTTCTTGATAAAGAAATTTTTGAATTTACCCATCATACGCTGTTTAAGTAACTTCTTTTCCGTATTGTAATGATTATCCGAAGGCACAATTTGTGTCTTTTTTTTGAATAGACGTGTAAGGAATGATTTCTTTTCGATTGTGATATTTGGATAATAATGTCGTTTAGTCTCCTCACCAGTAGAAGATGATGATAGATCGGATGAGCTGTACTTGTTTTTGACTTGAGGATAAGTAGCAAAAGAGTTGGCAAGGGAGGAATAGGGTGAAGGGTTTTCATTCTTTTTTGGTGGGATGAGTAACCAAGGATGGGATAGACATTCTTTGGTGGTCATCCTTTTTCGAGCGTCGACACAGAGCAATTTACGGATCAGGTCAGCAGCAATGACGGACACGCCTGGTGGTGGCCTGTATTCGCCCGCCTTGATTTTTCGAAATAGTTCAGGCATCTGATCTGCCTGAAAGGGTAAGAAACCTGTCAGCATAGCATACAAAATCACGCCGCAGCTCCACACATCCGCTGGTGGACCCTGATAAGGAGTGGCAGTGACCATCTCGGGTGCAGCATAAAACGGACTACCGCAATACGTGTTTAGGATGTCTTGTCTTTGCTGAATGATATTTCCAAAACCAAAATCACAAATCTGTACACCCGATTTTTTATTGATTAAAACTATGCGTGAAGATCAATACGATGCATATGTTAAGCTGTTTGATATACTTGCCATTCTCAGGCTTTAAATCTCTGTGTACGATGTTATTCTAAGCATTTTGAATTAGATCATCAAGTCAAACGACAGATGGTACTCGACTTACTTCGTGAATATAATCAACTGCTTCCATTATTTCTCGAAACCAGGTACGTGCTTCATTTTCAGGCAATTTCTTTTTCTCTCTGATTCTGTGAAACAACTCTCCACCTTCAACGTAATCCATAATAATATAAATCAAGTCTTGTTCTGTAAAGACCTCATGTATTTTCACAATGTGTTTATGTGACAATCGCTTTGAAAATATTTCACAGATCTTTTGTTCCTTTTCCGCATGTAATTTTTGATCTCCAGCTTTAAATATCTTTTTATCCACTATTTTGGCAGCAAACTACCACAAATCAATCATCACCCGTAATGAAATGTATTTCGTAGCTTACCTGCTCTTTGCTTGCTCTTTCTTCAACCAAATACACTTTACCAAAATTACCACTTCCAAGTGTGTGCATCTTTATATATTTACTATCAAATGTACTTTTCCTTGGTTTTACCTTTTAAAAAACCTCAATTTATTTATTTCTTTAGACATCGCTCATCTTTTACCTCCACTATTCTATTCATTGTAGTCTCTAACACACTCTCTCCTTATTTTGATGAGAAAAAGAGAGAGAGAAAGAAGAAGAAGAAAAAAAAAAAAAAAAAAAAACTATCCGAGCCAAAGCCTGATTTTGAGAATATCACTCTTTTAGCCTGCATCAAAATTCAAAATTCTTCATATTTCTTTAGAGAATTGTGTTTTCAGCAAAGACCTACAAAAGCTCACATTTCTTTCTTCTACTAAAATAAAGAGATAGAAACTGTGTACTTTCTTTTTTTATGATCATTCTTTTTCTGAATTGAATAGGAAAGAAAAAAGGGAAAAAGAGGGAAAGGGTTTGATATGGATATATTTGATTCATTGTTTTTACTGTATGCATAAGGCGCACATCCATTCATAGTAACCTAAAAGAAAAATAAAATGCACAACGATTGAAAATAAAAGTGATGAGTTTCAACAGAGTTCTTTTCAGGGGGGGTTATGCCATTTTTTTTTTTCTATAAATGTTAAAGACAAGTTCAAAGACAGTTTTATATGGTTGGGGTCAAACAGTCGCGTTACCTTTATTAAAGAAGAGTCGCGTTCTATATGAACCTCATGAGTTGAAACAGTTGGATGATTATGCTTTGCCTGTAAGTATAAACACGTTGATAACATTAATTAAACAGTTGGATTAGAAAGAAGAATCCACCTTTCAAGTGGCTACCGGCTGGGGTCATTCTTTGATTGGTACATCAAACGTTGTCTATGGCTTTGGTTTAAATAAAAGTGGACAGCTGGGTACGATGGCATGCGATTCGGGTCACTCAAAAATGACGTTCAAGGATCCAGTTAAATCATTGGCTTGTGGAAGAGAGCACTCCCATGTTGTAATTGAGAGTGAAGACAAGAAGAGTAAGTGGGATTGAATAGAGATCGTGTGACTGATGGA
The DNA here is from genome assembly GCF_000149305.1 of Rhizopus delemar RA 99-880. Lineage (NCBI taxonomy): Eukaryota > Fungi > Mucoromycota > Mucoromycetes > Mucorales > Rhizopodaceae > Rhizopus > Rhizopus delemar. The sequence continues at coordinate 559,828 of NW_027137834.1, forward strand.
TATATAGAAACAGGTCTGTATTCATTTGGTAACAACATGTATGGACAATTAGGTATTGGAAAAAACAAAAAGACAACACCTGGTCAACTTGTAGCCGAAAGTCAATTGAGATTAGTGAATTTTGATAAGACTATAAAAGATGTTGCTTGTGGATTGGATAATACAGTGTTAACAACAGAAGGTAGGCATAGTGAGGTTTATGTTCAGGTTGCTGATGTCCAGAGCAGACGGTGAAATCTATGCTATGGGTTGGGGAGCAGATGGACAATTAGGACAGGGACAGAGTGATAAAGATGTACCAAGTAAATTAGATATAAGTTGTATGACCAAAAAGATATCAAGTTCAACAGACTATACGCTATTATTAACAAATGAAAAGCTGTATACTTGGGGAAATTCGGAATATGGTCAAGGAGCCCAAGGCAAAAAGATCGATAGGGTAAGTGAGTGAGAAAGAAGAGTAGAGTGTTGATTGTGTGTAGATATTGGAGCCAGTAGAGATCGAGACAGATAAAGACATGATAGATGTTGCTGCTGGAGGACCATTTTCTGTCTTTCTTGATCATCTCGGACAGGTTTATACTTGTGGTTATGGTGCACTTGGTCTTGGGCCTGAAATGATCGAAAGTTTAAAACTAGAGAAAGTCAAAGGATTAGAACAAGTCAGCAAGATATACGCATCAACAGATTATGCTGCTGCATTAACAGGTATATTGAACAGAACGGCTCATTTCAAACAAGCTCACGTTTAATATAGTTCAAGGAGAATTATTTACTTGGGGGTTGAATGGACCGAGTGGAAGATTAGGTTTAGGGCATCAAGAACATGCTTTTATTCCAAAACGTGTAAATATTGATAGAAAAGTCATTGATGTCTCATTAGGCGTCAATCATGCTTTGGTTTTATGTGAAGATTAAAGGGTTACATTAAACTTTTTTATATACAACGAGAAAGGGGGAGAATAAGGGAATTTAAACTCAAATGATGGGTTGCATTACTATTGCTTCTGCATATGATTCATAGAAAAAAAGGGGGATTTGATTATGAGGAATGCCTTTGGTTTTCATGCTTTTCTTTTATTCCACACGCCAAAAAAAAAAAAAAAAAAAAAAAAAAAGAATTGAGATCAACATCCTTTCTATATACATCACTTCAAATAATTTGAGAAAAAAAATTCGCTTGAAATTTGAAGTTTTATTTGAATATTACACACGCCAAAAAAAAAAAAAAAAAAAAAAAAAACTTAGCTTTGGGAAAGAATTTGCGTTTCTCGACTCTTCCTCCACAGAGAGTTCCACATTTGCGAATAGTGACATGAGTTGCATTTAAGTAACCACTGTCTTGTCTTCACCTCCTGGAAAGGCATGAAAACCCAACGCTTTTACTGTCATAAACCTGGATACACCAAAGCCACCTGTCCCATACTTGAGAGTCCTAAGCTCAAGACCTGATATGAATGTCAAAGCCCATAATCCCTCTTTAGAGGTTACCAAGAACAAAGGAATGATAAAATTGGGTCTAAACGCTACTGCATGGATCTAGCAACTCATCGAAGAGCAATCTCAGTAAAAGTAGAATTCAGCGGTGAATTGCAACGAGGTAAACCTATCGCCTTCACCATTAACAATGTTTCCCCCCCACCCCCTTGAAATCAAGGAACTTTTTGAAAACACAACCTCTTCAGAAAAGTCTCAAGGCTTAGCTGAAAACATCTCAAGTCCAAAGTCAAAGATTTCCATCGCATGGATGTTTCTGTATCAAGCCATAAGGAGTTCAAGCCTCACAATATGAATACAAATTATCTCACGTCTACTCATGAAAACACTTTCATGTTAAGCCGCATAAATGGCTCGGTTATGAAAGATCTTGATACTATAAGGAAGATACCGATGCTGACCCTGATTATCAACCCTCCAAAGCCACGGAAAATGATTTAGAAGAACATGGATCCAACGATGACATGGACCTAAACAAAGAAGCTTGTATCCTTCATGAGGAGGCTCGGATAGCTCAAAATAATCCAATTCCCTCCTCTGATCTATAAAGAGAGTCTCATCTCGTATATCCTTGGTCTCACTAAACTGCATAAGTCACAGAATAATACAAAGATCATCAGGCAGTTCATTTGTTCGACAGATGCACTCCTTACAGTACGATCTTGCCGCTCATCAAGAAATTCATGCCTCTTCTCTCTTACTATAGTCACGTTTTATCCAGTACCTCCAAGTTTCCTCAAGTACCTGGATCCAACACTGCAGCCTACTTGCATTCAATCTTATGCTCAATAATAATTTCCTATGGTCTTTGATAGATGACAGCCTTTTCGCTGCTCAGGTCTCTCCTAGATCAGGTTCATATGACTCTATTGATATGCTTGTAATTTATGTTCCTATCCAATACCGAGAACAAGTCAAATCCCTTTGCTCCTTTCCGACTATCATGCCTTTTGATCAACCGCTACTCTCGCACAGTATCCTCTTGACAATCTTGCTCTCTGGACAACCACAGCACACGTAACCATCCGTCTTCTTTTCCCACGGTAGAACACAGTGGCATGATCAAACAAAGTTCCAGAGCGGCCCTATGTCTTGGCCATTCAGTCACCAGCTTTCTCATTTTCTTGATAACCTCCTGCTTAAGTTGCAGCAACAGGCTCAAATGCTCGCTCAAATAATCTGTCCATCCTTGGTCACAGTTTCGTCACAAACACACACTCTGGCGTGTGATCCATATTTCTTGCGGCTTCCTATCTTGGTAGAGTTCGCTCAACAATCCCTTCAATTTCTCGTACGCAGACACTTTCCCTGCAGTCAGCTTCCAAACATGCCAATGTTCACGTAAAGAAAGCGGACTTGCCATTTTAGACCACGTAACACAACATGCAGCTCTACAACTTTGATGGTTGCAGCCATGACTTTTTTTTTTTTTTTTTTTGATCCATCTTATTACGACACCTTCAGGGGGTGATATCCTTTGACACTACTTGTGCCTTTTCTCAGTTTCACCTTTTCCTATTTTACCTCTACGGCTTATAATAAGCGTTCAAGCACGATCAAGTCCTTTGGCTGTTTCAATTCATTGTTCATAACGATGGGTAAAGTGGATTGACACGTTTTTGATATTCGTATGGTTAGTAAACTACCACTGACTCTAGTCTGTCCTTCACTGTTCATGCCAAATCAGGGTTTCAAGGCTTCCTACTGGTCTGGTATCCTTGACAAGCATGTATATGAATTTGGTATGGCTTGTGGTAAATCTTGCTCTAGATCTCTCACACCTTTGAATCCTTTTCGCTCCAGGAACAAGAATTGATTTGAACAGAGTCAACTGAATTGCATAGAGGGAGCCCTTTTCTTTCATCCGTACTATCACTTTCTGCGCTGACTGAAACGGGCTTGACGACAAACTGGATTCACTTTTACTTGGTGGAACTCTTATTGCTTCTTTGAGTACCAAATGGTTTCGTGAACCTCAGCTACCTCATCTGTTACCAGCATCCTATCCTCCTGTCTGGTACAAGAGTTGAAAGTCATCTATCCCACACAGAGATCACATGCTACTCTGGAGATTCGATCCTCACGAAATTCGTAGGGTAAGGAATGGCTTGTCGCAACCCAATTTCTGGATTCTGATTGTGTCTATTGTGGTAGTGTCGATTCTAAAGAATACCTTGTCTCTTCAAACATGACGTCTGGCAAACAACTGTGTCTCGCTTTTTCGCTGACCCTACCAACTTGACTTGTACTCTCATTCAACACCCTTCTTTCTTTCGTATTGAGGTTGCTCCTTCAATTTCTGTAGCCTACTTGGATATGACCACCTATGCTTTGCTCTCTCTCTTTCTCTCTGTGGAAACTCCACTGGAAATTTATCTTTTAGAAAATAGTAGCACGAGCCACTAGGCAAATTCTCAAGCATCACAAAGAAAACAATAATCGTTTACCACAAGGTCGATACAAAAAAAAAAAAGGCTGATTGTACTTTACAACTTGTAATGATGTACACCTTGCGGCATCTGAATAAAGGGTACGATACGAAATAGAGAAAAAGGGATGACTTTTTATGGGGTGGGGTTTGAAAGGGGATAAATACTTTTCCTGGTAGTGAACAAGAGCGAATGACAGGCTTAACCGTCGTACACACATACACACACACACACACACGCACATATTTACAAGAAAGGTATTCTCTCAATCTTATTCTGTCGATCCCCTTTTTAATAATAAAAAACCATTTGATGAAATCATTTATATGAAAAAGAGAAAGAGATTACATAAGCAAAGAAGAGACAACAAAGAAATTGATTCTAGACAATAGGTGATAAAGGGTCTCTCTCTCTTTCTCTTTCTTTCTTTTTACTCCTTTAAAAAAAGAGAGCGTGTGATTGAACTTGAACAAATAAGAAGAGTCTTGAGATGGTCTTGTGAAAAAAAAGAAAGTTTAAAGAATGGGCGTTGTGATGTTAATGATGATTGCAGAAAGTAAGTTTATATGCTGCATTGTTTTGTTTTGTTTTCCCTCCCTTTTTTATCTTTTTCTCCTTAATTCTTAAATTAACCCCTTTCAAACCGTCTTTATTTAAGCATCTATCAATTACTGTCCTTTTTTTTTATTATTCTTATTTTTCTTTGACAATGAATACTCACTATGAAAACAATGGTAAATGATATCTGATGGATACTCGTTATTGATATTCTGTAGTCCATCCAACCTCATGTCGATATGATTCATCACTTGGTCTATTAACAAAAAAATTCATTGAATTACTCTGTTCGAGTCATCACGGTGATTTGGATTTAAATCGAGCTGCTGCTCAATTAAAAGTACAAAAGAGACGTATTTATGATATCACAAACGTACTTGAAGGAATTGAGTTGATTGAAAAGAATTCAAAGAATCATGTGCAGTGGATGTAAGTTGAACATTCTTTTCTTTTCTTTTCTAATATCTTTTTTTTAGTGGAAATAGACCAGAGAATACAAAAGAGTTGGAAAAGAGATTATTTTCTTTAAGAAAACAAAATGAGTCTTTGGAGAAAGAATATAAACGATTGAATGAAGAAAAATATAAAGTAGATGTTGACATTGAGCAGGCACTTGAGTCAAATAGGTCTGATTGTTATATTACACTGAATGATTTAGTGAGGTTTGATAATACAACAAGACAAGAAGAACCAGGTTCGTTTGTCATTGTGAACGCACCGTATGAATCAGCCATCGAATTAAGAGCTCATAATTTTGAAATGACGACAGAAAAGAAAAGGGTGAGTTGATTGGTGGATTGACGGTTTTATTCACTCCTCTTTTTTTTTGGATTTAGATTACAAAGACCACTTGTTCTATTCGTGTACCTCACCGATCAAGTCATACCTTACGTCTTTGTTCACTAAAGAAAAAGAAGACGATTCACTGAGATTGGGTGGATGATTTAATAAAATATGATTGGTTGATATTTTAACGCGCCAAAATAAAAAAGTAATGCAAGAATGAAATACAGCATGTCAGCCACACTTTATCTCCTAATAAATAAAGAAAAGAAAAAAAAAAACCTTAAATGATTGATGACAAACCCTTTTTTTTTTTAAAAAAGAGGGGAAAAAGAGAGGATAGGGAGAATGAGGGGGGAAAAGAGAGATGTTTAAAAGAGGAAAGAAGTGTAAACATGTTGGCGTTTGGATAGGCTGTTCTACCGCAGTTGTTGTTTATATAAAAAAAAAGATGAATTGTAAATAAATAAAACGACATTCATTGTTGTTTCCCCCAAAAAGAAGAAAAAGAACAGTCAAGGGCTTTAGTAACAAACAAAGCATGCGGTTGATTTGTCTAAAAAAGTAAAATAAAGCAAAAGGCGTTTGATAGAGCATAAAATATTTATAGAAAGTCTTCTTACCCTCCCCCCTCTCCTTTTCTTCTCCTCTTTTCTTCTTTCAACTCTTTTTACGCGAAAATAATTAAATAAAATTGTGCTACACTCCACTGGTTAAGTAAATGAAGGATGACGGAATGAACATGAACCGGAAATGAGGTAAAGAGAAAGAAAAAGAGAGAAGGGAGGGGGGAATACAGACAATAATATAAACTAAATTAGTAAAATCAAGATTACATTCTGGAACATGAAGAATTGTGATACAAACCCTATTTCTCTCTCTCTCTCTTTCTCTCTCTCTTTTTCTTTCTTTAGTCTATTTTTTAAAGGACAGCTTATAAAAAAAGAAAAAGGGTTGTACAAGACATAAAACAAGAATGTATTTTTATTGTCATTTGTTGAATAAAAACTTTAATTACGTATTGTTTATGTGTGAATATCGGATGATTGAAATCAAGTGATAAAGACAGGGTAAAGATCATCCTTACATTCATAAAGTGACACATTCAATACATACTGAATTTTAATTTCTTGCAGCAATAAGATCGTCCGGAGGATGATGGCGTATTATTTTTATTTTTGCATCACGGAATTATCCGATATGGACTGCAGGTATCACTTTACCCTTTCCATTCAACAATGTAATACACCCCCCTTTTATGTCTTTCTGCACGGGCTAAGCAAGGTACAGCCTATCAGATGATCTCATGCCAACTTGCATACATTATCATCCAAAGCCTACCTCTTCTTGACATCATCCTCTACAAGACCCCATCTCACCTCTTCACCTTCATTCACTCCAATGGAACCCAGTGTAACCATTTAAAGTTTAAACTATAATAAAAAGGGGGGAGGAGTACGAGGAGTTTGTGTTGCACCCCCAAATAAAAATTACACATTTTTTTTTTATCTTTTTTTTTTTTTTTTTCTTTTTTTTCTTTTTCCTTTTTTTTTTTTTTTTTTTTTTTTTTCTTTTTTGCACTTTTTCCTTCTAGTTCAAAAGTACCTTTTTTTTATTTACCCTTTTTTTCTCTTTTAATAAAAAAAAAGAAATCATGTCAGCAGTGAAAGCGATACCCAAACCAACCACCCTACAAAAATTAACAAGTGTAAATGAACAAGTCTGGTTAAAACTAGGTAAACTATCTTTGAAGATGTGTGTATGTGTGCGTGTGTGCGTGTGTAAAAAGGAAGTGGCGGAGACGAAAAGAGAAGGGGGAAGAGGGGGGGAGGAAGGGAGTGCGACCCGCTTGTACTTTAATTTTGTATGACAGTGACTTTTTCTTAAAATGGAAAGTCATTCTATTTGATCGAGCGCCACAGAACTGACACTGGCAATTTAGGTAATCTGGCAGAGATGATGATGGACTGGGACAGAGCACTGAATGCTTATGAATCAGCCCTCCGACATAATCCATACTCAATTCCTGCTCTATCTCATATTGCTTCCCTTTGTAGAGGAAGAGAACAGTTTGGAAAGGTAAGGTGAAAGAATCGCTGCGGTCGTATGAACTATTCCTTTAGGCTGTAGAATACTTTAAAAGAATCCTTGCCTTACAAGAAAATAATGGTGAAGCTTGGAGTGCGCTAGGTCATTGTTATTTAATGATGGAAAACTTACAAGAAGCTTATCAAGCTTATCAACAGGCTCTTTATCATCTACAGAACCCAAAGGATCCTAAATTATGGTATGGTATCGGTATCTTGTATGATCGATATGGATCGATTGAACATGCAGAAGAGGCTTTTTCGGCCGTGATGAAAATGGACTCTCAATTTGAAAAGGCCAGTGAAATCTACTTTAGGTTGGGCATTATCTATAAACAGCAGCAAAAATACGATCTCTCGCTTCAGGTAAGTCAGTAACCATCCCAACCCCCTTGTCCTCATCCTTTCTAGTGTTTTCGTTATATCCTGCGTAATCCACCCAAGCCACTGACCGAGGTTGACATCTGGTTTCAAACAGGTCATGTCTATGAACAACAAAAGGAATATGAGTTAGCCAAGGAAGCCTACGAAAGAGTCTTGGCTGACAATTCAGATCATGCCAAAGTGTTACAACAATTGGGTTGGCTCTATCACCAACAAAACACAACCTTTTGTAATCAATCCATGGCCATTCAATACCTCACAAGATCACTCAAGTCAGACAGTACCGATGCTCAATCTTGGTATCTCCTCGGTCGCTGCTACATGGTCGAACAGAATTACAATAAAGCCTATGAGGCCTATCAGCAAGCAGTCTATCGTGATGCACGTAATCCGACCTTTTGGTGTTCTATTGGTGTGTTGTATTATCAAATCAATCAATACCGTGACGCGTTGGATGCTTACAGTCGAGCGATCCGTTTGAATCCTTATATCAGTGAAGTCTGGTATGATCTGGGTACCTTGTATGAATCATGCAACAATCAAGTACAAGATGCCCTGGATGCCTACCAACGTGCGGCTGAATTGGATCCAAACAATCCTCATATCAAACAAAGATTAGATCTCTTAAGAAAATCAAATTCATCCAGCAGAACCAACCAACCTATACCTCAAGATGTCAGTAATCCATATCAATATCATCATCCTCATGCTTCTTCTCCTGATACACCCAGCAGTACCACCAGTCACCATCTCAGCAGAATCCCTCGGGATCCTCCTCCACCACCCTCGGATCGTCCCTATCATCATCCAGAGGTTCGCATACCTGATATCAACCACACCACTCGACCTATCCTAGCCAAACATATCCGATCTCCCATTCCCAATCAACTCTCTCCTACGCCTCCTCCCACACAACTCCTCTCATCCAAACAACCACCCATGCTACCCTTTGAACATTCCAACGAGCTCATCAGAAGAACATCCATACTCTATGACACAGACAAAATCAAGCCTCCTCAGTTACCTCCACCCAACCATCGTCCTCCGATCAACAACAGTCCGATCGAGAGCAGTGCGGCCGATACGCTCATGAGCATGGCACAACAAAAAGAATATTCAACCGGCAAGAGACCTCTGGAAATGGCTGATTCAGAAGAAGAGGAAGAAAAGAGGACACGATTGGAATCACCCAAGAAACCAGCTTTAACTAAAACGGGTATTTCTGTCTCATGAAGATGTAAATAATAAAAAAGAAAGATAGCCCATGTTATTTTATTGTTAAATAGGAACAAGTGTGATTTGTTGAACGATCAGTTCCCTTTTTAAGTTTGATATCTGCTGAGAAAACTTTTCTCTATCTTTTGTGTTCAGTGTCCATCCACTTCCTTCCATCAGGTTACTTAACATCTGATAAAAAAAAAAAAAAAGTCAATTCCGATTCATCTACATGCATTGTGTTTGGTTACCTTGGTTACAAATTCACGTCGTTCGGGTAATTGCTGCAGGATGACTTGATTGGTGTATTTCAAGGCAAACTTTAAAAATGTAAACATCAAGCAAGTATGTGTAACGGTCACTTACTTCACGTTCAAGTAACACAAGTGTATATAACGGTCTTGACAGCTGCCACTGATCACTGTTATCATCAAATAAGATCATGCCAAAGACAGTCGTCAGTAGTTTAGGTAACGCTTGAGGGAATTGATTGAAATAAGACAACAACAGACCATGATCCCTTCTTCTCTTCTCCTTGTCTTTTTGTATACTTGCATTTTCTCTTGCTTGAACCAGATACGTACAGATATTATTCAGTGTGGTGCAAGCATGGGTACGAATGTAGGGATCATTCGATTCAACACCAATCTCACACGCTTCAAGCAAGTAAAGAAATGCTTCTGCTGGCATGTTGGGGTCCATCATCATTTGTTCATTTGAAAATTCATCCACCATATAAAAGAAGGCCTTTGTCAATTTAGGAAAGTTCTATTTATAGAAATAATTGAGTAAAAATAATACAAATGTGTGTGTGTACCATCATGTCATTCAGGGGTATATTAAGCATCATTTGAAACATCATGTTGAATGCATCATTAATCGCCTCATCTTGATATAACCAAAACACACCAAAATTAATATATTTTCCACCAAGACATCTTGCAAGTATATTAAAACATACTGTCATTCCCTTGTACCTAATCCTGTTTAATTCATCTTTTTCTTTCTTTCTCTTTTTTCTTTCTTACTTGGCTGCATATTTCTTATTTTCATCCCCAACATGTTGTGCTACTGCTTGACGTCCATAACTACAGATGATTTGACTAGCATCACGAAACAAGAGGACACCATTAGGAGATGACACATCCAAATTTAATCTTTGACTTTTGTTATATACAAGCTCGCTAAAGAATTTAAGCAAAACATAAGTGGACGGATCAGGAGACCAGGCTTCAATCGCTCTTTGTACAATAGGCATATAATCCGGATAGAACCAATTGAAAAACAAGATAAAATTACGTCGACTCTGAATCGGTTCAATAAAGCCTCTTAGATCCCTAAATAAATCAATCACCGCTCTCTACCTCACTCAATCAGTATCCAATTGTCCAATCACATCATCTCACCTGCACTTCAGCCTGTTGGAATTCTTCCCTGGTGGACAGCAAAGAAAGTTCATCTAACCTGGCTTCAAATGGTTTCATAAACTCATAGAATTCTGCCTCACAATTATCTTCAGCAAATAAAATCTTGCAAAGCACTTGGTAATAAAGCATGCGACTCGCACGATGCTTATCCGAGTTATGAAAGAAGGAGAAGTCGTTGGATAGATGATTCTGCATCAATAACGTGGTGGATTCAATCTTTCTTATGCTTTTCAACGCACTGTATCCACTTGCTAGATCATTAAATAGTTCAAGTGTTTTCCATATCACGTCTGTGTCTTGTCCCCAACACTGCAAGTTGAATATTCTATCAAAACATCAGTACTCCCCCCCTCCTTCCTCTTTTATCTTTCCTTCCTACATTTTACGCATAATCAAGTTCAGCATATCCGATTGATCCTCGATACCAAAGACTTCATTTGGCTTTTTATATACTTCTTTTGCATTGCTTTCACCAATGTATGATTTTCTGTATTGAGAAAAGAGATAGATCAGTGCAGAATCCATCTTTTTATTTAGAAATGCTGGATTCTCTTGGGCTAACGTCTGGTTGGTTTCCATCAGTTGGATTGCTTTCGTAATCAACTCTCCATCGGCCGCGTCACATTCATCTGAACTAAGATAGGCCTAAAAACGTTGTATTCTGTTATTCACATGTACCCAACCTGTCACTCTATCGTATTTTTACAGGTCGATTACCAACAAAGACAGCCATGAAATAAATAAACCAAGCAAATTTCGTCTCATACACATCAATCGCTTCCTTCACATTCTCATTCACAACCCCGGCCATACTTGCTTGACTGATGAACACTTGATACTCTGCCACAACAGGATCAAACATCTCGATCAGAGCAGCACAGGATTGCACATACCGACATCTTGCAATCAGACCAAGCATACCCAGGGTCTCAATCAAATGATCCTCATCCTCCAGTGGATCTTCCTCCCACAACTCACTCACTCCACCTGCAGCAGCAATCCGAGTCGCCATAAAGGTCCTCACCAGCCCTTCCGTGATCTCCTGCAGCTTCTTCACCGTCACTTCACCCAACTGCTGAAAATAAGTCATGCCTTCCACAATCCTCGACCAAAACTTGAGTAGATGAAAACAGTGTCCGGTTCGAAAGGCATTCTGGCTGAACGTGGCGACCAACTCGATCCATTCGACATAACCTGGCATGTCCGCCAAGTCATTCAAAGGGGCCGCTGCTCTAAATCGCTGAATCAATCGACAAAAGGCCTGGTAACACTCTTCATCTTCCACATGACGCAGACTGAGGATCGTGTCACGAATGCCTTGCATGATGGACGTTATGAACTTTGTACGTTCCTCTTCACCGCTAAACACGCCCTTTCGGATCGCGACCACTTGCACAAGGCAGTCCAAGACGCGTTTGGCGTGTGAAGCCTGTTGGAATTCATTGTAGGCGTTGAAAAAGGTGGATACGAAATCATCTCTTTCGATCGTGGATCTCCAACTAGCAGGGATCTTCAAAAGAAGACATCAGTCAAGTCCTTTTCCCTTCCTTTCCCCTTACCTGAATCGTTCCTGTATCTTCACCTGCTTCATCTATGGTTGTACCCGCAAAATCGTACGATAAACATTTCAAAAGTAAATCAAGGGTTGCGTCCTTTGTACGATCTTCTTGTTCGGCTATTTAAAAAAAAAAAGAGATGAACGGGGACTTACTTTCATGGACTGTGTTAGTGTACCTAGATCAAATGGTATGGATCTTGTAATCAAACTCTTTAATAGCTCAAATGCATTCTTGAAAATATCATATAATTGTGTATCCCTTACTCCTGCCGCTGTGTGTGATGATGTGTATGAGTTGATGGAAATAGGCTTGCTTTCTTCTTACCTGCTTTTCTAAACTTGGCAGCATATTTAGGTACAGAAGCTGAATTCATATCTTGAATGATGACTGAAAGTATTTGTAATCCAATGATACGATGTTCAGCTGATGCCTATTGTTTTTATCAATCAATAGCACATTGTCATTTGATGGGTTTGTACCTGAAGGAACTGTGTCATGTCTTTATAGATTTGTTGATATTCTTCATGATCCAAGTATCCAAACCTGGTTAATAAAGCCAATACACTTGCCAACTGATTTATCACAAATGGCTGTAAATCATAGTGAACAAAAGCATACTCTAATAGAAATGTACCTAACAAAATAAGACGAATTAATTTTTTGCATGATTTTTGTAAAGTGTGAGAGTGGTCTATTACGTAATTGAATTTTGGTTTCCCTTTCAAATAAAGTAAACTGAGCGAGAACCAGCTGTTTCAATCTTGATAAGGCAAATGTTTGAACATAGGGACTTGGTGAATTTTCCAATATGATCCTTAAAGCATTGGCTGTATCCGTGGGTGTACGAATACCAAAAGGAGGTGGATTGTCAGAGTGACTGGTTGAGTCAGAAAATGTTGGGAAACTATTCTCTAGCATACGTTGTGCTTGTTCTCCTTCACTTGAACTCTTTGGGTTATAAAGTTGTTCACATAAAGAAGACACATAAAGAAACCTCTCATCTGTTTGCGACATTTTCAAAATTTATGAAAAAAAAAAAAATAAAAGAGAGAGAGGGAAAAAAAAATATGAAAAAAAAAAAAATCTCGAGATAAGTTGAAAATTTAAAAAAAGGGTCCTGTGACCTTTCTTTTATCAAAAAGAAACCATTCTTTCATGACTGCAACGTAACAAAAAGAAACAAACTTTCTTGTGGTGTTTAATGCGAATTTATTTAAAACACATACCTTGTCTCTCTTTGAAGCAGTTGATGCTGTAAACATAGACTGCTTAATGAGACACGCAAATAAACGCGTTTTTTTTATTTTTTTATTTTTACAAAATTAAAAAAAGAAGGATTGTTCAAAGGAATCTATCCATCCCTTTTACTTGCAACGACATTCAATACAAAGTTTGGGGGAGTCAAGTCACTCTAAAAGTTTAAGTCTCTACTATATCATTGGTCAGCATGACAATAAAATAAAGACCCGCTATAATTAATGTAAGAAAAAAAAAAAAAAAAAAAAAAAAAAAAAGGACGAAAGTGTTGTGGACTGTACACTTTATTTTTGCCGAGGTAGGATTAACTACCTAAAGCTTACACAGTCCCTGAAGGAAAAAAAGTGGCAACTTTAACTTTGGTTGTACAACATATTTAGCCAAAATATACATGTGTGTATCCTCAAGGCACGTTGTTGGGCGCGTGAACATTAACATTTTTGTTTCCAAAGGTGTTTTGAAAAAGTTGGGATTTAGCGGAATTGTGTAGTCTGTGATCCTATGAGAAGTGTGTGTGTGTGTGTGATGACTATAGAAGTTTAGCGTTTGAGAAATGCTTGATATAAATTAGTAATGTCCGAACAGCCATCGAAATGAAAAAATGATTCCGAACAAACATTAAAAGTTATCATTTTTCTGCAGTTTAGTAAGCACAAGGTTCAAGCAGTAAAAACATTTGAGCTTCTTTTGCTGCTGGTTTATTTGTGCGACTATACATACTTTGTGAGCACCGAATGTGATGCGTGTCTTTGCCTGGTTACCTATTGAAAATCAAACATCATGTCCTACTCATTCATCTCAGAACCAAATCATACACAGCTTTAATATGCACCAACAGTTATAAATACCTTATCATTCCTTTTAAATCATTTGCTTACACATCCTCCACGATTAGCAATGTTTGCTCTCCTTTGGCTTCATCGCTGGTCAGCTATATATTTCATTTTATGTAAAAGTGACAGCTTGCAATATAACATGGGGTGCCAATGACATGACTCCCCCTAATCTCTGACTTCCTCAATGGCTCAAGAACTCACATTGCTAATCATAATCACCCTCCAGTCTTTCACCGTACTCTTTATTTTCCATTCCCCTTTTTTTTTTCATGTATTATAACTGAACTTGTCCGAGCGAATTGCTGTATATATATATATCACGCGCTCAATAAGATCTCTTAATAAAGGTTACTGTTCAATCGGATGAGATGTCTGCCCTGAGAGAAGTGTTTCTTTTTCTTTCTTTCTTTTTTTCACTAAAGAAGACACAATTTGTTCTGCGTCAAATATAACATATTGGGTTTTTACTGCATTTTCTTTTTTCTTTTTATAAAACTTTTGTCTCTATATTGATGCGCCGTCATCAAGCCGAGTAAAACAAAAACAAAAAAAAAAGGTACGATTAGTCTAAGAGGGATGGCTAAAACTGAATGACGCAAGATTTCATTCTAAAGCATGAAAAAGTCTAGTATTTTAAAGGGGCCTGTGTATCGAATAAATTTAGAATTGTGAATATAAACAGTTGTACACGATGGACAAGATGTCAGTGTAGTTTACAAACAAACATTAAAAAAGTCCTCATTCACCCAATCAAATACAATCAGTGTGTTCTACAAATAAAAAGTATTGTTCAATGAATTTTAAAAATAATGATTTAATAATGTAAATGGTATTTATGCTATTTAATTGAAAGCTCTACCGTTTGATAAAGTAGCATACAAACTATCAATTTCTGATTGATAAACCTTCTTTGCAGTCTCACGCTTCAATTTGAAAGTAGGGGTCAATAGATCATTATCGATGGTGAATTCCTTAGGTGTGAGATAAACAGCTCTCATTTGTTCAAATCCCTTGAGATCATTTTCTTTACCGTAAGCTGTAACTGTCTTTAAAAAGGCTGCTTTGACTTCATCTGATTCATAAATATTTTCGACAGAGGGAAACTTTGCCTTTGCCCAAGATGGGAATGTATCTTTGTCAGGTACGACGATACCCACTAAAGAGGATTGCATTGAATCACCGTAAATAAAGGCTTGTGCGACTAATTCATGCTTTTGGTAAACGCCTTCGATCTTTTCAGGTGCAATGTATTCTCCCTAACAAATACACTCAGTTTCTGATGCTCAGAGCTGCTGTTCATTAAAAATTACCTGAGATAATTTGAAAATATTCTTTAAACGATCAATAATAACCACACGATTGGCAGAATCAAATAAACCAATGTCTCCTGTATGTAACCAACCGTCTTTATCTACTGTTTCAGCCGTCTTTTCGGGGTTCTTGTAATATTCTCTCATGACTGAATGACCACGAATACAGATTTCTCCTCGGGGATAAGGCTGATCGGTTGAAAGATATTCCATGTCAGGCACATCAACTAATTTTATTTCTGAGCAAGGAAAAGGTACACCGACCACACCAGAAGTATTATCATCTGCAATCGTCTGTTCATTTGTATTAATTTTTCATCTTTCACTCTTTTTATAATATAATTACCAAGCATCCACCACAATAGTTTTCGGTTTGTCCGTAACCTTCAAACACTTGAGCTGAAAAACATATTCTCATGAAATCCATCACATCAGGTGAAACAGGAGCAGATCCACTCAATATGAAACGAAGTCTACCACCCAATTTTTGCCTGATCTAGAATGATCATCATCAATACACATTCACCCTTTCTTTTTTGTATAAAACTTACTTGGCTAAACACAATACGATCCCAAAACCAGTGATGAACAGTGGAATCCAGATAGGCCTTCTTGGATTGGAAAGCAGTATTAAACAAATAAGCCGATATACCGCCCTTTTGTCTCACACCAGCCAACACTTTATCATAAATACGATTGAATAATCTTGGTACTGAGCAAAACACAGTTGGTTTTAATTCTGCAATATCATCCAATAATTTAAGCGTATCTCCCTAATATACATTTGTAAGTTATTCGATATGTAACTGTATATAATATACACATACTTGATAGTAACCAATAGCAGCACCTTTAAATAAATGAATACCTTGAGCAGCACGTTCAAATACATGAGCAAGAGGAAGATAGGAAATGTAAACATCATCAGGTGAAATAAAGGCAAATGTACCCTTGTCGCCTACAGCAGAGATACCTGAAACAGCAGCTACACAGTTGGCTTGAGTCAAAACAACACCTTTAGGTACACCGGTCGTTCCACTACATCACACAGTTTTTAGTTTTTTTTTTTTTTTTGTTAATATACAAGTCTATACCTCGTGTAACAGATCGTTGCGATATCTTCTGGTTTTGGTAATTCGGTTTCTGTGATCAAAGAGGTTCCCAAAGCTTCTACTTCGGGAAACGTGTACACTTTAATACCTGCAGCAGCCGCATCTTGCTTTTTAGCTTCGTCCACAACAGGATCCATGACAATGACAGTATGAATAGAGGCAATTTGAGATTTCAATTGAATGATGTTATCAAGTTTATCGGCGCTCAAAACAATAAATTCCATGTCTGTTTGATTAACAATATATTCCATGGCTTCGGCACCCAAGGTATCATAAAGGGCGACAATAATAAAAGCCTGTCGGTAAGAGGTAATTTCGGTAATAGTCTAATGGATGTTATTGGATGAAATTATACTTGCATGCTTTGTGTACTTACCCATTCTGGTCTATTGACAGAGTAAATACCTAATGCTGCTTGACGCTTTAAGCCAAGTTGACTTAAACCTTTACCAAAATTTTCGATACGCTTACGCACTTCTGGATGGCTTTGCCAAACATATTCTTTAGCTACGCCATCCTCAATACGACGTGTACCCATAAAGGGTTTATCTAAAATGGAGTTAAAAACAAGCTTTGATCACTGTATCAAAAAGCTTACCACCAGCTAATTTGTAACCATGTTCATACAAGTCCCAAGCAGTAAAAACACCTTCGGGGTGATCCACTAAATTATCTGCAAATAAAAAATGGCGATAAGGTACTGTCTCTCCATCTTTTTTCTCTGCTCCAGGTACTGGAACAGCATAAGGCGGTTGGAAAGGTGAAGGCATGTTTAAGAATAAAAAAAAAAAATAAAAGAAAAGGGAAAAAAAAATCCCATAAAATTTGTATTATTTCCCTTTAAAATCCCTTCTATTTTCCAGCCAATGAAAATAAATTATATTTTGCTCTAATGCGTCAAATAATGCTTTCTAAACATAAAACTCAGATCGCAGCAGTGAATAAAGAAAAAAAGGTGACAAATCTTTTTGTCGACTTAAAAGTACAGAAACCTCAAGGAATTATTACTAGACAGTTGAGAATTTGAATCACTTGATGAAAAGAAAGCGTATGTTTTGAGTTCAATAATAGAGAGCATATAAAATTGTACCAAAAACAAAGTTTTGCAGAAAAAGACAATGTAGGGGGGGGGTAGAGAATAACTTTTTTGGAGTACCCCTATTTTCAAGATTTGCAGTTGTCTTGTGAATATAAATATACACGCATGTTTCCAGGTAATAGAGATCTTAAATATACATAGACAAAATGTGGCATTTAGCGCCACTTTCACCGTATCCTAAAGATGGTGTAATACGTCGGCAGTGAGAACGGACAGGCTGGCAAATGATCCTTGAACATATTATTATGTTTTCTCTGTAAATCAACTTTACAAGTGAATGCCCAAAAATGACATAAATACTTTCCAATGTAGACTGCAGTCATCCATATTGTTCAATTTCCCCCTTTTCCTTTTGCTTCACGGTAACGTGATAAAGGAAATTATTCAAGGAATTAAAGTGAGCATGATCCATTGACCACATTTCTGTTGACAGATATTATCACTGTCACTAAATGAAACAGAGTTCAAAAGGAGATATGTTTAAGATAAAGGAGGATAGGGTTAAGAGTATTTTATGCTTGTCATATTTTTATTATAACTCAGTCTTTTTAATACGTATTTTACCATCCTTTAATAATTCAGGCGTGATTCCCATTCTGTTCAACTCATCAGTTTGTAATACTTCTTGAGGTTCTAATTCGCGTATCACTTCTTGATTCTCAATATTATCCTTCATTATGTTCCGAAGTGCTAATGTTGCATATTCTCTTAAATCTAATCATGTATTATTAATGAGATATATATGCTTTTATCAATAGTTACATGGATTGGAATCATCTATCTTGAATTGTTCAAGTATCAAAGGTATTCCACCCAGCTCACGAATCTCATCTTGAATCTTCTTGTCTTCATGGCACATTGCCCCAATCATTCGAACACATTCTCTTTTAAGGAAATTAAATCCTAATTCGGGATGATCGGCTTGTGCAGGTGGCAAGTTTATTGTTCGCAAATGACCCAAGATATCTTTAAAGTGTTCATAAGTAAATAAGGCAATTAATATTCATTATTACCTAATGTCAAAGAAATGACGTTGATATGAGCAAGTGATTGCTTTAATCCCTTGGCTTCAAGGATTAATAACTCATTTAGTATTTGAAATAAAAGTATAATGGCTGTATAAACATTGGACACTTGTTCAACTTGTAAGTCTTCTGATGAGGATCCTTTAACGTTCAAAATAACCCGCACTGTTTCTTTAGCTATCAATTCAAATTGTTCACAAAGAAATTCTAAATCTCTGTGATTAATAAAGGTAGGTAAAGTGTCTTTGTAAGTATGGATCTTTGAATCTAATAGCTTGAATAAAATAGTTTGTCGTGTGCTCAACACAGATGAATTACTATATAAATTTGTTAACTTTTGTTTGTTGGTTACTCGTTCTTACTCTTTAAATAAGGTATATAATTGCTTAAAATAACCAAATAAAAACATTTCATTAAAGATTGTATAGCCCAATTCAAAGCTTTTGCTTTCTTCATTACTATGTAGTCTTTCGAGATCATCCACAATTAATCCTAATATCTTTCTACCATTGCCATTCTCTATCATTAAATCACTACAATGGATGTGTTAGTCCTTTTGTTTAATGATCAGATGACTCTGTTTACCATCTTTGTTTATTTCCTCTTATACAATTAATCATCAAGACAAGCACACTTGTAATCAAATTGTCATTGTTTTTTGATAGTATATCACTGTATTATTACTGTTTAGAATATGATCTCTTAATCCATCTTGTCCATACCTCCAGATAGATCCATTCAGCATCCACTCTTGCCAAACGACATCAATAGCCGTTGAATGATTGGTAATCATATTACAGATAGCTTGCGTGCTCACTTGTAATAATAAGCTGTTGTCCATCGTTTGATCATACGCTTCAATCTCCAGTCTATTTTGAATGCTCTTCAATGCTCCATATTGTCTATCACATCTATAAGATACATATCCAACAAGTAATAGCGACTTACAAAGCCAGCTGTTGATTATTCAAGTCTCCAGCCACTATGTTTCTGGCAAATTTAATCAAATTCACCAAGCAGTCTTTTTCTATCATCTTCTTTATGACCGGACTAAAACAGATCCAAAACTCTTTTCTTGATCCTTGCTGAATTCTGCATGTAGAAAGTGAATTAGATTTTATTCTTATTCAATATACACTTGCCTATAGTGAGGATCTTGAAGTGTTTTTTGAATGAGTGTTGTCAAGCATGTCTCAATATGCTTAGCAGTTTCTTGTCCGTCCAGATAATTTACAAGTAAATCTACAATGTCACTCATGTCGAAAAGAAAGGTGTCAAAATGCCGGTGTTTGAAAAAAAGTTTACTGTGTGACACTTTAAGCTTGTAGATTTTAAATGAAATATTAAACACGAAAACCTTTTTTCAAAGAAAGAAAACGGTATCAGTGATGACGAGTAAAAGAGAGGTGCTGCTGAATTTAAAAGGTTGATAATGGTTCTTTCTTCATGTTCAAAAGGGCATTCAACAAAGTAGACGCTAATGCAGTAAAAAAAGAAGAAAACATTCTTTATCTTTGATCAAAGATAGAGAATAGTATATGAATGGCTACACCTAAATATATCAATCTAGTCATATACCTGATGATTCATAAGTATCCAAGCAATCATTTTTTATTCTTTCTTTAAAGTTAGTGTAGTCGATGATTACAACTATTCCTTATTTGGGCTTTTACAATAAACTGGACATGGTCGAACACTATTGATATCCAATTACATATTAAACAAACATAGAACATAGTAGCATTGACCGATTACTACGATAAACAAGTGATATGAAGCTTGATACTGTTTGCATGTACTTGAGCAAATCTTGTTGTTGATGATTAAGGTATCCTAGTTAACCCAAGAGATTATATATCATTCTTTCATCAAAGACTATACATGATCTCTAAAAGCATATTTTAAGTGCGAAAAAGATTTTGAATTTGCTTGACAAAAGCATTTGGAATTCTTAATTTTATTTTATCTAAATAAATTTAGAATGGTTGAATTCAAAGTGAAAATACCGTATTTTATACTCGAAACAATTACAATAAAAAAGAAATACAAAATAAAAATAAATTATCACCAACCAAATTGTGCGTTTTTTTCCTTTAGATATTCAACGATTTTATCACCCGTTAACTCTTCACGTACTTGAATCATATAAACCATGCTTGTTTTTTCATTATTAAATAAAAGCGAGATTCGCTTAGGCCCCAAACGTTCTACATTTCTACTTTGCACCATGGCACTCACAAGTACTTTTTTATGCGACTCTACAGCTAAATGCATCTTTTTGGTCTTTTGATGCTGTGATATCTTCATTGAGACACTACCAAAGCTGCTCCATTTAGCACTACTACTTTGTAAATAGAGTTTACATTGGCATTGCATTGCCAATTGAAGTGAACTGTTTATGTCATCACCAGTAGATGATTCATCTTGTAGTTCTTGAAGTACTTTTACCAATTGATCCACATCCTCCTTACTGTTCAAATGGAAAAGGTAATTTTCTTCACCCAATACAGTCAAATTGATGTCAGTCGGACTGATCCTTTGAATGACAGTAGAGGATGAAATACACGCGTTCAGATACATGTCTTTACTCTCCTTTATATAAACTGTAATATAAGATTGACTGTCTCCCGTCTGACATACTTGAATCATGCAAGTCTTTTGAACAGCATACCAGGATTCATTTTTCCAGTGAAACACTTGAGATTGATCATGTCTATAAAGAACTCGGTTCATCTTATGATCAGGCTATGCAAAGTTGATCAATACATGTGCAGTTTACAATGTGCTTACTCTGGTGCTTACATTGACCACGATGGATTCACTGAGTGAGGAAGTAGAAGAAAGATAGCTCACGGGTGTTGCTGGACTACATGAACGACTAATGGGCGGAGTTGTTAAGCCAGAGGGGTGATTGTTGGGTGGACAAGATGAATCGGGTGAGCCGATGCTTTCGTTAGGCGAAGGCTTCTTGGTTGAGCCTACAACAGAAAGTACAGAGCGCATAAACGATTTCTTTTTGTTTTCAGGAGGTGTTGTAGGGAGTTGGTTAGTCAAATGGGCTGGAGTTGATTGTTGCATTGTAACTAAATGAATGATAGATTATTTTTAGTAAGAGTGACAAGTAAGAAAGAAAGAAAGGGAAAAAAAGGGGAAGGGAAAGTTGCTTTAATATCTTTTTTTTTTAAAAAAAAAAACTAACCAAAAGGATGTACTTGTTCTTCTCCATCGTCGGAGATCGGTGAGATTTCTCCTGTGGGATCATGATAATAACTAAAGAGGTCAGTGGTTTTTATCGGCTTTGGATTGACAAGTTGCTTAAGAGGAAGCCAAGTATGTTGAGAAGGAGTAAACCAGATGTTGTATTCTTCTTGTTTCGAAATTAGCTCCAACGTAAATATTTTCTTTTGGTCAATAAGTAATTGTATTTTATTGTCAGCGGAGCGAAATTGAACTCGATGAATGGATAAAGAAGGAAAAAGTAATTGATTGTGTGCATATAAAATAACACAAACCTTTGTGACTAAAAGCTGAATGTGTTTGTTGAGTTCAATACAGTGAAATGAATGCTGAAAGAGTATTTTTGAGGTTGAATTGAGTTGATAATGAGCGATTGGTTTTGATGTCATAATATCGATTACATTTGAAGTGTCTATTAGATCAACAATTGAACTCATAATAGCAAAGGAGTGTAGAGATGAAAGGAGTGAAGAGAGTGAAAGAAGAATACGATTTACTTTTCAATTTGATTTATTTTTATTATTGTTTTATAAAGGAGAACAATCTATTCAAAATAACATGCGTATTCAAAGTGGATCGACATTGTACAGAGAATATAAGAAATAAAGACTTGGAAAAAATAGATCGCCTTCAGATGCAATCTTACTTTTTTACTACAAGTGGCTGTGTTGATTGTGTGCATAAATAATACAGTTTTGTCCAGAACCTTTTTTTTTTTTTTCTCTCTTTTTTTTTTAAAAAAAAAAAAAGAAAAGCTTAATTTTGAGAACATGAACTTCCCTTTTGTTTCAAAAAAAGATCAATATTCATCAACTCCTGTTTATTACTCCTCTCTCTCTCTCTCTCTCTTTATTTACATAGGATCTACGCAGTCAAGTAGATAAGCGTGAAATACCTTATTTAAATTACACGTGTAATCGATGCCTTGTTTTCTATGGAATTACTTTACAATAAAAAAACAACTTGTTGAATTCTATTTTTAGAATGCTCTAAAGAAGCAAAGAAAAAGATGAGAATGCTAAAGAATAAACCAAGTTATGTAATTTATATATAAAATACTGGCAAAATAAAAATTTAGAAAGAAATGATAAAAGGGGTATTTACTTTAGAGTGTACACTTTTAAACAATAAACAAATTTATTTAGTAAAACCCTGTTCAGGAGAAAATAGCAGTATGGTTTAATAGAAAGAAAAATGATTCTAAATAACCATCAACTTCCTCTCTTTACACCAAAGATAAATAACTTTGTAATTAAAAATGAAAAGAAATAATATTTTTCTGTGCCAAGATGTGTTAATAAGAAAATAGAGTACTTGGCCTTATATCTTGGCATATGGTTAGTAACTAACAAATGATGAATTTTTATCAGTTGAAATAAGGAACAAGAGAAAAACTGTTTTTGAAAATCATTTCAAGTACGATTGGATACTGACATTGATATTTGGATAGATAAAAATAGACAACAAGGAGACAAAGACTCGTTTTATTTTAGAAAACAATCATTATGCTTCAAAAGTGTAGTAAAATCGTATTATCTGATCTGAACAACACCTTTAGATTCAAAGCTTATATGTCGTAATCACTATATTAATACTCTTGTATTATTGAAAACGATGTTTGATACTAAATAAGTTTTATATTTTTTGGTTAGGTTGTTTGATCACAGGCGTCTTATTGAGATACTAAAGATGGACGTACAAGAGTGAGAAATAAAAGAAAAAGAGTAAAAAAAAAAGGAAGTTTATTTTTTTCATTGCTGTTCACTATGAGCATGATAATAAATGATTTACAATCAACTTTTGACTTTCATTTCATAAAAAAAATACAATCTTTAATGGTTCTCTTCTTAACCCATGTATTTATCAAGTTGCAATAATACATATAACACCCTTTATGAACCATATCAATTGAATTTTTTCATCAAGCATTTCGTTGTCGAGCATTTCAAAAAAAAAAAAAAAAAAAAAAAAAAAAATTCAAACAAAGTTATACTTTAATAGACTAGCTTAGTAGATTAATTTATTTGGATCACATTAGCAATAGTAAGCTTTTGCTTTTCTCTAGTCCCAATATTCACCTTGACCGGCGATAGATTTCTATCGTTTTCTTTATGAATTCAATGTTTTTATAATTTTAAAGGGGTCAAGAAATACTTTCTGTCCTTTTTATCTTCATAATCAAAAGAGGATACCACCAAATCAAGAAACATCCCTCAAGTAGTTGTACATCTTGACTTCAAACCAAATATGAGCTAAAAGAGTACTTCTGAATAGATATGAGGAGCCACAAGAGAGGACTGCCCAGATTTTTGTGTAGCTTTAATTGTTCTTTGCAACAACATAGCTCACTGAATGTTTGAGAGAGATACTCCTTTGGGAATTCTTACATGAAAAAAAAAGAACGCGTCTAATTAAGTTTTTCTGTGATCTATCAGAAGTCCAATCTATCGTACTCTTTTGCTATCACCTTTTATCATGTTACTAATTTGTTATGATGCTTAGTAGCAAAAGAAGAGAAAAAATTACAATCTTTGTTGCGTAAACGGCTTTAATCGTCACTTCCAACTAACGGCTGTGAAGGAGCCAATGAAATGAGCTCTCATAAAACACACACAACATTGCGTGCTTGAGACCAGTAATGATATCAACAGCTACAGAAGCAAGCTATTTAATGTTACAATATAAAACCCCCTTTGTTATTATTGATAAAGCGGGCCTAAAAGAAAGAATGAAAATCAAAGCTAATCAAATAGAATCGTAGGCATCTATTGACGAAAGGAAACAAAAGAGAGGTTATTTTACTAAAGAAATTAGATGAAAGTTGCACATACAGTCATCTTTTATTTTGGTTTTTTAATATTGAATTGATCAAACAGCGAAATGAACAAGTTTATATGAGACGCCTTAGTAAAAAAAAAAGAAAAAGAGTAAAAATTTAAAAACTACTATCATGCTTATTACTCATGTCGCTCAGTTGTGATCCCATGGGTAAACCTTCATCACAGCTAATTGCATCAAGATGTTGAATAGTGATAGCTGAACAGCAAAAATTTACTGGTTTCTATAGCGGCGTGCTGGATGTTAGTCTTTTGGGTCATTAGGAGGCTCTCGAGGCTTTCTTGGTTTCTTCATTGTTGAGAAACACCATTTCAAAGCCTTTTGGGAATCTGATCATTCTCGCAAAGCGAACGAGCAATATACAACATATTGAGGCAGGCAGCCAAGGTCCGATTCCAGTGACAGAGATGTTCGTTATTCTTGTCATCCTCATTGTTATTGGCTACAGATACTTGGCAGTTTTGATTGATGCATCTGAATAGGCAGTGTCTGATAACTTGAGGGTAGGCTTCTCTTCTATAAGGATGAGGATTTGGTGCCATTCGAAAGGTCTCCGGGTTAGTTTCTTCACAATATGGACAACATTTGCTTATTCGAAATTTATCAATCGGGAATACGTGGAAGCCATGCTTCTAAAGGGACATCTGAAAACCCTACACTATATATGGGCTCATGAATCTTGGGATTTGGAGCAGACCAGTTTCCCATCACAGAATCAGTATTATCACCTGTTTTCCGTCTTAAGTGGGTAATCAGGAAATGGTCAACAAGTTGGTTCCTAATGTAAGGCAAAGGTCAAAACTTTTGGTGAATTGGATAGGCAGTAGCACAATTGGTTCGTGTATTTACATGATGAGTCAGAAGAACAGTAACATGCTTGGAGTGACTCCTAAGAAAAGCAATGTAACTTTCCAACTCCAAGCTCAGGAATGAACTAGCCAAGTTCAGCTTAAGTAATGTTGTCGAGTTTGGTTCCTTGGACTCTAAAGGGCTCCATCCCAGGAAAGCACCTCCCGGGCAACTATCTCATTGCCAAATACGGAATTTCCAGCTATGTTCATATTTGCAAGTAGGTTCCTTTGTTCCCCAGAAACTATTATAGCTTTGAGTTCTAAGCAAAAAAAAAAATAAACGTTTTTTTAAAAAAAAAATTAAATTTAACTGCATCAACTTCATGCCAATATATACCCTAAAAATGTGTTAAAAATTAATCTTGCTAGTAAGAGATAGCCAATCTCTAGTATTTTTCAAAGAACGTTTTAGGTTGTTGTCAAAGTGTTAAAAAAAATTAAGCAATGAAGCAATTAATCTTTAAACCATGTCAAATAAAAATATATAGTTTTAGAGAAAAAACATATCAACAGATAGATGGTTTTAAACATGCTATATAGCTTTTCTTCATAGTTCTGCAGCATTTTGTTTAGGATAACATCTGTTTACGTACTTCAAGTTTGAGAGAAAAGTCAGCCTTAAACGTTGAATTTTATTTATACAGCATAACTACACTTTCCAAGCTTGTCAGTGTGAAGTTTGAAGGAAATCTATTATGTTATCAGCCTTCCGTTTCGTTATCTATTTACAGAATAAAAAAATTCAATTATTGATTTTATTTTTGAACGTATATCGCCACTTTTTTCAAGCCTACACCAGGCCTTTTTCAATAAACAAATTGTCTTTTTTTCAAAACCTTAGATTGATCAATTTCAAAATTACTGCAACTTTTTTCAGAGTCTGTGAAAAATCCTGTATAACTGACGCAGGATGCATGCTCTCCTACTTTTATACAAGAAAAATATTACAATGGCCCGGTATTTGACCTTATATGGTAATGACTCTTTGCTGGCTTTTGTATATCGATGTTTTATTTTTATATTTGGCAAGTGCAGATCATTTCCTATTAATACCATAATAAAGGGCGGGATAAGAAAAAAAATTTCATTGTTTGATATTAGTATACAATGGCTTTTTAGCGGGTAGTTTAAGCTTTCTTTTTTATAACCTAACTAATCAAGGGGGGAGGGGAAGGGTGCAATACAAGAATTGTTTTCTAAACTAAAGAAACAGAACATTGGTTAGATTCACACGGTTAACTTTCTCCCGCTTTTCCTTCTTAATGCACTTGATAACGCACGTTCAATTTTGGTTTTCCAACGGAAATTATACAACCCCCAGAAAAATAATCACTGTTTCATTAAAAGCTTCACTTTATAAAAATTCATATATCATTCACCTATTATAAAAAATGAATTTGATCAAAATTGTACATATTTTAAAGATTAAGTACAAAAAAAAAAGGTTGAAAGCTTTTGATAGAACAGAAGACTGTTACAGCGTTGGATGATCTAGGAAAATCAAACGAGAAAGGAGCTTAAATTGATAAACATGAAATGATATTCTTTACTTTTTGGTTACAAGTGTTTGGTTTTCCTCGAGACTATAATGGAAAATAATTTAAACCAAGCATTTATAAAATTAATACAAAATTATTATGCTCATTACAGTTATAAGACTGGATTAAAGTAAACAAAGACACCTTAAAAGCCTCACTACTATCATTTTTATTTGTTGGTTCTCAAGCTCTTGCTATTCATACAAATAGACCCGCAAATAATATCCAAAGAAGAGCCCTTTTAATGATATGTAGTTCATTTTTCTCAACACCTTAATATGACCCTTTCAAGCTTATCAGATCCTTTACAGTAAGCTATTCACCACAAAAGTCTAACTGAAACATGAGCATAAAGTATTTTCATCTGTTTATAAAGTGTATTTGTCAGGAAGGCTCTTTACTACTCGGTCCAGTCTTGCTGCTTATTGCTTTGCGAAAAAGAGAGTCTACTGTTAAAAGAAACCAAGTGTTCGATAACTGGAAGATATACGATGGATCGTCTAAATTTCCAAATTAGGAACTCAACATGTTTCATATTTACAATTATTGTTGACAATAAGGCGCACTTTGCATTGAGAATTTGGTTGGTAAGGAGGCAGGATTTCGAGTTGACTATTATGATTAATCCACAAAGCTCAAATTGGTTTACTGTTGAATAAAAAAATTGATTTATTTATACTCAAAAAACAAATAGGCTTTGATATTCATTCATGAAAAGAAGTGCTTTAAATAGTGATTTTAATTTTGGTTTTCCTTACCTGGAAGATCAATGTGGTGCAATGTAAATGCCGAATACCTGGATGAAAGTTGATATTGTTCAATTTCAATAGGAAAAAAAGGGAGGGAGGGTATAGGGGCTTCATTTTTTCATATCAGATTACTTATCTCTCTGAAAGTAGATCTGAAGTGAACAACATCTTTTACAAAAGCACCTTTTATTAACAAGTCAAAGAAATTAAAGTGTTACACATTTCAACGCAATAGATCCTCAGGGAAGATGTTTGTGAAACATCGTGTAACCTTCTTTGGGAATCATTCTCATATGTTTGTTTAGTAACCTGTTTTAAGAAGGGTCAAACACCGCATGTATTAATAAAGTTTATTTTCATGATAAAGAAATGTGCCTTTTTTTATAATAGCTGATAGGGACAGCATGTTCTTATACAAGTTTTTGTCTATTAGCTTTATTTTATAAATGATAAAAACCTGCGAATGGAAAACTCAGTGACACTTCAATGTATTGCACAGACATTTTATTATACAGAGGTTAATTGAAAAGACATAAACATCCTTTTACATTTATAAAACGTGGTTAAACCAGCATATTGACATTTAAATCGAAAGGACAACCTTGATGAATGAACGTCATTAATTGAAAGTGTTAAGGAGAATGAAATAAATAGAATAACCAAACGATTGTTATAATAGGAGACGAAGAAATTTTTTTCATTGTTAACCGAAGGGTAAAAAGAGAAAGCGTGAAAAATGACCTTTAAACCAATTAAATTTTTTTATTAAACGCACAAACCCATTAAGAAGAAGAAAATTAAGTAATTAAGGCGTATATAATTAACAGAATAATGAAAAAATACACTACAAGCTTAAAATTAAGAATTTATGCAGACACGGTGTTTGCCTAAATATAGGAATTCTAGGGGCAAATGATGGCGGGGCAAAAAGTAACAATATAAAAACTGCATACAACAGACAATGACTTGTTTTCATTTTAAATAAATAGAGCTTCATCTTTTCTATTTGAATCATTTTATCATTAAAACAATTAAAAAAAATGCCTAAAATCACAAACAAAGCAAAAAAATTTGAAGATGACAGCTTGATTCCCAGACCTTTGAATTGTTTTTTACTTTACCGCATCGAAAAACAAAAAGAGATTGTCGCCAAATGTCCTGGTGCCAATCACCGTGATATTTCCAAGATTATTGCAAAATGGTGGACAGAAGCTACTGAAGAAGAAAAACAACCTTTCCGTGAACAAGCTCGAATTGCAAAGCAAGAGCACTATAAAATGTAAGAAGATCTTATGATTGAATAACGTACAAAAAGATCAACCTATTTTACCTTAGGTACCCTACTTACAAATACGCGCCCAAGAAAAAAGAAACGCCCAAACGCGCTTATAACCGCAAGAACAAGAATCAAACATTCACCTCTCGTTCGGATGAAAACAATAAATTTATGGAGATGATTTATAACCATGCTGAAGCTTTGGAGGTTATTCAACCTTCTGATGCAAAGAGTAGAGTCAAGAAATCTAAAACATCAAGCACTGGCAAAAATAAGAAAGCAATCAGGCAAAAAGTGGAACAACAAGAATCTGTATCAATCAAACCTGAGTTATTTGAAGCCTACAGTCCTTTATTTGCACCCTTTGAAAGTCCTCAATATCATCCTAACAGTTTTATGCCAGACACTCCTGTATCAATGAAGAGTTCATATGAATCACCTACTATGGAATACAATCCATTTTGTTTACACGACTCTGTCAGTCCTTTGTTTAGTGAAGTAACTAATCCTTATTTGGAACAGCAGTCATTCATTGTAAGCCCCTATGCTTCTGGAAACGACTTTTTTTGTACTTCTGTGGCCAATGATATAACTGCCTTTGTTGAACCTGTCGATTACTTTAATTTTGAAAATATCACTGAAAAGTACGTTGATGATATGCTTACGACCAATATGCTCTCAATCCACTACCCTACTGAATATATCAATCCTATGCTTTTATATGCTGAAGCTACTTTCATGTAAATCACTTTTCCCTTTTTGCTAATATTATTACTCCCTTGTTCTTTTTATGTTTTCTTTTTTTATATACGACAGATACTTATGTATTTCTATGCATATATATACACGCACCACATTATATATGAATTATTCCCTTTTATTTTATATCTATACCAAACATATAGCCCTCTCTTTATATAGACTCATTAGATTAAAATTACTTCGCTACTCTCTTTTCTTTTTTTTAATAAATATATTTATGTATTTTTGTGTGTAAAAATAATGAATGAAATGCTTTTTTTTATTATTTAAATAGCATAGGCTTGCTTGCCATGTTCCTATAAAAAGGGTTAAAATTGATATTGGGCAGACATCATTCATACTTACACTAATAACACAAATATGATCCAAATCACGGAAATATTCATTATAATCTAAAGCATAGCCAACAACAAATTCATCGGGAATAGAGAAACCGACGTAATCAGGAATATATCCGTTACTCTTGGGTGTCTTCTTAATCAACAAGCTAGTAACTCTCACAGATTTTGGTTCAAAGGTTTGTAATTTCTTTAACAATTGAACCATAGTAGCACCTGTGTCAATGATGTCTTCAACAATCAAAAGATTCTATATACAAATAAGAATACATTTCTTCTCCTTATGTTATTTAGAATTACCTTTCCTTTGAATTCCTTACATTCTTCTTCTGTAATGGACATTGTAACACCTTCAGACTTATCATTCTTGTAAGACTTCACACGGAGGAATTCCAAGCTCAAAGGAATAGTCTTTCCTTCTCTATCTGTCAACTTCTTAACAGCATTAATCAAGTCAGCAAAGTATTGGTGACCACCCTTCAAAATACAGCAAACAACCAAAGGACCTGTGGTTTCGTTGACAATCAAACGGGCGAGCTTGTTGACTCGGTCCATGATAACACCGTGAGGGATAAGAATAGAAGAAACATCCTTTTCATAATGAGAAGGAATTACAAAGTGATTTAAAGAATAGTGATTCTTTTCAGTTGTAACGTCAATCCAGTCTTGAGGGTTCATGGGCATCTTGTGTTGTTACGGAAGCAATAGGGGGTAGAATAATTTTTTTATATTTTTTTTTCTGAATTGTGACTGTCAACTTGAGTATATTCTTATCTTCAGGTATTTTTTTCATGGATGAAACATTTTAAATTCCGCTTCTCTTAACATTTTGTTACTTTTTTGCCTTATTTGGAAAGTACTTTAACACAACAATTAAACATGATCTACTTTGACATTTCGTGTACTTTTCACAAACTCATCTTATTAGCAAAAGCTTACAGTAACACTTAAATCAAGTGATTACAAGACTTACGGTAAGATCTACAATCTACCATGGCTGAGATCGTCGAACATGTCTATAAGGCAGTACAGAATTCTCCTCCTGTCATGGATGACATGGAATTTCTCGGAGAGTCGTCAATAACTCCGACAACAACGTTAATGTTTCTGGTAATCAAGTAAATATTGAAACCTTACTTGCCACCATTCAGCAGCTCACTGCTAAGCTTCAGTAAGCAAAATCAGAAATAAAGAACTTCACGATCAAATTACACGACAATCAATCCAACTGTGTATTACCGATAACGACTCTCAATTCCTTTCATTAGTTACCGCCTCCTAAGTATCTGCTCATCAAAAGGGTATTGATCGCTTCAACAAAATTATACAGTCCATGCAATCACAAAGTCAAGAATGTCGTATCCAGGGGCAAGAGGCAGCTACTCACATACTGTAGCTTCCTTCAAACAACCAAGGATTTCAGTGTATCTATCTTCCAACCAAAGCTTGTGTACCGGTCGGACAATTGTGCAGCCATTTGTGCATGTTAGACATTAATAACAGTCACATTCTGGACATTGATTACCCTACACATAATGTTATGGTTTTTTTAGGCCACAATAACTATGCTCTTAAGCTTAAAGAGCATCTCAAAAATTCAGAATACAAGTCAAAGAAGATTTTAATCCATGTGGTGCATCAATTCTTAAAGACCCTAAATACGAGAACAGCAGCAAAAAGGAGCGTGACAATATGACTTATATAAATTGCTGTAATAGAATGGAAAGAGTCCTCACTTACATCTGCCCACCTGTTAAATATGCCGTTGTCAGATACCTCTATGAACAAGGCTGGATTGGAAAATCACTTCTCAACGAGATTGTAGCATCACGCCGATCACAATTTACAGAGTCTCTCTACATTGAATATGATGACGAAATGACTACTGTCAATTTGTCTGAAGTATAATGACGACTATGTCTTGCACTTTTCAATGATACTGGTTTACCCAAACAGGCTATCTTTTCATTTTTAAAACTAACTGAATCATCTTCAATCCTTTTGATTACTGAAACCTGATTATTCCTTCCTAATCGATCCAATTTCATTGTTTAATACACTTGCATCACTTTTGAACCCTTTCTTTGATGAGCTTTAATAAACGTTAAAATTTCATTCATGAAAAAAATATATATATATGATTTTTACAAAACAGCTGTGATTAAATGTGATACAAAGATAGATAGTATATCCACTACACTTAATGAAAGCAGACTGAAATCACCGTCACGTTCTATAGTTTATCCGAAATCATCACACTCTTCCCTCTTCAATTGAAGTCTGCTGCAAGATCATCAGATCGTAAGAATTTTCTTGTCACGAAGCACATTGTTTGTCCTTTTTTTACATGAAGGTTTTACTCTGGCACTGCCCCTAAATGGACACTTATTGCCTCCTGTGTCAATTTGCGGCTTTGTAAAAGTAGGTTGCGTAAATTTAAGCTTAGATTTTTTTTTGTAAAAGGTGTTTATTCAAATGTCGTCACCTGACATGCAAAATATAAAATCATGGAAATAAATATAGGAGTGGAATATAAGTTAGGACATACATGAGACACAAATAGGAATACATGGCTAGGGAAGGGTAAATGAAGGACTATTCCGAGAAAGAGGTAAATATGAAGCAAGTGTCTTTGGCAAATTTATGTTCATTGTAGATCCGTCGAAGCATCTGA
Organism: Rhizopus delemar RA 99-880; assembly: GCF_000149305.1. Taxonomy (NCBI): domain Eukaryota; kingdom Fungi; phylum Mucoromycota; class Mucoromycetes; order Mucorales; family Rhizopodaceae; genus Rhizopus; species Rhizopus delemar. The sequence goes on from NW_027137834.1 coordinate 592,669, forward strand.
GTTGCACGAGCAGGAACTTTCTTAGGTCAAAAAGGCTTACTATCAAAAATAAAACCCCAATGAACTTTCCAAAGGCAGATAACTCAACAAGCACTGAGATCAGACCTCATGATCTGAAGGTGGTCATGGAGGGTAGGAGATTTAGAGTATATGAATCTCACATGTGAGTATGCCAAAGCAGCAAGATATATCAAAAAACGTGAAGTTAACGTAGCCCACAAAGGTTATTTGATTGGGCAGGACCATAAAAAGTGTTCATCGGAATGATGACTGGACAGTAGTTTGTGTAGCCTAGAGCGAGTAGGAACTTTGTGATAAAAATTATCCAAAGGAGAGTATGTGCTTTTTGAGGGAAAACTGCCCCGAAAACACTATCAAATAACTTTAGTAGCCCGAGGATAACTGCCTAGTAGTCTCTCTAAAGGTAAAAGTTCTGTTGAACGGTACAATTTCGTATTAATTTTTTCCCAAAGGTGTATCATCCGACAGAGCTGCAGGAAATAAAACCTGGAAGTCAGGAGGGTCCGATAGATCGTCATTCGTTACTGTAAATTTAACAAAAACAAATTCTCGCGAATCACATTATGTTGTAATAAATCCGCATAAAGCAAAATTCGATTTCTATACTTACATTGAGGCCGGACAAGTTTGTGTTTGAATTTGCCAGATGTTGGCTCAAAACAATAAATGCTTTAGGCTAACATAAGATCAGAAAGAGAAATATAGCCAATATTAGTAATTGTCAAGTCCAGACAAATACGAGTTAAAGGGAGCTTTAGTATCGCTTGAGGATCCAGTCGAGAGAATTGTAGTTTGAAGTCAATCTTATCAAAGGATAGAAACAGAGCACAGAATCTATTAACGGCCTTGATGGCTGGAGATCGACTTTCGTAAAATACAATGAGAAGGAGATAATATGATGAGTCGGATAATATTTCTAGACAGTATCTGAAAACCTCCCAAAGAATAGATGATGGGGGGTTTTGGTCGACTAGGCTACCAGATAGATTAGAAACAACGAAGGACTTAATCCAGCGTAATTGTATAGCTAAGTATTTAGTGCTAAGATCAAAGATAGCTAGACCAACTTCGTATCTTGGGTGTTTACTGAAGTCAAAACTCACTGCTGAGAAAGATCCATCTGAGAGAAAATTGAGAATCACGGAATGAAATTTGCTAAAAAAAAAAAAAAAAAAAAAAAAAAAGGAGGAGGGATACTGAAGAGCAGACAAAATTCTGATGGAGTGCCATTCAGGCTTTGATCTGCTATCTTTTTCATGTCAAACCTTCGGGATTTACTTTAACAAGAGTAGGCTCTTGCCAGAATCAATTTGCGTTTTTCTTTATGATTAAAAGCAATAACGACTGCTGTATTCATGTATGAAGATAGTAAAGACTATATTATAAAAGAAATAAAATAAATAATATTATATTTGTACACGTCGCTTTTCGGAATTGTTGAATAAACATTCAACGACCACTTCGCTTATTAGAAACATAGTCCACGTCTAATTAATCCATCAACAGTTTACTCTCTAATGAGACTAATTGCTAATATCTGTTATACTATCAACTCTCATGTAGTTATTGAAATAATATGAATAAAACACAATAAAATATTAATGATTCACTTTCTTCTCCCCTTCTTTTACATTCCGATTAAATCATTACAGAGACCGTCACTAATAACTTTATGAAGTATCTGGTTACTTGCGAATTTTTTATTGTTATCAGGATATGAGTTGTGTTGGCATTCTTAGAGGAGCTACAAAGGATACTCAAGATTTATGTGAGATAAAACAATGATGATAAAAAGAGTGTTCACAAACACGTTATAGTGATACCTATCGTATCCTGGAAAGGTTTAACAGTGGGTAGAAATGAAGCTTGGTAAGTAACTTTTAAACAAGTTTTACATTTGCTAACAACTTTATTTGCTTAGTCACTTTGTGATCGACTTTCCATTCATAGATTCACTTCAATGTGAATTCACAGCTGTAATTAAAACAAGAATAACAATCGATTTTTTTAATCATTGCTGATTGATCTAGAGAACCCATGGATTTGATACAACAGTTTATTTAACCGTAACGCGCAAATATTGATATAAACATAGCTATACTTAATTTTTACTCAACAGGATAAAAGTCGAAACGGAACTTATTGTAACTAGAACAACTGTTTCACCTCTTTCAAAAGAGATAGATAGACTTATCTTTTACATATACAGTGAATCAATCCCTGATAGGTTATAATAGGACAGTCGTTCTCTTTTCTGGATGTGTTATTTCATTCGTATCTGAACATATCAGTAAAAGCAATCATATATAGAGAGATTATAAAGAAACTAAATAAGTTTCATAGATTTTATTTTTATTCAAAAGCAAGATTGTAGTAAGCCTTCAGAGATACCCAACCATTTTTTTTTCAAAAATAGACAGGCCGTCATACCCAACTTATTACTTGGTACGGGAAGCCAAGCGAGCATCTATTTAGCTTATATGGCCGATAAACCGACTGAACAACTGGTCTATCGATCTGCCTTCTCTAGTCAAATGGTTTATGTTTCTAAAAATGAAATTGACATATTGAAGTCAAATAGACATGTAAAAAAAAAGCATAAAATTGTGTATTAAAACGAGAGACTGAAGATATATTCGTACATAGCCCAATGTTATCTCATTAGTTACTATGTATGACAATAACATGATTTTACCAGCGTAAATAGCACAGAAATTATATATAATCCATGTTAACATACTGTATTTAGCTTTCCTGGAGGATCTTTAGAGCACTTTATAACTGAAGCTGAGCATTTCACCGAAGATGAAACCTTTTTTACTTTTTATCAACTTATATCAGGCCTTCAGGTAAAAGCACATTGTATATATAAGAAGTAAAGGGAGGCTAAAAGCATATCATACAGTATCTTCATAAAAAAGGAATTGTTCATCGAGGTAAATAAATAAAAGATAAATTGTAAAACATTCGGCTGATTCTCTTATTTGATTAGATGTCAAAGTAACTTAGCATTGCAAGTAATAGATAGACCATTGTCTAAACATGTATTCCTTTTTAGCCTGAAAATATATTGGTGGCAGGTGCATCGATAAAATCACGTATTGTCATTGCCGACTTTGGATTAGCATTGTATAAAGGAGAAGCAGAAAAAGTACATCATAGTCACGGCACATTTGGGTAAGTGATGAGAAGAAAGAAGACGATGTGATTCAAGCAAACCCTCTATAGATACTTTGCACCTGAAGTAGTGACAGATAAACGCTATAGCAGCAAATCAGATTGCTGGGCTGCTGGACTTATTTTGCTTTCAATGATTTTTGTGGCTCATCCATTCGCAAAATATCTTGATAACAAACAAGCTTTGACCGATGCAATTTTAAACGCAAAAGTTGACTTTGATGCCCTGAAAGAAAACAGTAAGTAAAACAGAAATAACCAATCAAGGTCATGTTTGCAACTCATCTTTAAAGCCGATCTTTTGAACTTGGTATCGAGTCTACTTCATGTAGACCCTGATCAACGTCATTCAGCATCTCAATGTCTTCAATCAAGCTGGGTATTAAAAAAGACAAATAGGCAGTTTTTTAGCGAGTATGAAGAGATGGTACTGCAACATTTTGCAGGTGAAAGGAAGATTTGGTTTGACGAAAACTTTAAAGATAAGCAAACTTACTTATTAAATGATATACCATTGGAGGATGAAAGGCCACATTACCATGTGGATCACGATCCTCTTGCTGTTGCTGATATAAAATATAAGAGAAGAGAGCTAAAGAAAGACTGTTTTAGGATCGAAACAGAAAAAATCATCTCCACCAGTGGAGTCATTGAAGACTGGATAGATGCTATTAACAAGGAAAGGTTTCCTAACGCCACCTTGATTAAAGAATCAAGTTAATGATTTGCTTTCTAAATAAGACTTTAAAATATCAATTTCCCTTTTTATCCTTTCTCTTTCTCTTTTTGAGTAGTGCCAACAAAAAATCTTGTTGTTAGCATGTCATTTATATATCGATGGCTTAATAAAGAAAATGTTTAGTTGTGTATTTTATATTACAGCTGTTGGTGACGTCTTATTGGTTTCCCAAACCATCTTCGTAAATAATGTTATCCATATCTTTGATGAACTTGAAAACAATATTTATTAAATGCGTTGATTTTTATTTCAAAAACACGCTAAATTATTCTTGGAAAGTGTGCGAATAATTTTTCAATATTGTACATCTCTGATGAGATGACTTGCTTTTTTCCCCCACATTTAGCTGATAGTGGACAAATCGGAACTATAAAGCTAACAGTGATAAGCAAAACAAGATCTTTTCTTTTTCCAATTCCCTTTTTTTCTACTTTTTCCATCTTTACTTTACTACATTAAACATGGCTTCAATCACTGCAGATAATATTGAAATAGCCAATATTAAACCTGGGTAAAACAAGATAAAAGATATTAGAAAGAAAATTCTAAAGCATTGAATATAGAATGTCTCAAGCAGTGAAAGATTGTTTAAGTGGCACTGTTGGTGGTATTGTTCAGGTCCTGGTTGGTCAGGTATATGAGTAATAGATGAAGATAGAAACTATTGATTTGATTTTTTTTTTTTTTTGATAGCCATTTGACACGGTGAAAGTCGTGAGTAAAAAGCTTACCAGATTTGGACATTTTGTTCATTTTTTTAATAGCGACTTCAAACTCAATCATCAACCAATCCTTTATACACTGGAATGATGGACTGTGTTAAAAAGACAAGGGCAAAGGAAGGATTTGGGGGATTCTACAAGGTAAAGAAAATAAATGAAGAATTGAAAAAAAGTATCTCAAAAAGAAATTAGGGAACCATGACACCTCTAGTTGGTATTGGTGCTTGTGTATCCATTCAATTTGTAGTACTTGAGGCCATGAAGCGTCATTTTAATGGATCAAACAAAGCAGGAGAGTTCTTGAGTAACAGCCAACTTTACTTGGCTGGTGCTGCTAGCGGTGTAGCCAATTCATTTGTTTCAGGTCCTGTAGAACATATTCGTACTAGACTCCAAGTTCAAACAGGGACTGGCTACAGTGGGCCCTTAGATTGTATTCGTCAGATTTACCGTTCCCACGGCTTGAGTGGAATCTACAAAGGCCAAGGCATCACCATGGCTCGTGAGTTTCAAGGTTATGGTGCTTACTTCTTAGCGTATGAATGGCTTGTTCAACGAGCCATGATAGAAAATAATTTGCAGAAACGATCCGAGCTGGAAACTTGGAAAGTATGTGCTTTTGGTGCAGCTGCTGGATATGCAATGTGGTTTACGATTTATCCCATGGATGCCATTAAATCAAAGTTACAAACTGATGGATTTACGCCAGAGAATAAACAATATAGCTCTGCTTTAGATTGTGCCCGTAAAACATTTGCAAAGGAAGGCGTCGCAGGTTTCTTTAAAGGTATTGGCCCTTGTTTGCTTCGTGCTGCTCCAGTGAATGCAGCCACTTTTATGGGGTAAAAAAAGAATTTCAATTTGACAAAAAAAAATAATGATCTTATACAATTTTTATCATAGATTTGAAATGGCAATGCGTGTTTTGTCTTGAAGTTATTTATTATCAAATTTTAAAAGAGCATTAAAAAAAAAGTGAATAAACTCACATTAGCTTGACAAGTACCATAGCGTAATACAATCGTTAGTACATCAAAGTAGCATATAAAGAAGGGGCCTCATGTACAAAATGACATCAGGAGAGACTAAAATAATCAATGTTACCCGGGAAAAAAAGACAATGAAATATAATCTTAACTCTTTTTTAAAGCAAATGTATAGTTTAATAATTCAGCTAATTGGCAGCGATTTGAGTGCATAAAGAATAAAGAAAAGGTTGGTTTTATACTAAAGAAAAAAAAAGAACTTGGTTAATGTCTTTATCATTAAATACAAATATTTTCTATCTCACTTGTCTAAAGCCTTTTTATTTCGAGGATTTTCGACATTGACTCTGTCCTTTTCTTCCTGATTTATTTCAACTACACACTTCAATAAAGAAAAACTTTCTAGATTAAAAAATATAAAATCAGAATCGTTCGCTTGAAATATTTATAACTTTCTTTATGGCAAGAAGACTTATTAAAGGGGAATTTATGTGTGAATAATCAGCTTGTTGTTTTTGGTGGTGAAAATCTTTTTTTTTGTATCAAGCATATAAATACATCTTACTTCTCTCTTTCCATCTAACCATTCATCTTTTTATTTCTCATTTATTTTTTCGACATACTCTTTTAAAACCCCTTTACATTCCTTTTATTATTAATATTATGAAGTACATTAAATCTACAAATTCTACATCTACCAAAGTAGTCCGCCCCATGAACTCTTTTATGATCTACAGACTTGAGAAACAGCATGAAATCGTCAAGGAATGTCCTGGTGCTAATCATCGCGATATTTCAAAAATCGTTGCTAAATGGTGGAAAGAAATGCCTGATGAAGAAAAAGAACCCTATCGTCAAAAAGCCGAACGTGCTAAAGAAGAACATCAACGACTGTAAGCATTGAAATATAATTCGCATTGTTAACAATTCATTAATCTAGTTCTTCATCTTAGATACCCTGACTACAAGTTTTCCCCTCAAAAAAGAACGAGAAAGACAAGAGTGTATAGAAAGCGTCCTCAAAATGAGTTTACTGCTGCTGATTTTGAGAACAAAAGGCAGCTAGTTGCTATTTACCACCGTAGAAGAAATTGTAAAGATACTGAACCCTTTGGGCAGGACATGACAGATTTTTATAATGAAAAAGAGACAGCAGATTGGAATGGTAATGTGATTATTTGCAAAACACAAGCAATCAATGAGGATACTGCTCTTTATTGTGCGCCTTTCACCAGTTATGCAGACAATTATTTGCGCCCGTATTCATCATCACCTTACATGCATTCCCTTTCAACTTCGCCCATGATGTCCTGTTACAGTCAATCAAGTATTATAAATGACTCTGAACGCGACATGACTCTTTCCTTGCAGCCGTCTGATATTAGTCTGTTTGGGTTTCATTCAGAACCTGCAGATCATCCATACCTTGCTTATTCTGAATCACCCAACATAGAATACAGTGACGAACGAGAAAATACCACTGGTATATCAGAATCAGGCTCAGCCGAAGAGCATGTCATTTACACAGACAATGATTATCATCAAACCACCGAGCATGACAATTATTATCATTCTCGATGGGATTCCGCAGAGACAGAGACATCCGCGTACCGCTTCAATTATCATCAGCCCATCTGCCACCTTAATTCGTATTTGCCACGATCGTTCTATTAAATTGTCCTTTTCCCCTCTTCCTTTGTTTTTAATGTAGACTCCTTTTGTAGAAACAAAATAAAATAGTGTATAATGCCACATATCTCTCTAAAAGAGTTTGTCTATTTTACTCACATATAGTGCATAGTTTAATGGACGCTCTTCATTAAGCATGGATTGCGTCTCTTGTGTCAATGTAAACAGAGGCTGGTTTCCTTGTTTATCGTCAATTTCTTTATTCTCAAACGTCCTTTAAGAATTTCTTATTTCGTCCGAATAAATAATATGCATTATAAGTAACACATTATTCGTTTATTACCCAAACATTAATTCACTATCCACACAACTCTTAAAAGGGGAGGGGGGTTATAAAAAATCAAGCCGCTTCTGAAATATTCAATTTTTCCCAAATCAAGTATAGAATTCCAATCGATCTGGTATAGTTGAATACTTGTGTTCTAAAATGATATGTAGTGGTGATGTTTTGGTAAAGAAAGCACACACAAATAAAATACACTATAGTTGATCGCCAGTCCCATTTTTTTTTGTTTGGATAAAGTGAATAACACAAATTTATTTTAATTTACAATTTAGTTTTCATAGACCAAAGAGTGGATGGAGTGAGAACGAGCGACGGTAGTAACACCACGAGGGAACCACAAACCAATTTCACGTTCGGCAGATTCAACAGAGTCAGAACCGTGACAGATGTTGCGACCAACTTCAATACAGAAGTCACCACGGATAGTACCGGGGGCACTGGCCAAGGGGTTGGTTTCACCCAACATCTTACGACCAGTCTTGACAGCGTCCTTACCAGTCCAGACCATACCAACAACGGGACCAGAGAGCATGTATTCGACCAAAGAGGGGAAGAAACCCTTACCCTTCAAGTCACAGTACTAAAATATATTCTATTTAATACATAAAGAACAACATAACACCATATACTTACGTGTTCTTCAAGGAGTTCCTTGGTGGGGTGGATCAATTCAAGAGCAGTGAGTTGGTAACCACGTTGTTCGAAACGCTTGATGATTTCACCAACGAGACCACGCTCGACACCTAAATGATTTAATGTTAGCTTGGCTTAAAGATACAATCTATCTACACATTACCATCAGGCTTGACCATAATATATGTACGTTCCATTTTTGATATTTGTATTAAAGATGAGAAAGGAAAAAAAAAAGTTTTTTTTGTGGGGCCTGGTTTTGTAAAGAAAATTTTTTTTTTATTTCTTAATCCCGAACGTTCCTTGACATGTGTAACTGAGCTCCATTAATTCTCACGATGTGCAAGCTCAATGTAAAGCCTGTATAGTCTATTACCATACAGTAATCATCCTCAAAGACAATGATAAACCCCCCAAAAACTTATACTAATAATGAAGTAAACGGGTGGCTTTTTTTTTTGGATAATGAAACTTCACTGATTCGATATTGGATGATTTCTCGTTAAAGTAAAGTAGAAAACAATACCACATCTAATGGTATGATCTTGATCCCATACATGTACTTGGAATGAAGCTCATCACTTTTAGAAACTAAAAACCATTCTAAACTTGATAGTCTTGATCATTCCTGTGATTACCTAAGGAAGAACACCATCGCTAGAGAGTAGAATTATTCGACTTGCTCTAGATCGAGAATAGGACACTCAAAGGTTTAAATGCTGTCTACTTGAATTACCAAAGAAAAGAAAGAGAAAGGGACTGGAATTATCTTTAGTGCAAAAGTAAATCTTCTACTGTGCTAGCTTTCTCATATCAGAAAAGGCATATACCAACCAACATCAAAACCAGTCTCATTTTCATGCTGATCATTTTTGATTCTTTTACGTTTAAACAAAACATTTTATTAAAGACTTAAACGAGCAAGCAATGTTTTAAGACATCATAATTACCCAAGCCAAACCAAATAAGATGTAAAAGAAGCTCAAAAAATCCCTTATGGGAGCAAGGTCAAAAAAAAAGAAAAAAAAGAGATTGAATGAGTAAGGAGGGAAAGACGTGTTGTGTACATCAGTGTGGGCTTTAGGGCAATCTTTGCCCGAGATGGGTGGACGATGTAGGCAGATCTGTTGTGTAAATTAGGTGGTTATAATCATAAAAGGTAATATAAGCAATTGGGTAGGCACATTGGACATTTGTTCACGAAAGCTATATATAGTCAAGGGTTTGCCCTATGCGATACTTGTAGGGTGAGGCAAGGTCATACGACGCTAAGTATTCAGGGTCAATAAAGCCAGACTGGGGTTGGGTCGAAACCATTTGGGTTTTCTATCGTTGAACCCAAACACAGAGTCCTTCCTTTGTTTAAAACTCAACTTAATTAATTTCATTCAACTGAAGTCGGAAGGTAATTAATTGAGCACAGAGTATTACCCGGTTGATTCTCTCAAGGATGTTGAGAACTGATTTAAGCTCCTTTTATGGATTTTTTTTTCTCATTCTAGTTTATAAAAAAGAGATAAAAGCTATACATTGAATTTTATAGCGTACGTCTGCTTGTATTCATACATGCTTTCAAAAAATAGCAGTTGATAATTTAAATCGTAAAATAATAGCATTATGGGCCCACACATTTTAATAATCACAGTGGTTACAAATGGTTTTTTAGCAACAAAAGAAGCTTACATTTAAACTTCAGAACCAATAAAAAATCTGATCTTCCGTACCTTTCTCTCCCTTCACCACTCCTTGCTTCCCCCACTGACCCTCCTCTTTTTCTTTCTTTTCCTTTTTCTTTTTCATCCTATTTTCATCAAGTAATACACCCTCAATAGAAATGGGACTTGGTCTAGAAAAGTGTTGCTGTTTCATTCCTTTAAGATTAGGCACTTTCTTTATTGCCATTTGGTTTTTTGTAAAAAAAAAAAAAAAAAAAAAGAAAAGAAAATTAGTTTTATTAAATAATACAAATAGGTTATCTATTTATTTTACAGTGCAACTGGTTTTGTGGGTGTAAATGGTAAAGAGGAGAAAATCTTACTATAACTTGTGTTACTTATGTAGTTTATAGCTGTAGTATATTATTCCAGTCAATCAGCTAAACCTTGGTATTACATCACCTTATTGTTTTCAATTTTTATTTGTGTTGGTGGTTTATTTGGTGTGGCAGGGTCTTTATTTGTAAGAAGCAGATCAAAGGCTCATCATAGAAAGAACTAATATCAAAATATAGGCATCAAGACGATTTTCAAAAGTGTTTAATGTCATTGTTTGGATTAACTGTGTGCTCTCTTGTATTATTTATATTGTTTCTCTTGTCATAATGGCTACCAAAAGACAAAGCACGATTGATTCATGTCAAGTTATGGGATTTGTAGGCATCAATAATGCTCAACGTGTGATTGAACCTGTACATTTAAGCAGCAGTTCATATTATTCACCTGTAAAATATCCTGGTCTATTAACTGAAAATGCAGCTAGTGAAAGTGAATGTTCAGCCATGTTGAAGCTGTTTTTAATACTCTTTGGTGTCTTGATATTCATAGTTCAAATAGTTCAAGTAAAGTATATAAAAAATGAAATGTATAAATGAATTAAAAACATCTGGTAGATTTATTTTGCTTATGTGGTCGGAGCTTATGTTAAACGATTAAAGAACGGTGCTCGGCATCACAGATTACACGCACAGCAAATTAAAGATTTTGAAGAATCAAGGTATCATATGTCAACTGTGTACTAGACTCTTTAAAGAACCACACTTCATTTGTAAATAACTAGCTTAAAGCCCTTCAGAAATAAACTCTATTTATATTAAATATACTTACAAACAAAGGGCTTATAAGAAATATATTTTATTGTAAGCTAATCAAGTTACAGCTCATTTTTGAAATCATGCATTTTATAACACAAATAGAGAAAAGTGATGCTTATTTTGAATAACGTGATATTTAAGAATAATTTGATTTAAAAGGATACTATAACGTAAACCTGTATTAATAGTGGTCATTACAATGGACCTGGATTGGATTACGTTTATTCCATTATGTTACACAGGCCAGATATTTATACATGACAATGATCGTTATACTATGCTTCATCGAAGTTGATAAAAAAAGTATAAAAATACAATTGATACCCTTACACGTGAAGAAGCCATTGATGTATAAGATCGAACACTCAGTAGACATGTTCAATAACAAAATATATTTCTATGGCATGCTATTGATTAATTATTGCTGTTGACGACCTACTGTCATCCAATTTGCAAACAGCCCTTGACTACTAAAGACAACATGATTACTGTTATACAAACATGCCCATATACGCATTGTTGAGAGTCTTGCATCTGGATGAATATATGTTGATCAGAAATATGATCAACTAAAGAAAGGCGTATTGCCAAAGCATCCTATTGCTTTATAAAGTTCAATTATACTGATTCCATATTTTGAAAAAAGATCAATTTTCTGTACTAGAAGGCATTGACTTGTATTCTTTTATGAGTAATAAAGTTATTGTTATGATGGAGACAGAGACGAAGTAAGAGCTATAATGAAGCTTTTCTAAAAAGACAATTGTTATAGACTTAAAACAAAATGTTGATCCCTGAATTCAAATGAACAATGAAACAGCAAATAGTTATCAAACCAATTTATTATGTAGCGGAAGCAAACATGTGCTATTTAAGGATATGCACCTATTCATGTATTGTGATAGTAAAATAGGTATGGACATCACAGTTACAGATACTAATGAAGTCATTCCATAGTTTGTTGGATAAAATAGTAAAATCAGAATATGAATCCTTCTGATGTGGAGAATAACGAAACATATTGCATAGATAAGAACGGATGACGCTGTTAGCACCTTATTGTAAATAACGGCCCAACACTTTTCTGGAAATAGACAAAAGGAATATAGAGATAACGCTAGATTCCTAATGAACAAGTATTAGTTAATCTGGCCAACATTAAAAATTAAGAGCGCAACGGAATGGGCTAAAAATGTTGAAATTGTTCCAAGATTAGGGCGTTACACTCATGAGGAAGAACCCAATGTACCCTTTGAGAAAGCAATGGGGCCAAAAAGGGCCTCAGACATTGGTAATTTGTCACTAGATTATTCAATATTATTGGCAACAGCGACATACACACCCCTAGATTATAAGTACAAAATTATACAATATCATAGCTGTACTTATCTGAAGTGACCTTGTTGGATTGAGGTGTCAGAAAGAGAGGAAGCTTTTGGAAACTTGTCTCTTTCTTTTGTTAGAATTAAATAAAGGAGACTGTTTATAAAGTCTTAATACACAATTTGAACTTATGTAAATAAGGCGGATCAAGCTTGATGAACAGTGTTTTTTATGTAAAGAGAAGAATAAGACATATGATTTTAATACTAAAAAAAAACTATGAAAGAAGGCACAAAAACTATTGAGGGTAGGGTATCTGCACTAATGGTTGCGTGAGAGAGGAGATGGTTTACTGTTGTTTAATATCAATAATTGGCTTTCAGATCCAATCATTGATAGGGGGGTTTTTTTTCCCTTTGTTTTTGGCTATGGACTGAACTTCCTCATATACTAGATCTCGTAGCTGGAGGAAGCAGGGCATAGTATGGATAGCCACATGCAAGTGTTCGGAGTAGCGAGGTAAGAAGCAGGCTTTTATCTTCATCATAACGTAGACCCTAGGCCCAGTCAAAGCCATTTTATAAATTGAACAAGTATAACCTATTCAGTTCGAGTAATCGGAGGGCTTATTTTGTGGTAAAAATAATTATTTAGTCACATGCTATATACAAGAACACCGTAAATAACAGGGTTGCTCGCTCCATGTTCTACAAGATGATTGAGAATATATTGCATTTCAATTGATAACTTGAAGAGGCCACCTTCACTAGCATTCTTTGGACATTTAACCTAGACTAAAGACAGCCAAAGATTTTCATGTCTACTGAAGTGTGAATCTTTATATCTGGTCTAAGAAGAGCATCACCTTCCAAAGCTGTGAAATGGTTGTAAAAAAAGTCAAACAATTCATAGGATTAGTGTAATTGTTAGAATTGAATAAAGGCTTCTAGTACGTTGTATCGACTTACCCCGATTTTTGCAACATATGACCCAAAGGAAAAACAGCATGCACAAAAGGTTTTAAAGCGAAGCCAATGAATATGGATTCATCAGCTGTACTGAGGTCCAAAGAAGCTTAATAGCTCTTGATCCTTATGAAAAAAAGGCAGAAAAGAGTTTTAGTTATTACAGAGCTTCTTTCAAAGTATGTTATTATTCAGTTACTTTTCTGTCATTAACATATCGTGAATGACTTTTGTGTGAGTTTCGATTTCAGCATTTGTCAATTGCCAGGTATTTAGCTTCCAGATTCGAACCAGCAGCCTTGCTCTATACAAAAAGAAAACCTTTGTGTGAGTTTCCTATAGTAAATAACTGACAAAGTCGAAATTTGGTCGGGAGTCGCCTTTGATTCCTCTTTGATTTTTAAAGCTTGTTTTATATTCAAATTATGCTCCTTTTCATGGCAATTCTAATAGTATTCTTTTTGTCTTGTTGAATAACGCTAACGGACATTATTGAAGAAAATATAAATGGAATTCCTTAAATAACCATCTATTGCAGCAGTCGCATTTCGATGAGTGCTTTTTACCTTATTCGCAGATACATAGTTTCACTGGCAACAATATTTAAAATGTTATCAACTTCATCTATCAATGTTTTTCAATACCTTTTTTGTTCAAAGAAGCACTCCTGAATATGCTAATGAGCCTTTGGCCAATATCTTGTTTGCAAACGAAATAGAATTTGATGCTTGGAATGCTAATGTTGCTATTCATCATGTCAACTGGATCAAACGTCAGATTCAAGTTAATAAGAAAAACGCTACTATTGTTTTCCATATCCCGAAGAGGCATTGAAAGCTTGTTTGTTGCCAAAGGGGACATGACGTTTCATATCTTGGCACAGTAAAACAAAAACGGTAAAGAGATAACCAACATGTCAGTAACAAAAGGCTTAACTTTTGATGAAGCATCAGAATCAAATCAAGTAACTATTAAAAAAAAGTTATTAAAAATTGTGGTTACTACAATATATGGTTGTTTAAGGGGATTCCACCAGATATGTATCGGTACACTTTAATAAAATGATTTTAGAGTTTAAAAGTTCCCAAGCAATTAATTATTATTTCCCTTTTTTTCTTTTTCCGCGCTAGTCTTGTTATTTTAGACATACCCTGAATTGCTTTCTTTTTTCCCTGGACCCTTATTTGTGTAACTCTTTGCTAACCTTTTTGACTGCTGGTTTCCCTCTTCCATCCCTTCTTCCTTTTCAAAAAAAAAAGAAAACAAATAAACAACAAGCACAAATATTCAAAAATAAGGTGTTATTGTAATTCACATAAATCAAAAAGCATGAAAGTAAGATAAAAATAATAAAAAAAAGACTGTACACAGACTAGTTTGTTTCATGAAAATCACACGAATTGTGTAACCATTCAAACCTTATGTCAATCACATGTTTGAGGATAAAATAAAGTGAGCTCTTTACTACCTTTAAGGTATCAAATACATATTCTATTCATTATGGTTGGAGTCATGGTGATGATTATAAAGTAAAAAATGCCTACAACTGTGAATATTTGTCTATTTTACGCCAACTTGACCATCTAAAAGTAAACAAAACAAACAGCTTTAATTGGTGATGATCAAAGTAAAGAAAGGAAATTCTGGAATGGAAGAGCAGTTACACGACAATGGCAGTTATCCTTCTTTTGTTTATTTATGTCTCTTTTCAAAACCTTTTTTCCTCTTTTTTTCTTTATCTCTTTTAAAACAATGTATCCCCTAAAGAAACTTGCCAGAGCCTTTATTATTACTCTTGAAAAGATGAAAGAATCACCCCTTCTTGAAGGGCGTGATCTTCTAAGAGATTTGCTGGTGGATAGGTAAGATTTTAAAAAGCATTTGCATTTAAACAACATTCTGACATCTTTTTTTCCTTAGGCTTGGTCATAGGCTTGTTGGGCTTCTTACCACCCCTGAACAGCCCAAAGCCCAACAAGCCGTTGCTCATGAGTTGGAGTGCCGCAAGATAGCAAAGCACGGCCTCCCAATCAAGCGAGAGAGAGAGGCAGATGATGAGCTTTGTTTGGGCCGCCTAAATCCACGTTTGGCCGGTCCAAATAAGAGACGAAGAATCGGCAGCTGTGAAGCGGAACCATTCCGCCAGCAGTTGAAGAGAAAGAGAGAGGATGATGATGAAGGAAGAGATCGACCAAGCAAGAAACAGAAGGTATGAAAGTAATCTTAGATTGCTTTCTGCCTTCTTCCTTTCTTTGCTTGGCCGACTCGTGTCTCCTTTTTTCATCTTCTTCTCCTCTTTTTCTTTCTGTTCCTCTTTTTCTTGCTTGTTTTGTTGGATTGCTGCTGTTTTGTTATCTTGCTGGCATTGCTTTTTAGTTGTTGCTGTTGCTGTTGGCTTTGTTGCTGTTGGCTTTGTTGCTGTTGGTTTTGTTGTTGTTGGTTTTGTTGTTGTTGTTGTTTTTCTCTGTTGCTGTGACCTTTTTGCTGCTGTTGCTGTTGGTTTTGCCTTGCTGTTTTTCTCTGTTGGTGTGTTTTTGTTGATGTGCTGTTGGTTTTTTTGTTGATGCGTTTTGCTTTTGGTCTTTGCATCCTTGATTTTGTTGTTATGTTGCTTCTGTTTGTCGTTGATGTTTTGCCTTGTTGCCTGGTGCAACAGATTCACAATAAAATATAGTAAAAATTAGACATCAATCTAAATTTAATGATATGATACAAAGATCTGTACTTGTTTGAGTATATTATATACGTAAGCCTCACTAAAATATCACTGACTCCGTGAATAATAGAACAATCGTTCGAAATGTTCTAAGAAAAAGCTCACTAAAACTTTAGAAAAGCCATGGCGTTGGAATTATATTCATATGTTATGTGCACTGTGAAACTAAATTGAAGCTGGATTGCTGTTTTAAGTTGAAGGTATTATTCTTTAAGTTTGTCTCTAGCTTTGTTATGCTTTGAATCAACTTGCTCCTCCTCGTTTATGCTCTTCTTCACCAGAAATTTATTAGCTACTAGCATCAAACGCTGTTTATTGGGGAAAATTTAAAAAAAAGTAGCAAAAATTGCAGCCCATCTTTATATATAAGCTCTATTGACGTAAATAGATCAAGTTAATGTAATATCGCCTAAAATCCAGAGCATGACGCATAAGTTAAACTGTAAATTTATTAAATAGAACTGGTATGCTTTGCATTTCGTCTCACTTTTTCAAGCTCAGAAAGATGCTGTGGTTGTTGGTGGTATTATTGAACGTCATCAAATAGTCACAAAAGCAGTCCTGGTTCGTGCCTAGTACAATTTATTGTCCTCTTTTAAAGAAGCAAATTTCAACACAAAAAAAAAAAAAAACAAAAAGAAAAACGCGCTTACAATAATATACTTTTGGTTCTCGTGTGTTCCTCCCCCCTCTTTTCCCCCTAATCCTTATGTACTATGCGCAGGTCTATGGTCCATCTAAAAGATGTTTCTAGACTTATTAGGCTTATTAGTACACCTGAGCAGAGCAATGGGATCTGTCGCAGGCGGAATTCACATCTACAAACACTATCGCAAATGTTCCAACCACCACAAAAAGAACTGTTTACTATTTCCGATTGCTGCATATTTTATAGACAAAGATCTGTCTTGATCTCCAAAGTATACAGGGCTGTTTCTAGCCATTCAGCAAGTTATAAATCAGAAGCTCGAAAGCCACTATCATCAGCCATGCGATATCCTCGATCATTAGCATTATTGAATTTGACGAATCGTATTTCCTTGTCTGATCTCGATCATGCCATTCGCATTCGACAAGCAGATAAAGCCTGGACTCTTTTTAATACTCTTTCCAAGCGGGGAGACATCATACCCTTGACGATTTGTTGCTCATTGTATGCATTACTCGTGTTTGCAAAGTCAGCATTGTGCCGCAGTACTATGGTAGCTACTCGACAGCGTCAAATGGATCAGTTACTGGATTACGTACAGCAGTACCATCAGTATACAGCCGAATTATTTTTACCATCCGTACGACATATTGAAATACCCCTCCGCAAGGAGATCGCGAGATTGATTCGATTTGAGGAACCCGAAAAAGCATGGATAACGTTTTTCAGAGCGCATAAAGAAGGAAAAGAAAGATTATCGAGGAATTTGTGTATAAAGCTGATCATACTAATGCTGAAAAGCAAAACACTGACTCAGGATCAACTCAATCATCGAGTGCGGACAATTGCTTTGCACGGAGCGGGTAAAATTGATAATCAAGATCGAAATATATCAGCATCAGACATAGTGCGGATAGCACATATTTGTCACCAGTACCAAAGAAGAAAGCGCAAAGCAGCACACCATTTGATTGATGAATTTATAGCAGGGATACCAAAAAAGAAGGAGAAGAATAGAGCTGATGCACTGGATGAGTTGATCGGGATTATTTTGTTAAATAAAGATTTATCAAAGGCTCAGTATGTGCTTGATACAGCACGAGAGAAATATGCGGAAAAAATTACGGTTAATGAGACAGTCTATATTAAGTTGATGAACGCATATCAAAAACAACAGAACAGTTTTCAAGCACTAAAATTATTTGAACAATTCTTGGAAGGTGATCACCAGCCAAGTTTGAAAGGATTTAATGCAATCCTGCATATATTGGCTTTTCAAAAAGAACCCGACCGGGCAGTCTTTGTGTTTAGCGCAATGTTAAAACTCAACATTAAACCTGATGCTGCTACTTATACCGAAATGATCCGTGCCTATTCACGCTCAACAGATCAAAGCAAATGTATATTTTTTTACAACAAAATGCTCCAAAATCAGTTAACACCCAATGTCTATACCTATGGTGCTCTTATGGATGCTAGTGCTTGGCGACATGATGTTCAAAGTGTTCTTCGTTGGTTTCAAATAATGCTTTTGAACAAGATTGAACCTAATGAAATCATTATTTCACTTGTTTTGAGATCATTTTCGCAACAAACCAATAAGAACGTACCACAAGTTCTGCACTGGATCGTTCAAGAGGCTTCCATGGCAGGTATCAAACCAGACGCAGTTCTTTATACTACATTGTTAAAAATACAATCTGAACGATCAGGTTTAGAAAGCGCACTAAAAATCCACAAAGAAATGATTGCTCACTCCATTGAATCTAACGCATATACCTATACTACCTTGATTGATGCATGTGGTGATTACAACGCACCCGAGACAGCTCAGGAGATTTTTGAATTGATGAAAAAGAGCAATCGACATCCACCAAATACAGCAACTTATACAGCACTCATCAATGCATGGGCAAGAAAAAGTCATTTGGAGCAAGCCAATACGTTAATATTGGACTTTTTGAAGGCTTGTAAATCTGATAAAACTGGTCGATTTTGGATAGATGGTAGAATACATCAACGAATAACATGGTGCACCTTTTGTTAATATTTTGTATAAAAAAGTATTTATCGTTTTACATTGTAATAATAGCAATAAAAAAAGAGAAAAAGCTTAATTATAGTATTGGTTTGTTTGTATTCAAGCTAATAATAATAAAGAAGAGAAAATAATTATTGGAAACTTTTATGGACTTCAGTGACAATTCTTCTCGTTTCTATAAAATAAGCAGACTACTTCTAATGCTAAAAATGATTAAATGCAATCTTGCTTTATTCGGGTATACGTATCCAAGCCCTTCTCAACTGCGATATTTCGTAAATTTTGTTGGTAAAAAAGTTGACCAAAACTATCTTGATAGTGTCTCATGTATTGTTTTCTTTTTCTCAAGTTTAGTAAAGATTCTGCAAGAAAAAATATGGTGGTAAATCCATACCTAACTAAAACAACATGGCAAATTATTGTCAATCTGAATTTTGAAAGTCAAAACGAAAGATGTTGAGTCAATTGTATGTAATTTTGTTCCTGACAGAAGGTTCTTGATAAGGTGAATGAATAGCTATTTACGATTAAAAAAATTGTAATATTTATTCAACTCAAAAGAATTCCGTAGTCTTTTATTTATTCACTTTTTTTAAAAAAATGGACTATCGACAATTAGCAGCTGAAAGAAGAAAGCGCATTGCATGTAATAACTGTAGACGTAAAAAAGTAAAATGCTTTATTTTTGTTTTGATAAGATACTGAGATTCGTGCTTGATAAAAAAAACAAAAAAAGACAAAATGCAATGGAGAACGGCCAAATTGTGACAAATGTACAAAATTAAAGCAAGTGTGTTCCTATGCTCCCGATAAAGAAATACAAAACAAAGCATCAAAAAGAGAACAGATCCGTTTACTAGAAGAACGTTTAGCAAAAGTGGAACATACAATTACATGCTCACCAGAGCAGAAGGAGAAGCTGCCACAAGAATACCTTATCAATCATTTATTAGACCTTTATTTTAATCATTTGGGTAATCAAGCACTTCTTACAGACCTAGAAAAACTCAAACGATCAGTCAGAGAGAATACGTGTGACAGGTTCCTGCTGTATTCCCTAATGTCAGTAGCTGCTAGGTAAGCGCAAAATAAGGAATATATTTATGCATAAAAGTAAAATAAAATAAACTGGTCTAGGTATTCAAAGCGTGAAGAATTAGAAACTTATCCTTATCTTGCAAAAGGTGCAAGGTTTGCTGATATAGCAACCTCAATGATTAATGAGATACTTATGGGCCCATCCACCCTTGATCATATTCATGGTATCCTTCTTTTAAGTTTACATGAGTTGGGGCGATATCAAACCAATAGATGCTGGAGATATTCAGGACTAGCCTCTCGTATGATATGCGAGTTGGGACTTCATAAAGATAAGCTATTCGATGAAGAACCCGATACGGTTCTGAGTATAGAAAAATGGCTTTTGCATGAAAGTAGAAGAAGGGCATATTGGACATGCCATATGTATGATGTGTATGGTGCTGCATGCACAGGATTACCTATGTGCATGCATATAGAAGACTCTAATGTTCTACTACCTTTAGACATAGATATGTTAAAAACCGCTGATGACATTTATCAGGAGACTTTTGATGGTAGTAACATTGTTCATTATCGTGTACTCCGTAATTCAATGACAAGTCTTCCTGAAGGAATCACATTCTCTATATCAAAGTCAAGTCTATTTAAAAAGCGAGGAGAGGTGAATCAAATGGGTTTAACAGCACAAATTACAAAAGGAAATGTCCTTCTTGGAAACATTATTCGCTCTCTTAATAGAGAAACAAATGTCAAAAACCCATTTTCATTTTATCGTCTTGGATCGGACTATTATCTATATGATAAGTGTCTCACGGCTTGGGCTGAAGAGTTGCCTTTCCAATACAGAAATACCATTGAAAACTTAGAGAAATATAAAAAAATGAATCCTGTTCAGCTAACTCAATTTTTCACGGTGAGTAAGCCATACGATTTCTATATTCTGTTTTGCTTATTACTTTCAATTAGGTACACATTTTGCATTATGCGACTGTTGCTTTACTGAATCGGCCAGCATTATTATTAGCAGACATACTGAATCATGATTTGGACCCACAAACAAAAGAAAATATTCTTCATAGTGCACAAAAATGTACCAACGCTGCTAATAATGTTACTATGTTGTTAAAGGATTCAAATTACGTGATGGATAGAATACCTGTGTACGTTGCCTATTTGGTTTACATTTCTGGTACTGTCGTTATTAATATCACGCAAGGTGTATATCATCAAAACATAGAACACTTATTAGAAGGTTATCTCAATTTCTTGAATGTAAGAGTGTTTAAAAAAAATATTTTTTTAAAAGAGCTAATTTTTCATTTCAGGAATGTAGAAGTTATTGGGCAGTTGCTGATAAATTTTATCTAATGATCCGCGACTTATATTTAATGCGGAAAAACAATTATGATCAAGGAAGACAAACAGCTTCTCTTCCTTCTTCTTCTGCCAGTCCACAAGAAGTCAGTGCTTCTTTGCTTAACCAAATGGATGCTGATAATCAAAGTGAACTAGTTCAACAAGAAAACATGATTAACAGCATAGCAAGCAATCCAGTCTTAGCCTGTTTATCTGGCAACTTCCAACAGCAATGCGTCGATGTGAGTGGACTTTTTTTGTCTTTATCACATCCATTAGGATACACGTATAATGATGATGGATCTGCTGTTTCTTCATTCGATCTGTGGTTACAACAGCAAATGAAATGATCGTATACTAGTATAATAAATTTGTATTAAAAATGCTTTGCAAGTCAAGTAGACCTACTACAATAAGCTTTTTTCAACAAAGTCAGAATTTATATCTCTACATTGCATGTTACCAATGTTGGGCCTAGGTCTCTGCAGTGTAAAAATCGTTGCCAGAAATATAGCCCTGCTTTGGAGTTGTTAAGGTTGTAAATAGTTGTTTATCTCCAAATATTAACATTAAAAACTGACAAAATACTATATGATTCTTAATGCATGTTAAATTTAATTTGCTTTCATAACTTAGATTGAAAGAATTGGATAATCAGTGGATTTATGCTGACGTCTGGTTGATTAAGATGCATTAAGCTCTTTATTTATTTTAGTTGAGAGAGATACTCTTGAATTTGTTCTACAGTAAGTTCATTGATATTATCCACTATTATTTAATATCGCATGGCTTTGAAAGATATAAATTACATGCAATAGTAGTTTTTTATTTTATCAATGATTTGAGAGACACAACCTAAAGCTTTATCAGCGTCATCAAAGCTTGTTAAATATAAAAAACAACGTCTCCATTTATATCTTTTACTATATTTTCAATAACTATGTATAAAAGTAAAGCTACGAAACAAATACACCTATATATTTGCTCCAAGAAGGTTTCTTATGCGTGAATTTATGTCCTTTTTGTGATATCAAATGATAAATTAATTTTTGGTGTTTAATGATGACTTTTCTTGTTTTAATTTGACAGAATTAAAAAAAAAAATTAAACCAATTGTTATCCCTTGTATGAGAAAAAAGAGCAGAAAAAGGTTCCTCATTTATATGCTTTTAAGATTCGTGGTATGGTGTGAATTCTTTATAATCTTCAAGTTTCTTTATAAGGATATTCTACGTAAATTATATAAGCAAAAATAGAAAATAACATTTTGTAGCTCTTTACTTACCTAAATAATCATCCTTTTTTTTCCATAGCTTCTTCTTCTTCTTTGTTGTTACATGTTCTGCCCATACTTCAGTGCAATATTTTTTCTTGAATTTACGAATAAATACTGGATCCCTTTATAGAAAAAATTATTGTTAAAAAGCCTTTGTGCTTTCTGTTGAAAATTATTACCATAGCTCAGATGCAACACCCAGATCCTTACAGCAACGCATCAATGCGTTACTCTTGCACCCTTCTGCTGCGGTGGGCAAACCAGACACATCAAAGAAATCTTGTTCTCCTCTTGCCTGTGATACAAACCGTCCTCCACAAATTAATGCGTACTCTCTAGAAATGTTTTTGGGGGAAATCGTATGCTCACCGCGAGGTGCTAAGCCCCAACCACCAGGCCCAAATGCTCTGTTGAGGATACGACGATATTTGATTTCTGGCAAATAAAGTAAACCATCTACAAGTTTTTTTTTTGTTTTGTTTTGTTTCAATCGTTAATTAACAAAGTCCAATATTTTTCTCACATTTCTTTTTAATTTGCCTGGTTTAATTTCGATATCTTCAACATTAATTGGTTCAAGTAATATATTTGCTACTTCGTCTGGGAATCGAACGGTTGACAGACCATAAAATGAAGTAGACCAATTTTGCTCTCCTTCGGTAGGTGAATTGTCCAATTTCAAAGTATCGAATTGAGTTGTTGTTGGAAATTCAGTAACAGGACCACCCAGTTTCGCTTCAGCATCTGCTTTGCTAACTAGTTTTGGTTCCTCTTCGACTTTCTTAGGAACTGCTGCTTCTTTCTTATATACTCGAGTATATTTTGTTGTAGTAACAGCGCGTGTCTTTTAAACAAAAAAAAAATTAAAACTATAGAAAACAGTTGTTTTCTTTTTTTTTTTTTTTTACTAGCAAAGAAGGTTTTAATCCTATTCTTCTAACATTCGTTAATGCTTGCATTTGTGAACTATTAACCAAACACAGAAAAAATATTTTTTTAACTACGGCATCCTCTATGTCAAGTTTATTAACCGTCACTTAAATATTGATATACGCCCAGTAAAGGTGATATAAGCTCATCACTGTCAGAATTGCTACCTGTATTGCAAGGGCACTTATGGGTATTGCATGAAAAGGACTGAGCGGTTCAAGGAAAATGGTTAGAGCAGTTTTTCTTTATATGAGGCTGTTTACAAAATAATGTGATAATCCAATAGGACCAAAAAATACAGGATGATTTGATTTAATACTATATGTCCAGAGTCCATGTAATTTTCAGAATGTAGATATTAATACCCAATTGATATGCAATGATTGTATTTATAATATAGCACTTTTGTCGCAAGTGAACAACTCTAACTTTTGAGATACCTACTCTCAACATTGTGCCAATACTCCTGGGGTTGAACCGTAAACAGTAAATGATGGTTTATACCGGCGATCATTAGGCTATTACAATAAAACCACTGTTTCTCTGGTCAATATCATCGTTGTTTAAACAATGTTAGCATTTTATACAAAGATCATTTCAAACATGTAGGTGCTTACCAAGATAATTGTAACAATCATTCTTTTCTTGTTATTGCTCAGTTTTATCATGCAAAACAATAAAGATAGAGATTTATGTGTTATTTTGTATGAGGTTCGTGTCAGGATAAGAATATACTAGCTGTTTCTTATGAAACAAGCAGCAACTCATATTGAAGTTAATATTATACCACATATTTATATGAAATAAAGATAAGTTGTATATAAATATAACATATTAAATAAAGAAATTGTTTATACATAACTATGTAATTAACAGTCGGAAGAAGAAACAATTTCATCTCTTCGAAGTTACTGACAAGATTCATAGAATCTTATCAGTAGGAGAACAATTAGTCTACAGTAAAATGAATATTTTAAATTTTCTTATTTTCAGTTGTATTAATTTTATGTAGTGCAGCTATTATTTCATCTTTCATTCTTTTGGCTATCGGTAGGTTACCAGAGAAAAGTAGGCGATGGATACACATTCCTTTTTCATACTACACCAGGTAAAACTCCAACTTCTAAAAGTAGCACTTTACAGTGTCCATTAAACTTCTTCTTAGTTACTCATTCCACATCAACGCACCAAAAGTTACGGGCTCCCTGGCTCTTTGCAGGCTTCATGCACAGATGAAGCTACCTCTTGCAAATTTCCAGTATACGTGCCCTTGGGAAGCAATAGTCACGCACAAGCATCCAGCATACTTTATTTCGCCATTGTACCCAAAAACATTGTCAACAGGTCTTGTCTCTCTCATTTAAATAAAAAATGAACTCATAATCTCTTACAAACAAAAAATATTTCGCCACTGTCGATTTCAATTGACTTGTCTATAACATGATTGCAGATCTTAAATTGTTCAAGACATGAGCAAACAGAAAGACAGTTAGATGTATAACTGAGAATAGAGCTGCTTTCTGCATTTCTAATGAGTTTGATAACTAAGTTGATAATTAGCTTAGTTACTGAATTGTAGTTGTTGTCGTTTGGAGTGTGGCGAATGATTTCATGTGGTTTGCGGTCAGTACACACACCTGCCTCTGCTTCTGTCAAAAAAGATCTACTTCCATAGAGGCTCTTCCTGCCCTTGTGCTTCCATCCTTATTGACCCTCAAGTTTCGGTTGGGTTGCTATCTTAATGACGGTTTCTTCAAATATTGTTTGTTGAATCTTTTCAACGATATCTGATAAAAAAAGTCTTTCCTGTATCCGTCGTCGTCTTTCAGGTATTTGAGGCTTTCTGATGTTAGTAGGGCTTTTGCAGTAATATCTTTGATGTCTTTGTTCAATTCTTTATCTGTGCCAAGCATATAGACTGCGAAGCGTCGAATTTTTTTTTGAAGATGTGTCGCGTATCTTCTTCTTATCCATCATTCTCAATGATGTGGTAAAATTCTTGATATATGTCTGTTGCAGCTCGGTCTGCTGTACAGAGTCGATCCACCCCCTTGGTGAAAGCTTCAACTGTCTGAGTGGCGTCCATTTGATATTTCTTCAGCTCAGGAAGGTAGATCTTATTGACCGTTCCTGAATGGGTCTATTTTCCTCTCTTGTGTTTAGTCTCTTTGCAAATTGGTTGAGCTTTATCTTGGATGTATTTCAAGTCGTCAAATATTTCTGTTGGAAAATCTTGGTTACCAATGGGTTCATTTTCAAGGTCTTATTGCTTAAGTTGTCATTTATATTATTCATATTTAGTTCATGATAGGCAGCTTAGAAAGATATAAAGGAACAATAGGATCAAATTTCTTATTTTACAAGTTCCTGAGAGTAAAGTGCGGTTGAAAAGCCTATAATTACATTCCAAATCGAAGTTGAGCCTGCGGCAATTGTTAGGAACGGCATATAATGGTAATTACTGAAAAATTGAGTGTATTCAAACTTCTTGTACCTAATATATGCCTGAGATTTAATACCTATTTTTTAAGTTATTTATTTAATTTAAGTATTATACTAGTCAGTTAATTGTTCTATTATTCACTTACCATTCTTCGTTTGACAATCCGGAAAGAATTTGAAAATGAACTTCTTTATCAAGTACCAAGTATCATGTAGGCATTGTAGTTAATGACAGCTGGCTTTTTCGCTCTTAGGCAAAAGGCATCTCCATCTGATCAAACTATTTTTTAACTATTAAACCAGTAAAAAAGATACTATGTAATACCAAATCAAATTTACTATAAAATCTTTTGTAATCAAAACATATAATAGTATATCTGTTTGTCTTTCCTAATTTTATGTTATTTTGAGAAAAACTGATTATATTCCTCATACATAAAACGTCATGTAAGAAAATTAAGCTTACCTATCACTTTTTGTTAATGCGATAAACTCAATTTGAAGAAAAACACGTCTTAACAATACTTAAAAAATGTAACATATTTTTTCATGTGCATTCTTTAAATGATTTAATTTATTAAAAAGTTTAATTATGTGCAGAAAACTAAAACAAAGTAGTTCAAATTTGCTACTAATAGAATTTCCAAACAAAAGGAAATAAAATACAACAGCAGCTAAAACTGAAAGTCTTATACTTTTTTGAATAATGTGTAAAAAATCAAAATTAAATATATTGGATATAACCTTTGCTCAATATTTTTTTATGAAATCATACAGTGGGTCTATGTAACACAAACTATGCAAATATGTCTGAGTGCCAATTCTCAGGTAAAAGAGCTGGAATGAAATTCCATTATTACATTACATTTACTCGGATAATGGTAGTTAATAATTGTCTATTTTATAAAGAAATACTTAATCAATTTTTTCCTATACTATCTTGTGACCGTCTGATAAAAAGCTATACGCAGAAGCAGGAGCATTTTTAAGTACGTGTTACTTGACGGCCCATTTGAATTAATATTAAGGTACAGCACTTAAGATAATGATCTTCTTTTGGTGCTTTGTATACTTTTATTGCTTAGCCGTTAAGTGAAAATAATAGAGAAATTCAACATTTTCTTTCGGTGCTTAATTGATAGTGATCTTTTGTTGTATTACAAGTTTATTAGAATTTTTAAATCAAATGCTAATTAATCTAAATAACAACAAATGCTTTTTAAATAAAAGTCATAAGATTATTGCAAGTAATAACATATTGATTCATAACAAATATGAAATAATGATTATATTTTAGGTTTAAATTTTAAAGAAAACGCTTACGTTCCTAAAGAGCATGCTTGAAGCTATATCTGAATGTATGAAGTTTTTTTACTGTTTTAATTGTTTCTATGGGTTTATTTAAATTTTTTTTTTCATTGAGTGAAATTAGTAGATAAAAAATATACTTGAGCTTAGTCGATTTCATAGAAAACGATAGTAAAGCAAATACATGTACCAGTTCTATTGTTATTTTATTAATTTAGATTACAGTACAGGTAAGTATTCTTTGTGAAATTCTCTATTGGCCAATAATGACTCAACCACCAGCATATCAATGGCTTTTTGTGGATCAAAGTTTTTAAATTTAATGATCGTGATTTTACACCAACATAAAGAGCTATGAATGTGCAGTTTTCATTAAATCTACATCATAAAGTTGCTTTTAAAATTCCTTGTAAAAACGATTGGAGCTGTTATTTTTATGAATTACATTTAACAAAAAGTAGAAGGCACACACCACCCAAAAATGTAGTTATAAAGTCAATAAAAGAAAGGCTTGGATGTCTCTCAATCACATATTTGCCAACAAATATTTTACGGTGTTTGAGTCCACCAAAAAAAAAAATTAGTCGCAAGCTATACGTAGAAATATCAATTATGTCCGAATGTCGGGTACAGTTAACTTTTGAGAAACCTTGGGATAACAAATAGCAATCATGTATATGAAGTAGAATAGGACATGCGTTTTCACAAAAAAGAAAAAAAAAGTATTTCCGGAAAATTATAGCAGCAGAATTGTAAGATTCATGAATGGAAGCTTTATCAGATTAAAAGCATATCAGATCAATGCTGATTAGTAGCACACCTCGAATATTCTCACGTTTCCGTTATTCAAGCTAATTATTTTCTATATGTATCACATTTAAAAAGCATTGCTCTATTTTTTTTTCATAAGCATTCAAAAAACTGAAATAAAAGGTACAGATTTAATTTATTTCTCAGAGCTATAGGAACTGTATATTTTATTGGATGCATTGCAATGATTTTTGATTTAAAACTTACAGTTTTTGATATTAAGCAGTAGTTGTAAAGACATGTGAAAAAAATATTTATCTGATCGCGCCATGTAACACTGGAAAAATCTGATAACTTTATTACACAGTTCCTGTGTAACTAATAGTATATTTCATGCTCTGGGAACCAATAAATGGAGGTACATAACTTTATACATTATTTTTTGACTTTTAAAAGCCTGTAAAACCATTTAGATATTTTATTTGAATATAAAAAGTCGTATAAATAAGGTAAATTCATTTATCACTTCAAATCAATTAAGTCTTATAGTCTTAATATTACAACCCTGCTTCAATCATGTTGACCACTTTTGTTATTTCTGCCACGACTGCTGCTGCATTGGTTACTTCAGCTGTTGCTTCAAACTGTAACCCTTCCTATAATGTTCCTACTTCTGGTGAATGCTATACTAGCTGTAACATTGTAAATATATTATCTTCTTCTCTGTATTGATATAAAATTGACCTTTATTACTTGTTTAAAAGAAAGCAGGAGAAAACTATGTTCATGGCTGGACAATGGACCATACTTCGGAGCTCTTTATTGAGTCTCTCAGTATCATGTGCAATAAGACAGGGCCTAACTATATAAAGTTTATGACCACTGCTGGCATGTGTATGGCCGCCTGTAAGGACTCGAATCCCGATGATTTTAACAAAGAGTTTGCTGGTGCTTGTGCTTGGTGGAACGTTCACAAAAATGATACATGCAATTCTAAAGCTACTACTGCTACTATTAAACGTAGCAGTATTTCTTGTCAAACTGGCTACAGAGGCAAAAAGAGAGGCAATGGTCCTAAGGAAGCATGTTGCTCTAGTACTAAAGACTGCCAGAAAACTTGTAACAAAGGAAGATGCGAATAACTACTTTTAATGAAAATTATTAATAACTAATAAATACATTATGCTATTGTCGCGATATATTCTACAACAACAATCTTTTTTTATTTTAAAATGCCTTCCTAAATATATGTAAAATGCGTTTGCTCATGTTTATTAATACACGTATAGAAAGTCAACACTTTGACTATGAGACTTTGTCTAATAATTTATTTTCACAAGGTTATGCATAGCTTCTTTATATATTTGTAATAAAATACTATCAAAAGCTACACTATGGTTATTTTGGTAATCAACAAAATTGCTATATTTATAAGCAAATATTAAGGTAGTGATATGTTTATATCATACTTTAATATTACTAAGGTATGCTCTGTTATAAAATATATTAAAGCTTTTTGCATACGATGCTCAGTTGAACACAGTAGGTATTAAACTTTGTCTCATCATTGTTTATATATATTTTGAAATAAGATGATGGTGACTTAATTCTTTAAACAAGCTGTATGGGCTTTCTAAGAGGTGTAATCAAGGTGCTTGTGCTTTTGAGTTTACAGTAAATAAGCTATAAAAAATTTCTTGTGATTGGTAGGCAGCTTAAGTTAAAAGATCACCGACACTTTTTAAAAGCTCTGTTACACTAAACTGACGATTTAAGAAGCTTTTTTGAAGCTTCTCTCGTGTGATATCAGTAGCCATCAGATTATTATAAAAATTGTCCCTCTTTATTTTTCTCACAAGAACTTCAAGATTAAAGTCATTTATTAAATTCCATTTAAAATCATGTCGATTTCAATCATTTAGCTATTCTCACTTTTTACATCTCTTACGAAATAGACGATGGTTAATTAGCAGACTTTGTACTTGATAAGCGTAATATGAGTGCTTGTTTTTAGAGATACTGAATAATATCACAGAATAGGACAACCATAATATGCTTTAATATGCCTTTTCACAGAAGAAATACTTTCTTTAAAGCCTATGCTGGTTGAATGGATCTTTTTTATACATAAACACTAAACAACGACATTAAAATAGCATCAGATAGTTACGCAGAATTATTAGTGTAATAAAAAAAGGGGGGTTTAGAGCAGGCAATAATAAATGATAATAAATCAGATTACTTAAGCTATAAAATTAGTTATATTCTTAAATCATTTAGTTTTATCAAAACAATGTTGCCCTGAAATGTTGGGCCAATGAAGCATGATGCGAAAGATGAATCTCAGCCATACTTAAAGTCACACACGCATTCCTTTTTTTTTCATTTTTACTTTGAAGAAATTAAATATTGGATTATGAGTGAAAATGGAGAAGAAGAACAAAAAGATCCATCTCTTTTGACTAGTTTTGTCAATGTCATATCTGGAGCAAAACAGTCTGCTACTATTGAATTTGACAAATTTTGTGAAAATATTGGATGGCGGCCAAAACCTAAACCAGTCGTTATACGTAATAAATATGATATGATTAGAGTACAAGCTGGGCAGAATATTCATGGAAGGATATTACCAGACAGATACCGATACAACTATGTAAAGGACGCGGAAATACAGACCGATGACATTTCTGAAGAGGAATTTGAAGGACTTAAACGTAGATCAAGCGTCAGTAGTATTAGTGTTGATAGAGAAACGGAAGAACACAGACCAACAAAGATGTTGAGAAGGGACTATACAAAATCAATTCAAAGACCAAATGAGGAAATGATTTCCAACCAGTTGTTAAAAGAAAACATCATGCAGCGACCTAATGATGACATTAGTACCTGCTTTGACTCAGTGGGAGAATTCTCCAATAACAGATATGCAGTACAATCAAAAGTGAACTTTACAACAGGCTCTAAATCAGTCAAGCGATTAACATCAGAGCTGGAAAAGATATTTTCAGCAAAGCAACCCCCTTCTTTTAAAAAGACTAAAGTTGAACATAATTCTGAGCGCAAGAATGAAAATGTAGAAAGCCAGATTGAAAAGAATGAAATAAAAGAGGAAAAACAAATTACTAAACATATTACTCCGAAGGCACCACCACCACCACCACCACCATTGCTTCCATCAGCTCAAGAACCAAGGACACAGAAACAGGGATATCCAACCGCGTCAGAGCAACTAAAGCTAGAAGAGGAGCGTATGCGATTATTGGAAAAGAAACTAGGTGATATTCACTCTAAGGTATAATGTGTGCAAATACTCTATTGTCAAAAATATGCCATTGACAAATAAGTATTTAGATGAATGATTTTGCAATTCGTACTCCAAATGATTCACCTATTCCATCGCATACTGTACCTGCGTCTCAGCGTATGTCTATTTCACCGAATTGGGCTTCTCCTATTAGACAAATTTCAACCCCTATTACAAAAAGGAGTTCATTTGGCTCTATTAACTCCCCAAGAGCAAGTTACAATACACCTAGCCCTATTAAGGATTTCTCAAAACTATTTCAGGTAATAGCAAAACATGGCAATATATTTGTATAAAAAAGTAATTATAATCATTTTTTTTGTGTAGGAAACCCCTTCACCTATACCTAAACCTACTGAGAGGCATATATCCAAGATGCGTGTACTTATTCAGCAAATACCAATGGTTCAATTAAGAAAAACTGATAAAATCATGTAAGCCTGTCACACTCCTTTTTTATTAATTGATTTATTAACATGTGTACATACAGTGGACCAGATGGATTAGAAAAACCAAATCCTGTTTGGCATGAAATCTATGGTAAAAAAAAGACGGGTATAAACCACATGTATACATAATTATTCACTATGCTTTGTACATCTATTTTGAAACTATTTTTTTTATAAATATTTTATTTTCTTTTTCTACAAAAATATGTTCTATACATTGAGATTTTATTGCTGCAATAAATTACCAGCAATTCGCTTGATTTCTTCTAAAATGGCATCAAAGTTGGGAGCAATGAACTTAGACACTTCTTTTTGTCCTTTGGGAATTTTCTATAAAAGTATAAGCATTAGAAGGACATTATTTTAAATACTAAAAAAAAATCTTACTAAGAATCCGTTCTTTTTCATGTCCACCGGCACACTATTGAATCCAGCTGTCACCTTCCATTGTATAGGCTCAGCAACCAATGGATTCCACACAAGAGCTAATTGATCCCCACCGTATTTGTTGTGGAATACCATGACAGTGTGTCCATATATACGTTCAATTTCTTGTATCAGATCAGATATAGGGTCAAAGCGTGCAAAAACTTTGTCACCCAAAAGACTGTAACCTGTACTCTTAAAGTATTTGGGATCAGGGTGCATATTTTGATAGTATCGTGTGCATTTCTCTTTGCTTAATGGAAGTACCACAGAATAATCGGACATGGGGGTCACAAAGATGCGTTCAACTTCGGATGGTTTATCTTGCTCTATTACTTCATCCAGTACTTTAAGAGAAGCCTTAGCCAAGACACAAATGCGTGCAGCAACAGCGCGTGAGGGTTTGGTACGGGTCCATCGGTGGCCACTTAAATCTTTGGCGGTTGCAATGGTCATCACACCGCGTGTCATCTGTGGATTTGTGCTTCTGTGATGATTGAATTGAGACAATATTTCCTCACGTTGCTTGGTGGTCAATTCACCTTCAATATCAACAATCAGTGGTGTAATTTGCCAGTCCCAAGTAGCCAAAAGATTCAAAACACGAGTAAACCCGCTAAATGTAGACACAGGTGTCGTCCAGGGCTGTGGCTCCAAGAATACATAGGCAACTAGTAATTCAATCATTTCATCATTGATATGAGGAGAAAGCATATGTGCACCAAACCAGCGTTTGATTAATCGAACAGTGGATGAGTATGCAGTGTATCGAGCACACATAGCTTGAACATAAAATGTATGTGATTGTTGGTAGTTAAGTTGATACATATATTTTTCTAAGGCATCTTTAGCTTGTCCTTTTATGAATGAGGTTGATGTCTTGGTATCGATAATCTTCTTCAATTGCTGAGCTTCTTGTTCAAGAGCAATATGACATCGGAAGACGTAGCCAAGACAGTAGACATCAATATAACCTCGAATAGCTAATGGATTCTTTTCACAAATGTCATCTATAACAACAGCATCCATTTGATAGCGAGTTTTGAGCTCTTGGGCAATGTTCAAGTAAAACGAATGCTTTACTTTTTGAAGCGCACTTAAGTCATCTGGGAACTTGGCGGATCGTTCAATATTGATGATTACATCAATTGCCTCAAAATAGCGTGTTGGGGTAGGGTGACTGACAGCATTATTGAAATCAACTGGATGAGGGACTGTCACAGTTGTGTATCGCAAACTGGAAGAAGCAGGGTAAACGCTGTTAATCAGTAATGGTAAAGCATCGTCAATGTCACGGAGTTGTTTGCTGAACTGACTAAAAGCTGTCATAACTGAATGGAAGCCAGTGGTTTTCAATTCAGGATTAAACAAATGTTGAGGCAAGCCTTTTGCGAAGTTCAAATAGTCATAGAATTGACCTGCCCAATATTGGATTTGCTGAGTTTCTAAAGAAAGATGCAACTCGAGAAGATATTGTACAATTTGCTGTACAATCAAGCTACGGTTCTCGTAACCTTGTGTTTGCCAAACAACAGCTTCAACAATAGAACCATCCTTGAATCGACGTAATTCAGATTTGTTGCCCCAGAATTTTCTAAATTCAGCGACTTCTTCTTCATTTTGTGATTGTGGGCCTTGATCAACTAAACGTGGTGCGTTGTCTGAGTTTAATAACAACCCAATAGTAATGGTTGCATCAGTTTCAATATTGACAGGAACATTAGCATCAACAGGCCAACTCTGAGGATTTTCATAAACATGTTGAACAGCAATCAAATCCACACGATTCGTCAAGCCTCTTGTTAAAATTTGACTTATGCGTTGAACAAAGAAAGGAATATAAGAGTGATAATCTGCTTTGGCTGTCTCTGTGAATATCTCATTGGAAGGTGCAGAAAGCTTGATGCGAGTAACATTATCGTACCTAAGCTTTGTGTCATTTACCTTCTTAAGGAACATATGTTCAAATCGATCAACAGAATCATTGAGGAATGACATGGCCAATTTGGCTTCATGTTGTAATTGAGCAAGTCCTGAGGCGTGAATAGAAGCAGCCAAGTTGAGAGTACCTGAGGGATCAACAACCACAAAATCATAGTGATTTAAAAATTCTGTTTTTGAAAACTCTTGTCTCTCGCTTTCACCAATGAACACAGGCGCTTGCTTGAAATCACAGGAAGCAATAAAATCAAGTGTACCTCTGAAAAGTTGGTATGAACTATGAGTAGAAGATAGTTTCTTATCCGTTCCATCTTGACTGCCTTGCATAAGGTATGCCATGATCATAGTGAATAAGAAGGGAGTAAACCCAATGCGATCTAAACCACGTTGATGGATCCAAGTTCTCGCTAACAAAGCAGCGCTTCTAAATTCTGGACAAATCTTGCTGTGTTGATAAAGGAAAGTTAAATTAGCTGTGTACGAAGTATCCATCAATAGTGAAGCATTGTAATGAGGTGTAGCGGGAGAATTGTCAGCAGAGGTTTTTACATTACTTTTAGCGGGTGCAAGACGGTGCTTGGGGAACACACCAAGATCAACACTAGGCAAGATACGAATGATACACTTTGTCTTTGAGAAATCAACATCAGACTTGTCTATGTAAGCAACTTGTTAAAATAAGTTGAATGTTAGTTATGGTTTATCATTACCTCCAGCAGGCTTAACAAGCAAAATGGGACGACGGAAATCGCCATTTAATGTGCTATATTCGATTTCAAACTTCTTTTTGGATGCTTGAAGAGCAGTGGCTAAAACACTCAAATAACAAGCACGCTTGTGGAAGTAACGATAATTGGAATAGTCTTTTTCTTGAAAAATTGAATTTGGCATTTCTACTGCGACATCTACAGTGAATGGTGTCTTGGTCTTTGCTACTGTCTTAAGTGCGTATCCTCCTACAATGTGAATGGATGATGGTTTTTCAAATGCAAATGAGTGCAAAGCGTCAGGTGAAGGTTGAGGATCAGGAAAAGGTACAGCGACCTTGTTCTTTTTCAACAAATTGTTTGCGAAATCAACCAACTAGCAAATATGGAACTAAGTTTATACCATTCATGGAAGGAAAACAGGCACTGTTATAAATTACCTTCATTGGTTTTCCATTTGGAATACTGTCAAAAGTTGCTTTCAAAGTATGAAGTGCTTTTTCCAAAGTCTTGTGTTTTTCATAACTCATATTGATTTCAGTCATTAACTCTTCAATCTAATGCATTATGTCAATAAAAACATTCAACCTTAGGTTGATATCATGTACCTCCAATTTGAATATGTTGGACTTGAATAACTCTACTGTTTCTTTCAAGCCTTCCAATTCACCTGCAATAATATCATCCTGTGTAGGAGCAGTCTTTTTGATTTCAGTACTCTCAAGTTCTTTTTCTTCCATTTCTTCGTCTTCTTCGTCTTCATAATCGTCCGATCCAGATTCGTCAATATAATCATCTTTAATAGTCTCTGTTTTAGCAACCTAAAATCAAGATCAGCAAAGAACCCAATTGAGTATGCAACTTATTATATTTACTTTAGAAGGAGGTTCAGAAACCAAGTCTTTTTTGTTTTGCTTTCTTTTTGTTGCGGCACCCATTAGAATTTAGAAAAAACTATTTATGCGTAAAAAGAGAGAACAAGAAAGCAGCTACTTTTTTGACAAGTTTTAGGTAAAGTGTGTGGCTTGAGTTTAAATTATTGTGACCAGCCTTCATGATAGAGGCTTATTTATTGTGAGAGTATTTCTTGAAAGTCACAGTCTGACCCAGTCTCTGGGCTCATCGTTTTTGAGCGGTAAAAAAAATGCCCAGCTTGGAAGATTTGGATTTTCAGCAGCTCAGAAAAAATATACATAAAACGGCTTAAGATTCGAAGTAAATTGATTCTGTTGTAAAACAGCAGATGCGATACTCGATAGCAAAGCCATAAAATGACTTATGATATCTTATAATTGATGTTGGCACTCAGTGTATTTTTTTTTAATGAAAACTTTATTAAGTTCCAGAGGAAATTTATTTGCTTTTACTGTCAACCTTGGTTAATCAGATAAAAAGTAACCCTAAACATGGTATTGATATTCCTTCTTTGTTAGTGAGTATTAGTAATTGTCTCGCAAGAAACTTGGAACATGACAAGTGGAGGATTGCTTGTATGTATAAATTTTCTGCAAAAAAGCTCCATTTTTAGAAAGTAAAGTCGCATTTTTTTTTTACAACCTTTATAATACAATATATACAAAAAAGCGACAAGTAAACATGATATTTGTTACTGAAAATAATAAAAGATTAGTAAAAGAAAAAAAAAGCTCAGATACTATCTACACTTATTGACTTTTATATATCATCAGACTTCCCATTTCAAATAATAACTATTGCTATATCAAACACATTTGTAAAAATAAACAAGAAGCCTTTATAGTGATACTACTTTGGGTTATGCTTATACTGTATATTTTATTGTTTAAGATATGATCTAAGTTTATCTAAAGAAAAGTTGGGTTATGCTCTCCCCTCCTCAAACCTTCTTGCAGCTTCTTCAGATGATATACGCTTGTCTTCGGCTTTTTTCTTTATGCCATTGTATATTTCATTTCTTCTACCGAAGTAACGAGAATATTTTCGCTCTTTCCTTCAAGTTGTGTCGTATTTCTCTTCCAAAAATTGAACAGACGAATTTCCTTCCAAACCCTCATTGTGCTCCCTCCTGAAATCAGTACCTGAGAAAATTGCTCTGATCATCTTGCAGAATGATTCCGTTTCATCATGTTCGTACGGTTGCGATTGCCCAGTAGGAGTCGGCTCAGCCAAAACTGTAGGAAATGGCGCTCCAGAATTGGCCAAAGAATTAAAACGAGTGCTTTCTAGCGCAAAGTCACCAAATCTTTGATCTATTCTTTTAAATTCTGCTGCGCTCGCTGCTTTTACCAAGAGTAATGATGAAGTAATAGCACCAAAATCAGCTTTAAGAATTGAAACTAGCTCAGGTATAGCAAGTTGGACTCGTCTATTTGATAAGAATGATTCTTCTTCTAAGTGATCCAAGCATTTCTACCTTAGTATTAAATCTCTCCTTTCAATACTTGATATTCTTAACTAACAATGTTTGGAGTGCCAACGATGGTTTAATGACAGCTCTTAGTAAAAAGTAGTTTGCGTGTGGTTGGCCGTTGAAACCTGCAAGGTTTTTCATTGCCTTCACGGGTAAGCTGGGAATATAACATCCCATCATTTTATCGGTTCTCCATCTTCCTAACATTCTTTGCTGATCACCAGAAACATTCACTTATGTGATCATATCCGGACAGCCCTTTCTGTTGGCGTGAATCACATTTGACGTGCTAATTTCAATTTTCTTGAAAACTTCAACATATGTAGAATATTAAGCTTTGTGTTGAATAGCTTTGAAGGGGCTATCACCTTTGAAGACCATAGTCCTATACCAGTTTTCTCGTTTCTCAAAGCTTGGGAACCTTTCGTTCTCGAGGTGAAAGAGCAACAAATATATATATATATATATATATATAGAAATAAGGCGCCAACTGAGTAAATTTGACATCTCTACGTCTTAACGACGAGTCATACTCAATTTTACCATGCTGGTTGGTTTTTCCATATGCAATTGTAGCAATCAGAGCAATGCATTCGATGGACCCTTGGTTTGCAACTTCCGCAGAAAAAGATCAGTAATTCCATACCAAGAGTTGTTTGGCTACAACATAATATCGTATGAGGTAAAAAGGAACATATTCTATTTCTGCAACCACGAATATCACTTTTTTCAGTAAAGAAGAAGATGCTTACTTTCTTGAGCTCCTCCTTTAAACAATCATGATTTAGCATATTTTTGCCTCGGTCTTCATAGTTTAGCTTCTGCGCATAACTTTCTCTTTTTCAAATGTGTCCAGGAAAGTCCTGACCAAAAGACCTCTTGCTATGCCATTGGGGTTTCACCCAAGCGCTTTTTGCGTGTTACACATGTCAGAGATAGCTTTCAAGTAGGCCAAACTAGATTCTCAGGCAAGACAACAGGTGTACCACTATCATTCCTACGGTACTTGCTATCTCGCTTAGATACGTACTCCATTAGAAAGAGGCGAAGTTTTTTATTGAATACAATGTACCCGTCCTCAAAACTTTGTTCTCTGCATCTGACCTATATTTAAAGTAGATTAGCTTCCATAGTATTTAAACTTTTCGGCAGAAGACTCAAATCCTTTTTTTTAAAAAATCGCTGCTAAATTTAAATCACAGCGAAAGATACCTCAAGTCTGACTTGAGTCTGCCTGGCCATACATAGGATTTTCCTTTAATTTGGTGGCCAGTAGTTACATTGATCCTTTAATTTCTCTTCCAACAAAACATAAGACTTGATATTTTGTTTCTATTCTTTTTTTTTTCACTCTCATTTTCTTTCAGTTTTATTTTGCTTCATTCATATTCAATTTACAAAGGAATTACAAAAAAAAAGTATCTTCATATTTGTCTCAATATTGAAATCTTTATTAACTGAAATAAAAACTATCTTAAAACTCAAATAAGTCCAATTTCACGAAGATTTTATTTCCAATATGAATGAACAAAGGCATTGATATGATTGAAGTCGACACTCAAAGTACACTACACGACGCAGATGATCTTTTATTCAGTAGTTGAAGACATAATGGAGAAAGCCAGCAACAGACTCGGACATATTTCCTCCCCAAGCTGCATTTCTTGAATTTTGAAGAAAAAACCAATCGAAGTCAAAAGTAGCATTAAACACTACGCTCTAAGAGTAGATGTGTTGACAGAAAGAGTTATTTTCTTTAAGAAACTGCAGTACGCTCCGACTGCCAAGGCTGGATTCAACACTCTCAAAGATTTTTGAACGTCGTAAGAACATGGAAGTATTTTTTGACAGACAATAATAAAAAAGGGATATTCTGTTGACGAAAAATTTATGCAAGATGAGTGAACCCATTTCTCCAATGTAAGCGAAATAACTTCGAAAAAGCGAATCTATTTCTGAAAGCTGAGCGAAAATTTTTTTAAATGAGCGAACCATTTTAAAAAAACCAGTACTTCAAAGGACAGCAACAGTGACTGTGTTCTCTTTGTGCCCTTAGAAAAAAACTTTCCTTTCTTTTTTTTTTTTTTTTATCATTAAAATACGGGAATGCTCGTTCTTTACGAAACATCTGCCGGTTACGCTTTATTTAAGCTTGTCAAGGACAGCAAGTTGAATAAGCCTGAAGAAATCTACAAAGAATTTCAAGATGCAGAAACCGCTAACAATGTGTAAAAAGCAACAAACTTTTATTCTTTGACAACCAACACTCATATTATTTTTTAGTGTGAAGTTAAAAGCTTTTGAAAAGTTTGAAAATACTACTGATGCTTTGTCTGCAGTAACCGGTATTGTTGAAGGAAAGATGCCCAAGAACTTGAAGAAGTTCTTGCAAGCAGAAATCAAAGATATGAACAAGGAACAGTTGATTATCAGTGACCCTAAATTAGGTATGATTATATAATGTACGTGATTTTGCAGAGTAATTAACCTGAATTATCTTAGGTTCATCTATTAGTAAGAAATTGGGCATCAAGGTTCTTTCTGATTCTACTGTTCAAGAGCTTTGCAGAGGTATTCGTGAACAATTCGAATCACTTGTCACCGGTCTTTCCCACTCTGATCTTTCCGCCATGTCCCTTGGTCTTTCTCACTCTCTTTCTCGTTACAAGCTCAAGTTCAGCCCCGATAAGGTTGATACCATGATTGTACAAGCCATTGCTTTGTTAGACGATCTCGATAAAGAACTCAATACATATGCTATGCGTTGTAAGGAATGGTATGGCTGGCACTTTCCTGAAATGAACAAAATTATTGTTGATAACCTTGCCTTTGCCAAGGTTGTTAAGACTATGGGTTATCGTACTAATGCTCAAGAAGCTGACTTATCAAGTATTCTTCCTGAAGAACTCGAAACTGAAGTTAAGGAAAGCTGCCGAGATTTCCATGGGTACTGAAATTTCTGAAGAAGATTTACAAAACATCTTTGGTCTTTGTGATCAAGTGATCAACATCACTGAGTATAGAAATCAACTGTACGAATATTTGAAGAATCGTATGAATGCTATTGCCCCCAACTTGACCGCTCTTGTTGGTGAATTGGTTGGTGCTCGTTTGATCTCCCATGCTGGTTCTCTTATGCAACTCTCCAAGCAACCCGCTTCTACTATCCAAATCTTGGGCGCAGAAAAGGCTCTTTTCCGTGCTTTGAAGACAAAACACAATACTCCCAAATATGGTTTGATCTATCACGCCTCTTTGGTTGGCCAAGCCGGTCCCAAGCACAAGGCCAAGGTAGCACGTTTGCTTGCTGCCAAGACTGCTTTGGCTCTGAGAGTCGATGCTTTGGGTGAATCTGAGTCTAATGAAATTGGTGTTGATGGCCGTACCAAGGTTGAAGCTCGTATTGATTTATTGGAAGGTCGCTTCACTGCTAGAGCCAACAAAGATACTTCAATCCAAAATCAAAATAAATTCAAGTTGAACAAAGCACAAGCATACAACGATAGTGCTGATGTCGCTATGACTGAAGTACAACCCGAAGAAGCTAATGGCAAGAAGAGAAAGGCTGAAGAGGTTGAAGAAGCCGACGAAGAGGAGAGTAAGAATAAGAAGGCTAAGAAAGAGAAGAAAGAGAAGAAAGACAAAAAGGAAAAGAAGGAGAAGAAGAAGGAAAAGAAAGAAAAGAAAAATAAGGATTAAAGTATAGAAAGAGTGTTTTCTTTTTCATAATTTCTTTCATTCTTTTTTCTTTTCATTCTTTTTTTTTCAAATAAACATATTAGAATTTATAAGAGCATTTGTACTGTACATGCTTTATCATGACAGCAAAAAAAAAAATAAAGTTTCGCTTGATATTAACTGCATTTTCTGAGAAACAGTAAAACTGACTATGAATTTTTTTTTTTTGAAAAATGGTGCCTGATGCTTAAAACCAATTTCTTGACTTTTTACTCTGTTTTACTTATATGTCATTGTCCAACACAGGAGTTGGACCAAGTTCAACTTCTTTTATACCATCAATAGCTGTACCTTCTTCTATATCCACGCTTACACCTACAGCATCCATTAGTAAATCAGATAATGTATCATTTCCCACTAGTGCTTCCATTAGCAATATCAATATACCGAGTTCTACCATTAATACCATCACATCAACAACATCCGCTAAACCAATCTTCCCTTCCGATTTGGGACTTGGTAGCGGAGGTAGTGACCTTGTTGTTGATGGTGCACGAAATACGAGTAGTCTATCCGTACAATTCGTCATTTGTTTCTCTGCAGGATTACTTTTCTTCCTTTCCTTTTGCTTTCTGAGAACCAGGTATGCATTTGTATTGCATTAAAGAAAAAAGAAGCTAAAATATAAAACATAAAAAAAAAAATTAGATTGCCTGTCATCTTTGCTCCTCGTACAAACATGAAACGGTATGAATAAATACCCGGTTGTATCAGATTTGAATGGAAGACTCACATTATACTCTTTAGGCATAAACCACCAGAATTACCTAATTCATTTTTTGGTTGGATTATACCATTACTTAAAATCGATACAGAAGAAATGTTGATAAAAGTTGGCTTAGATGCTGTTTTGGTAAACAAACCAAAAGTTTAAACCCAATTGTTAAAGAGAAGGGCTTATATGAAATTAAATTCCTTTTAGGTTCTTCACTTTTTAGCAATGGGCATAAAGATCTTCGGGGTTTGTTCTATATTTGGTATAGCGATCCTATTTCCAACAAGTTTAACTGTACCCAGCATCGATCTTCAGAATGCAACGTCTATAGATAAACTATCGATCACTGTAATACCTCAAGAATCTAACAGACTCATAGCCTATCTAATATTTGCATATTTTGTTACCATTGTCACCTTTTTCTTTCTCACTCAAAGCTATTATCATTACATTGAACTACATGCAGCCTATCTCATTAACCAGAAAAGAACCGTTGTCTCTCGATCTGTGATTGTCACTGGTATTCCATCAAAGGAAAGAACGGATGAAGACTTGG
This sequence comes from Rhizopus delemar RA 99-880, assembly GCF_000149305.1. NCBI lineage: Eukaryota > Fungi > Mucoromycota > Mucoromycetes > Mucorales > Rhizopodaceae > Rhizopus > Rhizopus delemar. The sequence goes on from NW_027137834.1 coordinate 634,753, forward strand.
CAGAGTATTATCGCCGTCTAAACATTGGTCCCGTAGAAAGTTCTTATGTTGTACGAACTGTTCATGGACTAGACAAATTAATAGAAAAACGGGCTCATGCTTTGATGAAATTGGAAGAAATGTATGCAAAGTACTGGGGTAATCCATGCACTATTCCCGGATACAATCCGGATCGAATCTTAGATGATTTGACATTGTATAAAAGAATACTCGATTTAGCAGAAATGAAAAGAGACGAAAGTGATAGCAGTAGTGATAATGAGATTACACAAACACCCTTTCCCAAACGTTTGACAAAAAAGAACACTTGGAAAAAAGCTATGAACACAACATTTTTTAAGGGACTTATAGAACCTTTAGAACAAAAGAAAGTATCCAGACGACCTACTGTACGTACCGGATTTTTGGGCTTATTTGGCGAAAAAGTAGATGCTATTGATTATTATACAAAATTATTTGATGACTTGGATAGACAAGTTACAGAATTAAGAAAATCTCCTCAATTGGAGATGACAAATGTTGGATTTGTTACATTTAAGAATATGAGTAGCGCTGTAAGTTCTTTGCTTTGAATGGTTATTTCATCTAACCTGTATGATAGGTTATTGCTTCTCAAATTGCCATTCGTCCGGAACCATTTGTTTGTCGTACAATAACGGCTTATGAACCGAGAGACATTTTGTGGTCTACTGTATCTGTTCGAGGTCGTGAAAGAATTTTGAGAGAAATCATTGTTTGGTCTATTACCTTTGCCTTGGTCTTGTTTTGGTTCGTGCCGGTTGTAGTCTTATCTTCTCTTATGAGCATCAATATGATTAGACATATCGTGCCAAGTTTAGCAGACAAAATTGAACAAAATGAAGCTACAAAGAATTTTATGACGTCCTTTATACCGACCGTTGTACTTAATATTGTCACCTCTGTCTTGCCTCTGATCTTTGATGGTAAAAAATAGCAGAAGAAATAATCATTACCAATACATGTTTATAATGCCTGATGTAGCTTTAGGATATTATCAAGGCTTACGTTCTCGTAGTGCTATAGCTGAATCTACTTTTAGCAAGTAAGCGCTTTTTTTATTTTATTTTATTTTTTTTACAAAGAAATCAAACTAACCGTCAAATTCAAGATACTTTTTTTTTCTGGTTTTTTTTACTTTGATTGTATTCACTTTAGCTGGTACAAGTATACAAACAATTATGTTAAGTTTCGCCCATGATCCTTCCACTGTTCCAAAGAAACTTGCATCCACATTTCCATCAGTAAGTTGAGTTAAATTAGTATATAAGGATACTAGGCTAATTTAAAGAAAAGATAGCCCCTTTCTTTATTAACTATGTCATTCTAAAAGGATTCTTACTGTAAGCAGAAGAAAAATAATTTTTATCTAATTGCTAAACTACATCAGAACTCCAATGAATTTACTTTTATTGGGAGAGCTGATTGTTAGATATTTTAATCATTTATTTTTATGCGAATCACCAAGAGAATATGCAGAAAACAGAGCACCCTCATCATTTAATTATGGTACTAGCTACCCCGTGCCTTTACTTGTATTTGTAGTTGTGCTCGAATACTCATGTATCTCTCCTCTCATTTTATTATTCGGTACCTTTTATTTTTCTTATACTTACCTTGTCTACAAATATCAATTTCTTTACGGTAAAAAAAAGGCAATATGTATGATTATGTGCGACAAATTAATAACTTTTTTCCTTTGAAAAGTTTACTTCAGGCCTTATGAAGTAGCAGGTAGATTGTGGATCATGACGGTACCCCGTATAATTTTTGGCCTTATTCTTTTTCAACTGACTATGTTTGGACTCTTTATTGTTAAGTCATACTACAAGTTGAGTATTATATGTCTCCCCTTGATTGCGATTACTATCATCTATAAGCTTGTTCTAGATCGCGCCTTCTTACAAAATGCACGAAACTTACCTTTACAGCTGCTTTATGATGATGACAAGCTACCCATTACTCGAAATTCCTCTGATGATGATGATGATGAAGAAGAAGAAGAAGAAGAAGACAATACTGAAGAAGGCAATATTGATACTAACGCTATGAATGACAACAGTAGTCATCTTCAAGGCACACAACAAAAGAGCAGTGTTATTTTAGGCGATCAGACACCCTTCCATGACACGAATAGCGCTGGGGACACGAGTAGCACAAAAACAGAGAAAATGATTAAAAAGAAACAAATGCTTAGAGGCAGATGGAAAAGCGCTGCGTCATTTGCTCTTCAACTCAAGGCGGGGACAGCTGATCCAACCCAAATGACTTCTAGTTCATCCTCTAAGTTCATCCTACCTCATCATAAGAAGGTGGTATTGGATGAAGACGACTATGAGGCAAAACCTGACAAATTAACAGATTACCGACAACCTCCAATGAAACTCAATCCAGGGCTGTTGGACGCAGGTCTAAACAAATACGGTAATCCTTTACTTGTAGGTGTTTTGCCTCAGCTATGGTTACCGGTTAAAGAGCCAAATGAGTCTATTAAAGATAATAGTCATATCAGAAGACGCTACCGGAAGACTTTGGGACATCATTCTGAAGAAGGTGGCGGAAAAATTGCTCAGAATCTGGCAGATCTTTTAAGGAAAATGGAAATAGGAAGCAAAAATAACAATGAAAAGACGATGGTAGATCAGGAGAAGAATCAGATAGAGGCGGCCAGAAAAAGAGCAGAGCAGCAAGCATCAGCTATTATAAAAACTCACTCAAAAAAGCATACATCTCTTTGGGATTCCTTATTAAATAAGAACACTTTAAAAATAGTTGATCTAAAGTCATCTGCAAACGACAGCGGAACAACACATCCAACTATTGTTCAACATAACAACCAATTGGGATATGCTGAAAAAGGAGAATCTTCAGAAAGCAATAGAGCACCAGATAAATCAAACCATACAACACTCTATCAAGATGATGAGAAATACAAGCCTCATACCATTGATGTTGACCATACAGTGCCTAGAACAGAAATACCTTACAGTGACTCAAGTACACCGAACTCATCTCAAACAAACGATACCAACATGAGAGATAGCCCTGTGGATTGTTCTTTGAACAACAGATATAGTAATACGCCGCTCATTTATAAAATAGAAGAAGCGGACAATTCATGTAAATAAATAAAAAAGCATTCGTGCTGGCTGCTGAATGGTCCAGATAACATTTCCTTTCATTTTAAATTCCGAATATGGTTTTTTTCTAATTTCCAAAAGAAGCCCTTTTTAAAGAAGATACATTTTATAATATGAATTTTGACGAAATTGAAGAACAAGTAAGAGATAAATATACGACTATTAGCTTTGAGTACTTATTTTTATACGAAAAAGGATGGAATTCGTTTTTCCTGGAACGCTTGGCCATCTTCACGTTCAGAAGCAACCAAGGCAGTTGTACCTATCGCATGTCTTTATACACCTTTAAAGGAACGGGAAGATTTCATAGAGAATCCTATTTGGTATGAGCCTGTTGTTTGTAAAGCCCCTTGTCGGGCCATCCTGAATCCTTATTGGTAAATAGTAATGATAATAAGAGAGACATTAGATTAACCTTTTTGTTTAGTCAAATTGACGTACGTGGAAAACTGTGGATTTGCCCCTTTTGTTTGCAAAGAAATGCACTTCCAGCTCATTACAAGGACATCTCAACTACCAACCTCCCAGCCGAGCTTTTACCCAAATACACCACTATTGAGTACAACTTGAACCGTGTTGCTCAAATTCCACCCATCTTTTTGTTTGTAGTTGATACTTGTCTTGAAGAAGAAGATCTCAAAGCACTTAAAGAGTCTATTATTGCTAGTTTAAACTTATTACCTGAATATGCTTGGGTTGGCTTGATTACTTTTGGTACTATGGTAATTCAAAAAAAAAAGGGGAAAGGAATCAAATTTGTAACTTTTTATTAGACCCAAGTGCATGAGTTGGGTTTCTCTGATTGTCCTAAATCTTTTGTTTTCAGAGGCACCAAAGAATATGCAGCAAAACAAGTTCAAGAGATGTTGGGTTTGACCAGCAGCAACCCAGCACGTCCTCTTCCTAACCAACAACCCAATCGTCCTCAAATGGCAGCAAACCGATTTTTGCTTCCTGTCAAAGATTGTGGACCTGTTTTGACCTCTATTCTTCAAAATCTTCAACGCGACCCTTGGCCTGTGGCCGAACACAAACGTCCTGAAAGATGTACTGGCGTTGCCATGAGTGTTGCTGTTGGTCTCTTGGAAACTACTTTTCCTAATACTGGCGCCCGTATGATGCTGTTTAGTGGTGGTCCTGCATCTGAGGGACCTGGTATGGTTGTTAGCAGTGAGCTAAGAGAACCCATGCGTTCGCACCATGATATTGAAAAAGAAACAGCTAAACACTACAAGAAGGCTATTAAGGTAACCAAAAAAACAAAAACTAAGAAATAATGGTTTTAACAGAATATGAAATAGTTTTATGAAGGGCTTGCAAAAAGAGCTTCTCAGAATGGACATACTATCGATATTTTTGCAGGTTGTTTGGATCAAGTTGGTTTATTGGAAATGAGATCAATGGTAAACCAAACAGGTGGTGTTATGATCCTGTCAGATTCTTTCAACACAGCTATTTTTAAAGAAAGCTATCAACGAGTCTTCCAAAAAGACAGCCAAGGTCACTTACAAATGGGTTTCAATGCTACTATGGATGTCCAAACAACTCGTGAATTGAAGGTTTGCGGTTTAATTGGCCATGCCGTCTCTGCCAACAAAAAATCCTCCTTTGTAGGAGAAACTGAAATTGGTATTGGCAATACCTCTGCCTGGAAGATGTGTTCCTTGAACGATAAAACAACACATGCAGTTTATTTCGAGGTTGTCAACCAACCCACTGCATTCCAACCTGGTTCTCGTGGTTTGATTCAATTTATTACCCATTATCAACACTCAAGTGGTCAATTCCGTCTTCGTGTAACAACTGTAGCTAGAAATTTTGCTGAAGGACAAAGCCCAGAGATTGCGAACTCGTTTGATCAAGAAACGGCTGCTGTTTTGATGTCACGTATTGCAGTATTCAAGGGAGAAATTGATGACGGGCCCGATGTGTTGCGTTGGTTGGATCGTATGTTGATTCGTCTCTGTCAACGATTCGCTGATTACCGCAAGGATGATCCTCACTCATTCAGATTATCCGAAAACTTTTCCATTTATCCTCAATTCATGTTTCACTTGAGACGTTCGCAATTCTTGCAAGTATTTAACAACTCTCCAGATGAAACAGCTTTCTATCGGTAAGTCTATTAGTTGGTTGTGTATGAGGACTTTATTTGTTTATATTTGTTTATAGCCATACCTTGAATCGTGAAAATGTAGATAGTTCACTTATTATGATTCAACCTACCTTGACTTCTTATGGCTTCGATGCACCACCTCAACCTGTATTATTAGACTCAGTTTCTGTTAAGCCAGATGTTATTTTACTCCTAGATACCTTCTTCCACATCTTGATCTTTCACGGCGAAACAATTGCTCAATGGCGTAACGCTGGCTATCAAGATCAAGAAGGATATGAAAACTTTAAGCAGCTCTTGGAGTCGCCTGTATTAGATGCTCAGGATTTGTTAACAGATCGATTCCCTGTATCTCGTTATATTGACTGTGATCAAGGTGGTTCTCAAGCACGTTTCTTGCTTTCTAAGTTAAACCCATCTACTACACATACATCTGGTAGTCCCTACAATGCCCCTGGTGGCGCTGTGGTATTGACCGATGATGTTAGTTTGCAAGTGTTTATGGAACACTTGAAAAAGTAAGCTTTGAATTTAGAAAATATATATGCACTAAATTTCTAATCTTTTTTATTGATAATAGATTGGCTGTTGCTGGCACCTCTTAATAAAAAGCAAAAACGAGAAAAATATCTTAATTATTAATATAAAAAATACAAATATGTATCAACATTTATAAATCGACTTATGAAGTATGCATTTTACAATTGTAAGCTTGCTGTCAATTAAAAAACAAGATATAACCGTCATCATTACTGCATATACCTTATATAGAGAACCCTCGAATTATTAGTGACACTTGGGATTGGCAAGTTTATTTGGTGTAATCGCGTATATGTTACTCAAAATAACCTTAACATTGCAAAGTGTCCTTCTATAATACACTGTATTGCCAAGGATAGATTTCTTGTTCAAAGCATGCTTTTACAAATAGACTGATTTACTGTCATCGCTTTGCGCTTGCTCAAGTTGATGATGCTTATCAAACTTGCCTACTAATCCTTAGATTCACTGAACCTGGAATAGATGAAACAACAAAGCACGGGTGCGATCAACTCATTATTTACCCGAAAAAAAAATTTCCAAAGCGCCCTTTGTTAAATATTTTTGAGATTTTTTTGCCTTTATTGATCTGTTGATTTGCACGGACTTTAAATTATATTACATATTTGAACTTAAAGTAGCTTATCCCTTTTTTTTTCTGTAAAGAACTTTTCAATTACAAAAAAACACATAACCAAAATGGATGGCATGGATATGGATATGAACTCACAAGAGACACCATATAACATCAATGAACCATATGCAAATAACCTCTGTACAATCATTGCATCAATAATAGCATTTCTTACACTTAGACACCTGCTAACATATAAAAGATCACTACCCTTTTATCAACCCATTGAAAATTTTGTTACCAATCTTTTATCGTTTTCTTTTATAAATTTTCCTGTCGGTGCTATTTTACTGATTATCGCCCTAGTTTCAGCAATATTACCACTACTCCTACTCAATGTAAACCTTAAAGTAAACTCTAATCGCGCTGGATTTCTCGGACTCGCTCTTGTGCCATTCATTCTTTCTTCTACTGGAAAAAACTCTGCTATCTCCCTGATTACAGGTATATCATCTGTGCGTTTAAATTTCTTGCACCGTACCTTGTCTATGGCATTGTTCTTATGCGTCACAGTGCATATGTCTTGCATGCTCTATGCGTGGTCCAAATTCCCTAGCTTCATGCAATCCGAATTACAATTGAAGAAAGTACAATACGGCCTTGCTGGATATGGTTGTCTCTGTGTTGTTATGCTTGGTAGTTTCTTTCTTGTTCGCAAATTATGCTACGAAGCTTTTGTCTTTACACACATATTCGCGTTTGCTTTCATTGGCACCATTGCAATACATACACCCTATGCGATGCGGTACTTTACCGTTGGTTTATTCTGTTATGTGCTTAATCTCATCGCTGTCTGGTTGATCAAAAGCCATCTTGGTCGCGCCCGCTTTCAAATCTTATCAGGTGGTTGTACAAAAGTCTCTATACGTCTTGCCAGCCCAATGAAAAACCATTCAGTAGGACAGCACATCAATCTTTGCATTCCTGCCATTGGCTCACCTTTTCAATGGCATCCATTTACAATTACCAGCATTAACAACTCTCCCAACAACAACAAAGTTGAGGTGCACGTCTGCTCTCGTGGAAATTTTACACGTCAGCTATATGACAAGGTGAACCCTGAACAAGAACTAACCGTTTTCCTAAATGGTCCCTTTGGAAACACTAATATTCAACCTAAAGTGGTTCTCGACAAATATGAAACAATTGTGATTGCTCTTGGAGGTGCTGGAGTCACGTTTGGTGCACGCCTTCTTCGTGAACTGAGTTCTCATCTTTCACAAATCGATTGTTCTATTCGTACTCGAGATATTTATCTGGCATGGTCAGTGCGTCGAGCCTCTGAACTCGAATGGTTCAAGCAGGAATTTGAGCAATATAATTATTCGTTCAACAATCACACAGATTTTCCCAATCTTCACCTTAAATTTTATATTACCGGTATTGAAGATGCTCCATCTGATACATCAGCAAATTCAGAGAAAGAAGTGAGAGAAGATATTAGTATACAAGAACTCTCAAACGAAACGAATAATTTAGTGGGCAGCCATGAAAAAAGCCTGCCTACTAAAGATGCTCATCTAGTTTATCAAACACGTCTACAACCAAAAGACTATATATCACTTTGTAAAAGAGAAACTGGGATTTTTGGTAATGAAATACTCCTCTTCATTTTAAATAAGACTAACTTGGTTTCTTTTTTACTGTACAGTATGTGGACCAAAAGGGTTCAACTCGGGGTTCAAAAACGCTATTGCCACTTCATCAATTCAAAAGTCAAGTCATATCCAAGCTCATTATGAAGATTTTAGTTACTAGATCTTCTCCATGTATTAATATTTGTTAAAAATATTCGCTGTTTATATTCCCCGTCTTTTTTTAAGTAAATAATAAAAAGAACTTTGTGTATATAGCTATACACTGTTTCCCAAAATCAAGGTTAGATCTCGCCAATTCTAAAGTCGTAGAGTTACAAAAAACAGAAATTGTGTTTGACCACCAATCTTTGCGCGTGATGATAAATCAAGTGCCGCATGCACGGAAAAAGTTATTGCACAAGAAAGGTTGGTAAATATGTCTCTATATAAACACACTAGTTTTTGGATCCTTTAACTCTTTTTCATTTGTACACATTTTACATTTTGAAATGAGCAACCTGATTTTTTCAAGATGGGCAGGGCCATGTTATACATTTCCTACAAGATTACCGTTGTTCGTACAGAATGCACACTGAATGCCTTGAGCCTTTTGAAGTCCGTCACACTAGCTTCAGGATAGGTTCATGCGTCCGCCTGGAGAATGCATTTGAGGCTGTGTATAATTTTCAAAAGGCCATCTGTAGCATGCTGAACATAGTCCACGTCAGGTCCTCCAGACACTTTTATCATAATTATACGCTGTCCTTGTGATTGTATCCAAGCACGTCAACGAATCGTAGCTACACTGGATTCGACCTGTATGCCACCCTGATACGCAACTATTATTTGAGCTAAATATCGCCTCAGTTGAATACCTGTAAGTTTGCTTTATTTTCCGAAAGCTTTGAAGGTGAGTGCAATGTGTCCAGTCAGAAAAGTGCGCTCACTAATATCAAGCCTTGGGGCTCTTCTCGTGCTTGAGCAGTTACTGACAAAATTGACAATCTTATACAGAATTCGCGTCGTATTTGTGGTTTCACAACCAAGGGGACAGTTGTTCCAAGGGCTATTCTAAAGCGTTGAAAATGAAAGCGTAGGCAAAGGGGAAATAATTGAATGTCACAAAATATGTCTCTTCAATCTCCGTCTTGCGTATCTCTAGTTGATTGTGGATTGAGAGCATTGAGTTGTATATTACAAAGATGATCATATTTAGGTACAAGCTCATAATGATATTTTGAGACAAGCAGATGAGTTCCACATCACAGAAGCTGTGCTTTGCAGACACAAAGCCAGGCATCATATGTTTTGCTGGTAGGGATATCTACTAGAGCGCCATGACCACTTTCGTATTGTCGTTTCGCGCCAGTCAAGTTTGGTTTAATAATGCAATCATCAGAGTCGCGGGGAGAAGCATCTGACGGCAAATGTGCCAGTAAATGTTGCTTCACGTCCTCCTTTTCGGCAAAATGACTCAATCAGGAGAGGCAGGTCATGTGGACATTAAGGTCAGCGTGAACACTGTTGCCGGTTTGTTGAAGGTAGATAGATTCCTCTGTGCTGAGGCAAACTCTGCCACAGGGATGTAGGGGTAATTGAAAGATAGCTATTCTAACAAGCAACAGTATAGGCGATGGTTGGATCAGGAAAGGATTCATATCTAAAAGATTATTTCAAAAGTATGTTAAACAATTTGCATCATTTGTGTTTTAAGCAATTATAAATTACTCTATTAGCATCATAACTATCTGCTCTTTCTCTTTCTTTTTTTTCTTGAAAAATTTTTTTTGCATGTACGGTATCTTGTCAATAGTCAATAATACAGCTTGCGAAAGGTTATAAATCGTTCTATACACATGAGTATTTCTGGTTCGACTAAAGTAATACGACTTTAACTAATTATGATACGATTCAATAAGGTATTGGTAATCAAGACATACCTTTTTTTCCCCCCAAAAAAATAAAGTCATACTTGTCATATGTTAATAGCAATACATGAAAAAGAAGGAAAATCTTCCCAGAGTCACTTTTAAAAGAATCAAAGCTGACAACACAATCATAGCGTTGAAAACAGCTCTGGTTGTAGCACATGCTTGTATAGCGTCCGTTGAGCCTTTATTTTGGCATTTATTTTATCTTCAACATAGCAAGCTACTGACAAAGCGTCTGTGTATACCAAACACAAAAGAGGCCTCCTCACCACAAAAGGCTTTCTCAGTGATACAAACTATCACCTAAAATGCGGAGAATGACCTCAATGTCACACAGCAATCGCATTGTTGTCGATCATTTTTCATTGTTCGTTGTTCTTTTTTCTTTATCTTTTTCTTCTTGTAAACATCAGCAAGCTATCAATATAGAATCAGTATACGCTTGTTTAAATGCTGTAAGGTGGATCATTTTTACATTTTTCTTACTCAGATCCAGTAATCATTACGAGGCAATAGCTTGATAGAATAAAGAAAAATAGTTTGGAAGAAGATATAGATATGATCAGCATCTATATCTACTTGCCACTATTTATAGCTGCTTATTACATCATCCTCTTGGTTAGTATAAGAAGAAGGATCCAAAAGAGCATTGTATGATAGCTAACTATAATGGATAAGAAGAGATCATAGACTTACTAAATACCAAGCGGCATGTAGGTTATATTGATAGAGTGCAAAATAAGTCCAAATAAATCATGTACATTTAGAGGTCAGTATCCCATTGTTGAGCTTACATTAGGTTATATAGGATTCATGATGGTAGTGCTAGGTATAGTCAACAAAAGATAAAAAAAAAAGATCAACAGGAAGGTAGAGATTGTGGAATAGAGGATCCAATGGAAGCTAGCTATCCAAGGACATATCCAAGCTTTCAAAAGTAGAGTAAAACAAAGTGTATTGCCTAGTTGTCATTGTATAGTTTATCATTTGATACATAGTGCAGTTGAATCCATTCATTCATCACTTCACAGCCAACTCCTATACATGCGGTAAATACATCAATTTCTTTATGTAAGTAAACTACTGAAACAAGTCCAAGACTATCATCAGTATGGGTTGACTGTGCTCCTGTTACGTCTATTGCGAGTATTATGGATATCATGTCATAACCTGATTTAAGCAACAATGGTGGATTCGGTATTGGATAAAAAATGGCTTTAATCAAACGTTAGATCCTTTGTTAGAATCTATCAAAAGCCATCATATATAAAAGGTTGGAAGATACGAGACTATGTATTTAAGGAACATAATAATCAATATAAGCTGTATCCATAAACAATTAAACTTATGCATAGATAGTTCATCTTATTATCAGCATGGCAAGTGATGATATCTCTATTATATGTGAAAATTTTAACACCAACTTAGCTAGCTTATATGCAATATATGATCACAATCTAAAGGACTTAATACATCCAACTTTGGATCTAAACACAACTGCTTGTACTATGCGAATAGCTAAATGCTACCTGCTATTATACAGATCTTTACATAATTTAATGTAAGCGCTTGCTCCTCATTTACTAGTATATTTTGGTAGATATGCATACATATTAAAAAGTCTACATTTCCAAATTCTTATATTATTAATCGTTAATAATGCCTTTGCTGTGCAATGATTATCTTTGGAACGCAGAAATATCGGTAATCTCATTTTGACTGTAGATGATACATACTTAGTACAGAATAGAGAACATGATCTCTTGATCAGAATGAGATGGTTATTAAGTATGCAGATAAGTAGGTAGTAGAACACATCTATTTGTAATACTATGACCAAGTTTGTATAAGAAAAGAGCATTGATGTCAGCGATGCTAGTTATGATGAGCAACATATTAAAAAAGGATAATGGTAATGAAATGTCTGATTACCCAAACCATACAATCATTCCACAGTAAAGCAAAAGGCGGTACAATGGTAAGAAAATATAAAGTATTATAATAAATAGGATAAGACAGAAATATTAGTCTGATATAAAAATATAGGCTTTATTATCTTTATTGCTTTTCACCACTTCCATCATATGTAAGAGGACTTGTATTCATAGCATCATCTAGCTTTGTATATAAAAATAATCTACATTTATAAGCTCGTAATGAAAATAATGTTCAGTCTAAAAGATATTGGTAACTATTCGTTTTTATATTATTTAAGTGAAAGGATTCATCTGACTACAGTAACATCTTTGCTTATGACTAAAAAAGGCTCTATTACCATCATGCCTTTCAATATCGGCTGATTAGGGTCTATATCACAGTTCATATATCAAATCACTTTATAATAAGCTTTTGGATGTATTCCTGATACTACTGCAAATATGAGTAACAAATAATGCTCTGGCAACAAGTAAAATATAAAAAATGTAGAGCATTATATAAAGATGCATACAATAAAAAATTAAGAATATTTGAAATTCAATAGTCTATATTGATCTATAAATAATAATGAAAAGATTCAAGAAGTGGCAGTATCCACAGCAATGGGCTGCTTTTTTATCTTTAGGTTGTGGTTTCTAGGTTCCCATAACTGTGGTAAGACTTTAGGTAAATCATGAATGTCGTCTATTTGATAATCGCCGTGATTTGATTTGGATGCGTCATCAGCAAGATGAACTGTAGTCCATCCGAATTTCTATAATTATGATTGTTATTAAGAGAGCCACTCTTAAACTATATGCAATCTATTACCTGTGCTGCATCAATATTAAGGGCAGAATCGTCAACTAAATAGCATTGACTTGGATCTTGCACTCCAGCATCTCTCATTGCTCTTAAGAATGATTCAGGTTCTACAGGTAAAACCTATCTTAGTTGCATTGATTTTCCAAAGTTTTAATCTATGTTTACCTGGCTTGCAATTAAAATCAGGAATAGCATAATTAGTATATGTCAAGCCTTCAAACTCATTTTCAATTCCCAACAACCTCAAGCATCGAACAGCGTGCTGTGATATTCCTTAGTTAATACATTGTTATGACAATATTTCTTTACTTACAGGTTTATATGCATTTGTAAAAACCCACTTCTTACACTGAAGGCCTTTTAAAATATGCATCAAAGCTTCATCCTTCTTAATTAAGTCATCTAAAGGTAATGATTGATCCACTTTTGTATCTGTAAATGATAATAAAAGAGGTTATAATCTTCTCAAGCTACGCTATTATTTTTCTTTATCTACCAAAATCCAGTGGATCAACATTATGGTGCTTAGTTAAGCCTCTTAAAGAAAGACCATATGTTTCGTGATAATGTGCCTGTATTGCAACCACTATTTTTTTTTTTAAAAAAAATAAACATTTTTGTACTACTTTACGTCATTACCTTCTTCTTCAGGAACACCAACTTCTTTAACAAAATACTCTCTAATTCTGCAAATACGGTTAATCATTTAAAAAACGCTATAAAAATTAAGCTACTTACTTTTCTTTCATTAAAGTATGTATTTTTAAATTTTTATTCTATTAATAACACAATTAATATCTTGTAAAATAATTCTATGCTATTATTTTTTACATAGAGACAGTTGTCACAATCAAAGAAAAAGACTGGTTTCATTTTTATTTTATTTTATATAAAATTGCAAAGAAGAAGAAGAAAAAAGAGTAAAAAAAAAATATTCATCGTTGTTTTATAGCTTTTAGATACGACGCAGCAAAATGATTCATTCAGCTGAACTTAAATTATGTTGTATCAATAGTTGATGAAACCAATCTCAATCTGTATATTTACTCATTTTTGAATTGTGTTTAATGACTCGATGTGTTTTTGAAACTTTTTAATATGCTGAATAGTATATATATAATAGTTAAAAACTTTTGCTTTTTTAATATACATGCTTATAAAAGATTGTCATTGTGATTTTTTCGTTTAATGTTACATTGTCATCATTCGGCTTGTACTTTTCTTGCATTAAATATTTGAACGCTTATAGCATAATTCAATTCGAGGCACTGCCTACGACTTTTCCCACGATATTCACTTTTTAAATACTGTGTACCCACTCCTATTATCAGATTATTAAATATTTATGAGCGCGTTAAAAGGATGGATATAACTTTATCTAGAAAAAGAGAGAGTATCCTTCAAATAATGAATCTGGCTTCAACAAGAATAATGTTTCGACACTTATCTTCAGTAAGTTCCAATCTGTCAATTGCTCTTTCTGAGAATTAAAGAATAGATGTGACTTTCGAATTTCTTTTTGGGGGTTTGCAGACAAAAAGCACTTTTTTTTTTATAACTCTTTCCCGGCTTTTAATTCATTTTTTCTCTTTGCAGCAAAATGTTCAAATTAGTAGCTAACAAGACTCCCTTGGCCAACGTAAACAACAACTTTTGAACAGCAAAAGCGAATTTGAAGCAAAAAGGAAAAGCGGACTCATTTTTTGTATATAGGTTGCCCTTCGCAATGCCACTGTAAAGGCTGTTCGCGCACCTATCGCCACTCAATTTTACCGTTTCTACAGCACCCCTGCTGGTATATATGTCACTTTTCATTCCTTTAAGAAATATTTATTAAAATCTATTATAGAGTACGATGTCGTAGTTATTGGTGGTGGACCTGGTGGTTACCCTGCTGCTATCAAAGCTGCACAAGAAGGTTTGAAGGTCTGTTATTTTTATGCACCTATTTTATGTATATACTTGTTTATTAATGCAAAATAGGTCGCCTGTATTGAAAAGCGCGGTTCTCTCGGTGGTACATGTCTTAACGTTGGTTGTATTCCTTCCAAGGCCATGTTGAACAACTCTCATATATATCATGAAGCCAAACACGGTTATAAGAGCCGTGGTATCGAAGTTTCTGACATCAAACTCAACCTTGATCAAATGCACAAGGCTCGTTTAAAGGCTGTTGGTGGTTTGACAAAGGGTGTTGAATTCTTATTCAAGAAGTATGGCGTTGATTATCTTAAGGGTACCGGTTCTTTCAAGACTGCCAACGAAATTGCCGTTGCCGGTTTGGATGGCACTGAATCTAGTATCAAGGCCAAGAATGTTATCATTGCTACCGGTTCTGAAGTCACCCCTATTCCTGGTATTGAAATTGATGAAAAGAAGATTGTTTCTTCTACTGGTGCTCTTGAGCTCGCCGAAGTTCCCAAGAAGATGGTTGTCATTGGTGCTGGTGTTATCGGCCTTGAATTAGGTTCCGTTTGGTCCCGCCTTGGTGCTGAAGTCACTGTTGTTGAATACTTGGATGCTATTGGAGCTGGTATGGATCCTGAACTCGCAAAGAACTTCCACAAACTTTTGTCTAAGCAAGGTCTCAAGTTCAAGATGTCTACTAAGGTGAACGGAGCTAAGGTTGATGGCGATATTGTTAAGGTTGACATTGAAGCTTCTAAGGGTGGAAAGGCTGAAACTGTAAATTCAAATGATTTAAATATGTACAAAAATAATTGAATTTTTAATGTATTAGATTGAAGCCGATGCCGTTTTAGTTTCTATTGGCCGTCGTCCTTACACCAAAGGCCTTGGTTTAGAAAACGTTGGTGTTGAAATTGACAACCGTGGACGTGTTGTTGTTGACTCTGAATTCAAGACCAATGTTCCCAACATCCGCTGTATTGGCGATGCTACATTTGGTCCTATGTTGGCTCACAAGGCCGAAGATGAAGGTTTCGCCGTTTCTGAAATGATCGCTACTGGTCATGGTCACGTTAACTACGATGCCATTCCCTCAGTCATCTATACTCACCCTGAAGTTGCTTGGGTTGGTAAGAACGAAGCAGAATTGAAGGAAGAAGGTGTTCAATACAAGACTGGTTCTTTCCCCTTCGTTGCCAACTCTCGTGCTCGTACTAATGATGATACCGATGGTCTTGTCAAGGTCATCACTGATGCCAAGACAGATCGTATCTTGGGTGTTCACATTATTGGTCCAAACGCTGGTGAAATGATTGCTGAAGGTGTTCTTGCTATGGAATACGGCGCCTCTGCTGAAGATGTTGGCCGTACTTGTCACGCTCACCCTGTAAGTTGAAACTTGAAAATGCTATAGAAGCAATAGCTAATATGCCATTATTTTTAGACTCTCTCTGAAGCTTTCCGTGAAGCTTGTTTGATTGCCTCTTTCGGTCAAGCCATCAACTTTTAATATGTTATTTAATTAAAGAGACACAACCCCAAAAAGAACGAAATGACGATTAGACAAACTGTTATAGATTTATGCTTTTATTTTACTAGTTCTTTGATATTGAGTTTTTCAAACTTATCTCATAAGCTTGACTGTATGAATATATATATAAACTAACAAGAGTCTGCTAAAAAATATGTAGATGAAAAAGAAATGCTCTTGTATGTTAGTAACAGAACGAATGATGAAACAAACGATGTATGACAAGCAAAACTCGTACAGCGGGAAAAATAAAAAAAGAAAGGGGAAAGGGGGTTTCACAGTTTACTGATTCAATAAGAAAGATTTAGAATTAGATACATATGATGGATAAAATGTAAACAGTATTCATCATTGTTGCTCAAAGGGACTTTCAAAAAAATCTCTTTATTTTTATTTTCTGTCTTTTTTTTGTAAAAAAAAAAAAATGACAGACTATAAACGCAGTCTATCAACAAACCTAGGATACATATTAGGCTTCCTAGGAATGGCTGGGCTTGCGTTAACTATTCTATCGCTACTGCCACTCAACATATATAATGTATACTCCAGTATAACAGCCCTTAAAGAATTAATCAGGTTTGAGCATGACAGAACAAGTAAATGGGATTTCTGGATATTTTCAACTGATGCCAAATTGTACATTATTTTTTTACTTGGCGTAATCTTTTCAGCAACGCTGACCATTCTCTTTACACTCATCACTTATTTTTGTCGAAAAAGACCAAGTTATGATGGTGAACAGCAACACATTTCAGCCGAAGCGAACGGCTACAAACAATATCAACAGCAGCCTAGTTACAATAAAAGTACCTGGTTTGTCCGTATATCCAGCTTAGTGATATTGCTACATTTATCACTTGCACTCTTTGGTAAAGTACATAGGTTCATGATAAGTAGCATATGCTTACATGTTTTAATATAGGAACACATTTGAAATATATTGTCAAGAGCGATACCAGCGTTATACCTTTACAGATTCAATCTACCACCTTTGTATGTTTGTTAATAATGTGGATAAACTACCTCTCAGTGACGTTCTTCTTGTTCATTTTGCTTTTTGCTTCCTGTTTTATTTTGTTGGGAGCAAGAAGAGAACAACGTGAGCAAGACCCAGAAAGACAGCCTTTGCTTTAATACAAGATAATAAAAGAAACAAGAAGAAAAAAAGAGAAAGGGAAAAAATATACTTTATATTAACTTGGTGATGATCCCCTTACTACTACGATTTATTTTGATTGATACTTACATCCCTATTAATTTATTGATACACAAACTATCAAACGATAAAAAAATCACTTCATTTACTCTCTGCAAATCTTGGTTAAGTTATATTTTGATCCAAATGACAGCCAGTGAAACCAGTTTGGTTGAAGCTTTTTTTCTTCTAATAAAAGTGTCAAACAAATCCAAGGGATGAAAGAATCATGGCATACGCTCTGAATTTTGTTCGACTTTGAATGACATATTACTATTATGTAGCCATACCCTTAAATGCAGTTTCCTGTATTATGTGTAATAGAATTCTGGTTTATGAAAAGTTTACTCAATTTCATTTATTTCGTAATTTTTACGTTTAAAATATTTAAAATAATTAACGACTGTTAACAGAGTATTGTATATTGCTTTTCAATTGTTTTGGTTCGCCAAAGCCAGTGAATCGGCTAATCGCTAAAATACATTGAGATCTGAAACACCCTTGTTACAAAAAAATCAATTGTTTAAAGAGCTGCTATTGACTGAAATGGATATCATAAACTGGTGAGTTCAATCAAAGCAGTAATCAATTTTCTTTCTCTTGTATTATTTATAAAAAGCGTGCCTGAAAAGATATAAGTTTTTTTGTTTACCTTTTTACTTAATTTGCGCACGCGAATAATGATCAGTCAAAAGCGATCTACATTTCAATTTCATAAGAAATTTATGCAGACATAAATATAATTTGTTAATACTAAAGTGATAAAGTAACTTGTTTTTTCATAAAAAAAGGACATACTTCATCTGTCACATACTTTATTGAAACATACGCTCGTTTTTTAGTGAAGCTTGCTCTTTGGAATGTTCCTTTTCTTTCAAAAGAAAACAATACTCCTTGGACTACGATTCATGACAGATTGTATATGAACTTCACGAATGAATGACGACATCATGTTCCAAGGCGACTCGACTTACGTATGAATGTCGTTTAGATAATGAAACTAAACTATTTCTAAAAATAGTAAAAAAAAATTCTAGCGAATAAAAGTGAAAGCATAAAAGTAATGAATAAGGGATCACATAATAGTTAAAATTGAAGTTTCTTTTTTTTTTTTTTTTTTTTCAAATGAGTGCTTTAGAAGAATCAGCTGCACCAGAAAATAAAAACCCGCCACTTGAACTAGAGGAAACAAATGCTGACGAAAAGCAAAGGCAAGATAAGAATAGAGAAGATATTGCATCAATTCAACAGGGCGCAAGCAAAGACAAGGACGCACTAGAAGAAAACCGACGTAAAGACAAAGCAGAAAACAAGACGGGCACCTTGCTTGATCCGTCCGGAAATGTTCATTCCGTGAATTCTTCAGAACCAGTGCATCAAAATGAAAAGCAAGTATTTCCTGAGAAAGGTGATCCTAATACAAGCGTATGGGCGAATCCAAATAATGAACATGAGTCAGTTGCTCCTTGGGAATCTGATGCAAAGACGGGTGGCAACGCTGATAATCATGTTCAGTCAAATACCATGGACCATCGAAGATTATCCCGTCAGCCTTCTGTAATTGAGTCAACCGTTTCTGACATAAGAAGCATATTCAGTACAGATGATACAGAGCCTAGCCATCATCCTAAGCAAAAACTCAAACATGAAACTCCCTTACATGCCACTCAACCTAATGTTCTCATTGAACAATTGCAAATTAAGGCAATCAAATATATCATCGTTGCCTGTTTTGTTTGCTATGTCATTGGTCGTTTCAAGTATGGCCTTGCTTCAGGTTTTATCATGATTGGTTTATGCGCATGGACTTACTGGAACTTGGGAAGGACAAGTTCTGAGGGGTTGGAATGGCAATTAGAGAAACAAGAAAACATGAAAACTGTAACCAAAAGAATCCATTGAATCACTTTGACGCTAATTTGAAGTCTTTTCTTTTAGCTGTATACTTCAGAAGGCGAATCAGTTGAATGGCTTAATTATATGCTTGAAAAGATTTGGCGTAGTATTGACCCAGAAGTTTTTACAGTTGTTGAGGACCTATTAGAAGACACAATACAAAGTGTATCCCCAAATATAATTGTAAGGCTATATGACATACTGTTTGATTTGCTTGTTGCTCATTTTTCTCACTAGAAAGGAGTCAAAGTATCTGATTTTGATATTGGTGTACAAGCACCTCGTATACAAATGTAATATCGTCATATCAACGTCATATAGTACATTTTATCATTAACGTATGTATTAATACTTAGGATTCGTGTATTCCCGCCTTTACCCGGTCAGCACGAAGAAAGCATAGTAAGTTTTTTTTTTTTTTTTTTTTTTTTTTTTTTTTTTTTTTTTTTTTTTTTTTTTTTTTTTTTTTTACATACAGTACAAGTACAAAAACTCAAATTGATATCTAGTTTGGTGAAGCTTCCTTCAGCTTTCATGCACACCCAGTTGCTTCTCTGGCTACAAACCGAAGTTCAAAATCGGCACCACCTGGTTTATCCCTTCGCTTTCAGACAGCGTTGAACGCTCCATTAGAGGTCAAAGCAGAGCTCACAGCCTTGTCTGGCAAGATTCGATTTAAGATTTTGACAGCCCCTGAGATTCCATTCATCTCAAAGGCTACTATTGCTTTCACAAGAGTACCTAAGATTGAAACAGGCGTCATGCCCTTATCCAAGCACTTGAATATCATGAATGTAAGTAAATTCTCTTTTTTTTTTGCAAGAAATTAAAAGTTTTTTTTTGCATTTTTTTCAGTTGCCAACCATCAAGGCGCTTGTAAATGAAGGCATAAAACTAGGGTTTGCTGATCTTGTGGATCCAAAGAGTATGACAATTGATGTTAGAGCATTGATGGGTGCATTTGCTCAAGATACAAATGCTATTGGCGTAGTTAAAGTTGAAGTCCGTGAGGCTTCTAGGGATCCTTCTCTTCAATTACAAGGTAAACAAAAAAAAAATACTATGCTTTATGTTCATTGACGTTGCATATTTATTAGATATGAAGGATTCCTATGCTACCTTGTCACTGAGTACTCAGCCTAAAAAATCAGTCTCTAGTACTCGTGTTCTTACAAATGACAAGGACCCAAAATGGAACGAGAATCTTTATATCTTGGTTCATGCAGGCATGTGAATATAGTTGAGGCAGTGTGTGTGTCAATGTACTTACATTACATGTTCTAGATGATATTGTGTCAGAAAGCAAAGTAGATGTGAAAGTATGGGATGCTGATAAGATCAAGTATGACGATATATGGGGTTCTGTATCCATGACAGTGAAGGACATTGTTCAAGCCAAGCTAGATAACCTTGGTAATGTTTCTAGTTGGTCTCAAGAAGAACGAGTTGTATATGACGGGTAAAGAAAGAGAATTACCCAAACAAAAAAAAATGTTAATATAGAGATCAAAAATAGTTGGACACCAATTGATGGTAAAAGTAACGAGAATTCGAAAATTCGTCTTAATATGAAGATGAGTTTCCATCCCAAATATGCTACCCCGAGCACAGATGTCTTGTCAAAGACTATGCCTCAAGATAACAACAGTAAAAACGAAAAAGATGAGGAGCCTTTTGATCCAGAGCATACGAATGGTATCTTATCTGTAACAATTCATCAAGCTGTAGATTTAGAAATTGGAGATCCAGCTACATTACCTTCTGACGATCGATTTAAACATCCTTACAATCCAGGTGCAGTTGTAAATCCATATGCTTTACTGTATGTAAATGACAATAAGGTCTTTCGAACACGTACCAAATTGCGCAACCCAAGCCCCGTAAGTCTTTCATTTCTTCTCTTGCTTGCTTTTACTCATATTATAGAATAGCATTGGAATGCCATTACAGAACACTTTATTCGAAATGTCAATGATGCTTTTATTCGCATTTCTGTTAAAACAGCACTTGAGTTGGAACGAGATCCAGTGTTAGGTACGAAAGCGATATCACTGAAGGATCTCTTTGCCGACCAACCTGATAAGGTAAAAAGCACAGTATTTATTATATATAAAAGAGAGAGATAAAGCTTGAAGTTTTTTTTTTGTTAGTTTAAAGAATGTCAAAAATGGGTACCATTAGCTGATGGTATAGGCTTTGGTAAAGTCTTACTTTCTATTAAGTATAAGCCAGTCAAAATGACTTTGCCTCGTTCACTGCAGGGATCAGGTAAAGAAGATCGGTAATGAATCAAGCAAGAACTAATTTTTATTTTAATAGACGTAGGAACACTTATTGTTGAAAAGCTTACACTTGACAAATTGAATTCTCCCCTTGACATATCTGCCTCTGGATCAACCAAGGCCTCTTTAGCCCTCAATATCGACCCAATCATCATCAAACGTCTTAAATCTCGCGATGTTCAAACTACAAATGGCATCAGCGGCTGGTTCGACCAGCACCTCTACTTCCCCTTGATGATGCGTTATCGTACTGCAGTTTATATCCATATCTCACAAGGCTCTATCACAAGCACAAAAGCGACTGGTCGATTATGGCTAAAGGATGTAGTTGACAATGAATGGCAAGACGTCGTTGTCGGTCTTCATCCGCACTTGAATGAAAAAACCCAAGAGGCAAACAAAAACGAAGACGCTTGGCCTGAAGAAGGTGAATTTGGCCAAGTGACACTGCGTGTGAAAATGGTGCCTGGTTTCTCGCCTGTTCATACTCATCTGAGATCATTTACAAAAGACATGATAGGTGCTGATCCTTTCTACAGCGATGCGCTCAAGTTTAAGGCACAGCAGTGGATCAGAGAACAAAGCAATGATAATACAGATGAACCTTTGGATCATGATATGCAGCAAGCTCTCGAAGAAGAGAAAAACAAGATGGAAGAAAAGGACAGACAAAGATCATCTAGCGCCTCTTCTGAATATGGTGAAGAAGAATCAGAAAGTGAATATGAAGATGAGAATGGTGCAGACTTGGATGATACGGCTTTAAAAGCAGATATGATTGAACAGCGCAAAACAAACAAGATTAGCAAACACAGAGTGCTGCGTAAACTGTCTTGGAGTGTAGATAAAATGAAACACAAAGTTGATGTTCTTCGAGAAGGATTCAATTCAGAGACAAGAGCAAAGAGAGCAGTTGCAAAAGAAGTTTAAGGTTATTTATTTTTCCTTATTCTTCCTTTTACTGTATTTTTCAAATTTTAGGAAAAATAAAAAATAATTTAGAGAAAAGTGATGAAGTAATTTAGAAACGAAGCAGTAAAATTTTGGTCATAATTGGAATGAGAAACTCGAAGTAATTTGAGATAGAACAAGCAATGAAAGTAAAAGAGAGATACCAAAAGATATAAATACATGAAATGAATGATAGTAAAAGATCATCACAAAAACCATTATACAATTTACTCGCTAGGTAAGGGATGAGAGCTCGTTATGGAGTTCTCATGTAATCCTTAGAAGAAGCGATATTCATGCATTCGGGATGCATTTTATTATTAGGTAAAGTACAGTATATGTGTTTGGTAGCATCACATCTCGATTCCATACTATACTACAAAAGTTACACTAAAGAACATGTACCTTTCGTTTTAATCTGGCTCAAATAGTATTTGTTAAGATTTTGGCTTTACGTTGATTTTATGTTTGACTAGTAGAAGCCTTAGCAACATAGATGAACTCAGTTTTCCCTTGTGAGTCCTTCGACATCTTTCCAAAATAGTTATCACATCTTCTCAATTGACCAGTAAAATTTCTTCATTTATTTGGAAAACTCGTTTTATTAAAAATGATTTTTTATTCATGAAAAATGGCGTAATAAATCGTCGGAGTAAAAAATACCTTTCCTAATCATCTTGCCATCTTCCATGACATTTTTCTTTTCTTCTTTATATTTTACACAATATGTTGGCTGCTCGCAAACAATTCTTTGATATTTCTAAGCGTACTTTTGCTACTGCTACTTCTGAAGTGCCCAAAGTAGACCAAAAATTCAGAGTTGTTGTTGTTGGTGGTGGCCCAGGTGGTCTCTCAGGTATATTTGTAGTTATTCTAGTAGACACATAAAGCTTATTAATACATTTTTTAGTTTCCTCTACCATTTCCAAACTACTTGGAAAGAATCAAGTAGCTGTTATTGAGCCCTCCAACAAACACTATGTAAGCTGCATGCATACGAAACCATTAAACGTTTTATTAACTTGTATCTTTTTCTAGTATCAACCTTTATGGACGTATGTTGGTGGTGGATTGAAGGATTTCAACGAGTCAGTCAAACCAATGGCCCAAGTTATGCCTACCAACGCAGAATGGATTCAAGATAAAGTCACGTCCTTTGACCCTGACAATAACACAGTGAAGCTTTCAGATGGCCAAACAGTTGGTTATGACTACTTGGTTGTTGCTGCAGGTATCCAAATCAATTGGGATAATATTAAGGGTTTGAAGGAAGCTCTTGGTAAAGATGGAGTTACATCCAACTACGATGCGGACAGTGTTCAAAAGACATATAAGTTCCTTCAAGAATTCAAAGGGGGTAACGCTCTTTTCACTTTCCCTACCACACCTCTCAAGTGTCCCGGTGCCCCTACCAAGATTACATTTTTAGCAGAGGAAATATTCCGCCTGAACGGTGTTCGTGACAAGACCAATGTAATTTATAATCATGGCGGTGCAAAGATCTTTGGTGTAGATTACTACGGACTTACTCTTCAAAAATTAGCGAATGAGCGTAATATCAAGACCAACTTTTTACATGAATTGGTAGAAATCAACGCTGATAATCATCAAGCAGTCTTTAAGGATAATAGCAAGAACGGAGAACTAAAGACATTTGAGTATGATTTCATCCATGTCGCTCCTCCTCAAGGCCCTCCTAAATTCATCAAAGAATCCAAGTTGGCTGATGCAGCTGGCTGGGTTGATGTCAACAAGGATACACTTCGTCACAACAAGTACAAGAACGTGTTTGCTTTAGGTGACTGCTCTTCTCTTCCTACTTCTAAAACAGCTGCTGCTATTACAGGAGAATCTGGTGTTGTTAAGCACAACTTGATTGCTGATCTTCAAGGAAAAAAGGTAGAACAAGCTGCTTATGATGGTTATACCAGTTGTCCTTTGATTGTTGGTCGTGATGAATTAATCTTGGCTGAATTCTCTGGTTACACTGGTAAACCATTAGAAACATTCCCTGTAGATCAACGTACTATTAGTAAGACTGCCCAATTTTTAAACAAAGAGGTATATTATACACTGTAATATTTGATTCAATATACTTATAGTATGTAATAGGTTATTCCTTTGATCTATTGGAACGGATTGTTGCCTGGTACCTGGGTTGGACCTACTGCTGTCCGTAAGGCTTTTGATATCGTTCGTCCTAAACGCGATTAAAAAAGACGGCTCTTGTTAGTTCTCCTGTATAAATTATAATAATAAATGACGTGCTGTTTTTAAAATATATAAAAGTTCTCTTGCTGTATACTTGGCTTTTAAGGCACATATTAGAAACAGGAACTTAAATCTTAATGATATTCATTAACAGCAAAGCGTTTGTTATAGTCCGTCATTATCTGAGGGAAACTGAACAGTGATCATGTCTTATAAATAATAAAGACAAAGAAGCAAAATGGGACTCTTGGATTATTTTATAATTATAGAATTATTGCTAGTGTAGTCAGTCTATTTTAGTTTTAATTACCTACTAAGCATCATACTTATTAGAGAGCTTTGTTGTGTTGATGTTCGGGTCATGCTTCATACAAGGTACATTAATCTCCCAATCAAAACATGGCCGAGAGACGCTTTTGCAAATGGCTGGGCTGAAAGTCGAGCAGGCCTTATTGAACTGTTATTCTTGTAAGCCTGTGATATAATAGTTTACTGATAAGATATATTGTTTTCATTTATAGTTTGACTCGATATCCCTATTGTGAAATCTGTATCGACAACAGCTGTACTGTAACTTCTGAAACAACATCAAGAGAACATAGAACCAGACGGTCGGCTACGTTTGATTATAAAGAAAGCAAAATGCAACATTCATCGTAGCAAGAGGGTAACCTGCCACAGTAGATGAGTACTGACCAATATCATAGGAATTGTTGTTTTCTTTCTTTTTCTAGAAGTTCTTGAGACTGATGCATATTCAAGCTTGATTATTTCAAGAAGAGAGAGCAATCTGAGTTTCGCTAAAGATTGACTTTATCTTTTTAAAATTACCAAACATTTGGTGTTGCGACTAAATCTAACCAGAACAATCTCATGTTAATTGATAGCTCAATTGAATAGGGGTTGGTGTCTCTAGACAGGCTATCCAAGGGGTAATATCAAAAGGTAAGTTGTAAATCATATGGCAAATAAACTTTTCATTATTGCTCGTGCAATGGATAATCTGCCTTATGTTGACGTTATTTACAAGCCCGTATAGCAAACTTATCTAAACATATCAACATGAAGCTCTACATTAAAAAGAGATCTATTTTGCTATTTCTCTTATTTAAAAAAGTTGATAGTTGATAAAGCAAGATATTAAACGCATAGCTTAATAGTACTAAAGCAGGCAAAATAAGATTTTTCTGAGAAGCAGCCAAATAAACATAAGATCCAGAAAAGATAATATGATGTACATACCATGGTTTCGTTTGATTCGAGTTGAAAAGTATGAATTAAAGTGTATGGAAAACATAAAGTTGCTTATGTTTAAAGTAGTGTGTCGGACCATGAATTGACTAGCAGTAAAACAACCTAATGCATCTCATTTCTTCATAAAGTATCTTGCAGTGTCCTTTTGTAGACTGAAAAGGTATTCTGCTTTCTGTTATAATTGCTTAGAGCAGATAAAGTTCTCTACTTACTGATTCATGCGTTAAAGCATTAGTTTGGTTTATTGATTCATCTTTTAAACACTCATTTTCAAAGCATTAATATAGTTTTACTCCTTTCAAAAACAAATCAGTCAATAACATAAAGATTAAAATATTCATTTTTGTTCTGTACTTAGCATAAAAGAATAAGAGAAATAAAAACTCCTTAATTTTGCAAAGGATGATTAGGTGTTGTGTTACAATGTCCTAAACGCCATCCTTTCCAAGTCGTTTTATTTACTTTAAAATAAAAGGAGATAAATATAAAATGAGGATGGAGAATAGTTAATAAACAATGGAAAAGCATATATCAAAGAAGAATAAGGTAAAAAAAAACGCGTGTATTTCTCTTTTTTGTTTGGATTGGTTTGTATGCAGATCATGCATTTGGTTCAAAGTCTTCAGGTAATAAGTGACACAAACAGTAAACGCCCTGAGGGATACAGACAAACTTTCGATATAAAGAACTGTAACACATCTTTATTTCATATCAAATAAAACTATTTCGGTTCAATAGACTTTAAAATATAAAATTCAAAAGAATACAAGAAAATGAGTAAGTAAAAGATTCCCTTCAAGCTCAAGACACGCTATAGATTCTAACAATAAAAGAAGACGAGAAATGGGTCAGATGATAACACAATATGAATGGTGTAAGTGTAACCCATGCTCTTCGACACATTTCTTTTTCTTCTTTTTGTATTTCATCAAAGAATTAAAAAAAAAAAAAAAAAGAATGAGAATGCATTTATTGACATTTTTGGAATAATCTTGCTTGATGATATCTAATATTGAACCCTTGATTTTAATCTAAGAAAAGGATGATTACCTAACAATTCATTACAGTGCGACCCTACCATCAAAGTCAATTAAGCATGTGATGTAATTTAGACATGATTGTACTCCATTGATTTGAACAAAATAAAGTAATTTTTTTTTCTTATTAGCTCACAAAAATATAACCCTTTAATCATTCATCATTTCATGCTCTCTTTCTTTTCTCTAAAATAATTTAACATTCAACTTTTATTGGTTGTTTCCATTTTCCCTTTAACCTCAGGCCATGAATAAAATTCACAGTCCGAACCATGATATTGAAAATAGCAGGTTTATTTTACACAATTCTATTTGAGCCATTTGTTTATATTAAAATAGATTCAAAGCAGCAACCAAATCAATTCCAATTCAACATGGTGAATTCAATCCCAGAAAAAGAAACAATTCGATTATTCCACTAGAGCTCATGATGAACACAAGTGGAGAAGCTGGTCGAGAATGTGCAGCGTTAGCAACAGTGTTCGGTGTACCTGAATACGTGGACTCAAAGATATTTTGGGATAGACAGCAACAGCAACAGCAACAGCAAGAAAGATTAACAAAAGCAGGGGAAGGCAATAAATATGGACATGTTTGCATGAATCGACTCTCACTTACCAGTCGACCTCTCTCAAGTTCATTCACCATGAATGAAGTTGAAATAGCACACGCCAATGAGCTATCGTCTTATGTTGATTCTGTTTTAGATCCCGTTGCAGCATTTAACCCATCCTTAGGACCCGTACCACAACCTACAAAAAGTTTTTCGTTACCTAAAATTCCTACAGTAAGCAAATTTAACGATATATTAGCCGATGATGAGCTCATGATACCAGCAAATCCTTCATCTATCATTATTCCACCCACTGTGTCTTCTCAATCGCACATTTCTTTCAAAAGTGATACATTAGGGCTGGATCAAGAAGACAGCAATCAGCCAATGATGACTGACGATACCTCCTTAAAGGAAAAAAACTACAATGATGTCTTCATACTTGGTCCACTCGAATTATTCGACTTTATCTCCCTTGACGACGATGAACGATTCATCATCTGGGGCCCCGATCCCATCGCACTCTCTTCTTCTATGGCAACAGCAACCACTTCTACATTTGAACGGCCTTCGTCTTATGCAACACTTTACAACAGTCAGCATGAACGACCAGATCTTCAAGGCTTTTCATCAAATACAACCTCCACTTTAACTAATCGTAAATCTACACAAACCCAAAAGGTTGGCCGATTTCACTCTATTCGTCTATCAAATCTAAGAAAACATACAAGAAACTCATTCTACAATTCATCATCTAAAGAAGCAGATAAAAATAATCATACAGACTCATTTCAATTAAAAAGAGCATTTGGCATCAAACGAGGAAACAAGATTGCTTCTAATGATGTATCAACTCTTACTCCTTCTACCACACCAACACATATATCTAAAGTAATTGAAGCAGCTACAGTACACAAACTAGTTGAGAAATTAACAAGCACATTGGGTAAATATACTATACACATTCATTATTCATTTTGTTTATCATCCCTCCATAGATTATACTTTTATGACTGACTTTTTTTTAACTTATCGAGATTTTATTCAATCACAGGATTTATGTCAGCTTTTGATCTCAAGATTCACTTGGGCTTTACAAAATGATGAAGAAATAAGACGCATTGTGAGAATAAGGTACGTCAACAATTCGCTCTTTGTGCTGTTTTGTATTCACTCTCTCTAGAACATTTGTCGTAATTCGACATTGGCTCAGTAACTATTTTGTCCATGATTTTATTGGTAATTACAACTTGCGAAAGATCCTCACAGACTTTCTGAATCAACTGTCACACCATCCACTCGTTAAACTATCCCCCAGAGACCAGCGTATCGTCAAGGCTCTCAAACGCGTCGTACACCGCTTAAAAAAGCTATATTATACACGTTCTTCTAGCACATCCCGCGTCAAAATTATTTCCCCTCCACCTCCAACGTTGGAGCAGGAACATTTAAGTGAGATGGTCCGAGCAAAGCTGTCACAAAATGCAATTCGTAGAAAGGCCACTATTCGAATGGACATGGGGAGCGATCATCATGGAAACTTGGCTGTACAGGATACCCGTAGTGCCCCTGTTCGCGTCGTGGGAAGTTTGAACATGAAAGGAAGTATGATTGACTCCGACATGGACAGTCCTTCAAAATTTTCTCATGTACGTCAACAAGCCTCTCAAATTTCATCGCCATCCACAATCACTGGTTATCCCCTGGAGGATGTATCGAGAGTTCGATTTTCAGCTCATCACAAGAGTTTTCATGAAACGCCCAATGAAGATTCAAAATTGCATAAAACGAGCTCGGTTGGTAGCGTTGTATCAGAAGACTCGCTAGATAGTGACCTTAGTGCAGGGATCACGATACCTGACGAGTATGAAGAAGAGGATGACTATCTCTCTCATCTTCAAAGCACACTGACTGAAAACGACGAGCCTGATCTTCATTGGTTACGCGAACAGCAAGAAACGATTGAATATTTCAAATTCCTTAGAACACAGCAATCTGACAAAGAACGAGGCCCGGCATCACCATCTAATCCAATCATGTCTTCGAATGAAGATGCGGAATCATTAGCAGAATCTTTAGATTCTCCTTCTATCATACCAAACTTACACAAGCAACCTCCTATTGTTGATAGTCCAGATGCCGTCAGCAGTCGGCCTGCCCCATCAAACCTTGCGATGCCTGACAAAACCGATACTTTTTGCAGCACAGTGACCAACCAAGTCCGTCGCATCCCTTCAGAAAGATGGTGCAGAAGACCTTCAAGAGATGAGCACGACTACAGACACTTATCGGAAGCTGTTACCTCTAAAGCATTACCTGAAGAGTTACTAAAGGAACTAGACACAAAGGAGACAATAAACAATGCAAGCCCCTTGGGTTTATCCCGAAAGTTGTCAGAAAAAAGCATGGAACGTCGCAAAAGCGAAAAGAATTTACGAAATAGTGCTAGCTTGAGCCCAATATCCTCATCTGCTCTTAACGGAACATTGTCTTGCCTTGAGAGTAGCTGTGCCGCTCATCAAAAAGTCCTAGAAACATCTCCTTTAACAGAAGACCCAATGGATAATGAAGGCGCTTTTGCATCTGTAGCAAATACAAAAAAAAGCATGGATAAAAAGAAAAGCGATATTAAAAAAAAGGAGTCTGTGCGATCAGCTAGAAGTAATGACAATGGACAAGATGATGTTTTTACTGCTATACCTTATGAACAAACTGAAGATCCTCGACAAGAGCAAGCAACAAACAAAAAAAATAGAGTAGAAAGTGAAAGCAGCAATTCCCCCAAAAAAAAGCTAACAAAAACCTTATCTAAAGTGTTTAAGCAAAGTCATTCATCAAAAGCTCAGAAAGAAGAAATAGCAGAGCCTTCTGCAAAGACTTCAGATGATCTCGCGGATTTGGCATCATCTGATGACATAAAAGACCACAAAGAGAGTCATCAAGATGAACAGCAGTCTCAAAAGCAGCCAAGCAGTCATTTCGTGAGCCGAATAGCTGAGCAGCTTCGTGTCAATTTGAGTGGTGAAGAACTGAGTGCGACTTGTCAATGCAATCGGTGTTCTGGCAGAACCGACACTACGGACGTCTGCAAGCGACTCAGCCTGATGCTTATCACAGAGGATGAACGTCGTTATAGTCTTGACTTGAGGCAAAAGCGTGGCACAAGCGTTGATTGGAGCCATCAATCATTTGCTTACCCAGTCCAGGGCTCGACAGCCGCCAAAAATCCCAAAGCTGCCAAGAACGGACCGGTTTATTTGGGTCAACTGGATACAAGATCAATCATTGAATCGTGTACTACCAAAAAGGTGAGCCCAAGCAGTCGCCAGGCAGGAGTCGGTTCAGATGACGATCAAAGTACAGAGAGTTGCTCGCTCTCTGAAAAATCAATTCCAACGGATATGCTGGCAAATTCCAGTCGAGCGGCCAGATCGTCTCTCATGATGGACGCCAGCATGCAACGCTCGAAAATCATCGAACTCGACATCCCCCCTGTTTCTTCCGCTAGCAGAATACACGACACTGGTATGGAGAAGCCAGTGAACGAAGGCAGCAATATTCCTAGACATATCCCCATGAAAGCAGCATCAGGCAAAAGCTTCATCATGTTTTATCGAACAAGCAAACTTGCTAGCCAGTTTTGCCTTATTGAGCGTGATGTGCTCATAAAGGTCGGATGGGAAGAATTGGTTCACTGCAAATGGACCAAAATGGATGCCAATGGAAAAATAAATCCAAGTTATGCAGATGGGTATGACACCATGTTACGTGAAGCCAATCAAGGTGTGAGTGATATGAATTATACTCGTCAATTGGAGAAAAAAAGATCTCAAGAGCAAGGTATCGAGTACGTCATCCAGAGATTTAATACGGTCTGCTTGTGGGTATCTTCAGAAATTGTCAGAACAAGGAATATGAATGATAGAGTAAAGCTTATCGAAAAGTTTATTAGACTTGCAATGGTAAAAAAAAATTATCAGAGGGCTTTAACATGATTACTAACATATAACATCGTCAATAGAAGTGTAAGCTTTATTCAAATTATGCTACACTTGTTCAAATACTACTTGGTCTTCAAAGTCCTACAGTTGCTCGTCTTGAGAAGACATGGTCCAAAGTTAGCGCAAGATACCAAAAGCAGTTGAACAGCCTTACAGAATTTTCATCTCCCATGAAGAACTGGAAACATATTCGCGATGGTATGACAGAGGTTGCAGAAGAATATGGAAATTCTCCTGCTGAGGTTCAGGTAGAGATGCCAGGAATAACAGCTGTCGATAAACAAAAGTTTAAAAAAACCAGAATCAAGAGGCCCTTCGGTGGTTGCATTCCATTCCTTGGTATCTATCTCTCCGATTTGGTGTTCAATTCAGAAAAGCCTAGACATCTTAAACCAAACTTGGAAAATCAAAGAATATATAAAGCGAATACGACCAGAAATATGCCTCTTTGTCTTGATCAGCCTATGGTGAACTTTAGGAAATACCGTGTAATTGCTACCGTCATCAAGAGAGTATTGATCTTTCAGGGATTGGCGATGCGTTACTCTTTTGATGAAGATCCAGACTTAAAAGACAAATGTAAAAATCTTCAAGTACTTGATGCCGCTGTAATAAGGGAGCTGAGCGCTCAAATTCAGTAAAAAGTAAAAGAAAGAGAAGATGCTCATTCTTGCATTATTTAAAATGAAATATACCTTATCCTGTACACATATACAATATATACCTATATATATACAAATATTGCCATATAACATAAATATAACATTTATTTTTCAGTAACATATAGCTTCTACACAAGGAGACTGTTGCAATCACAGAATGTATCACTTTGAACCACGCTGAAGGGAGATTTGCCTTTTTTTTTTTTACTCCTTAAACTTAGAAAGTATATGGTTTCACTACACTCCTTATTTTTAAAAGATTCGACTCAACGTGTCATAGGCCCCTTTTTTATTTGCTTTTTCATAAAATTTCAAAGAACAATAAGGATATGAATTTGTTTGAAATAGACTACACTTCAAATGCAACACACGAGCTTCGTCTAAATCAGCAGCAGGAAACAATCATGAAAGCCTTACAGGAGCTGTCGATAAAAGTTAAATTACAAGATCAACAGCCTCAAAGCCGAGCTTCCTCTACCGAACGTAAATCTACAGAATTTAGTACTTGTTTATCCGAACCAAAGAGTCATGCAGCTCTTGGAGATAAAAACAAAACATATTCACCTTACTATGATAAAAGTGACAGCATTGGCATGAAAAATGTACGTGTATCGCTATCAAGTTATTGGTCGGTTCCCGTCAATCTTCGTCAATCAAGCGAAACGACCCAACTCGCCTCTTCGACTGTATCAGTATCATCAAATGATGATCATATCAGCCGTAACAGCGATAGTGATTTGTCTATCATAGACAACCCAGAACAAAGGTAGATAGCTTGCTCGAGCTCTTTGCTTATCTCATATGATTACGCCTAGGGACATGTATGGTTTCAAAAAGTCAACACAATGGGTGAACGCTGAAGACTGGGATAAATTTGAGTATAGATATGAAGAAGTAATGGAAAAGCAACGAAAAAAGTGGCAAAACCTCATAAAGAACTCCAATAAACAATGGCCTCCGATATGTTCAAAATGTAAAGTACTCAAAAGGTTAATGTGTTTACTAAAAAATTGCTTTGACGTACGTAGTTTCACGTTGCGTTAGAAGTGGGATACCACGAGAACTGAGGCCAGAGGTAAAATATGCATGTCAATAGCCCATTTAATACGACTGAACATGAATTCCATCAGGTATGGATGCATTATAGTGGTACTCTGCATAAAATGAATTTGCATCCTGGATTATATCAAACGTTATTAGAAAGAGCAGAAGAAATTGGAAAATCAAATGAATATGCAATCGTCATACAGAGAGACCTTCATCGAACATTTCCAGATAACATATTATTTTCATGCAAAGGGGAATTGGACGGTGGCTCGGTCCTAGCAACCTCTTCAGGTACCACTTCAAAGATACAGAAACTCCGTCGTGTTTTGTTGGCATTCAGTATTCATTCTCCTGAAATTGGTTATTGCCAATCGTTCAATTTCTTGGCTGGTCTGTTGGTTCTTTTGTTTGATGAAGAGGAGCACGCATTCTGGATGCTGCATACCATAATTCATGATTACTTTCCAAAGAACATGTTTGATACTATAATGGAAGGAGCTAACATAGAACAGACTGTACTCATGATGCTGATTTATGAGAAAATGCCAGGAGTATGGGCAAAGATAGCAAATAGAAAGTGCTTTTGGGAATGCGAACAAGAAGACTGTTTACCTCCAATCACACTAGTAACAAACCATTGGTTTATGACTTTATTTATCAACATAGTACCAATTGAAACCGTGCTTCGTATATGGGATTGCTTTTTTGCGTAACTTGATTTCTTAGAGAGATATATTCTGGGCTAACTTACCTTGCTAGTGGGGAAGGATTTAAAATTTTGTATCAAGTGGCTTTAACAATTATTAAACAAAGTGAAGAAAAAATTTGGATGGCAGAAGATTCAGTCGAAGCTTTTCAGATCCTTCAAAACACACCAAAAAAATTAATAGACTGTCATGAATTTATAAAAGTAAGATTATTAAAAGAGATAAGTATATATGTAATCATAGTATTTATCATAATTTAGAGCGTGCTCACTCCTTCTGGTATTGCTTCTGATATTACAATGCAAGATATCAATCGACGAAGAGAGCTGTTTCGTGATCGTAAAAGAGAACGCAAGAACAAGAAAAAATAAAATAAGAATTCATGGCTTTTTTATGCGCAATGAATCTATATAATTGTTCTAGTTTATATTACTTTTATAATTTAGTCCTTGTCATTAAAGAAATAAGCAAGAAGATTGTAAAAAATGCATACATGACTCATCGTTACTGGTATTTGAGCATAAAAGATTATAAAGCGTTCAAAACTGGGGAAAAGCCCTTTCTCGTTAAGCAAGGGAAAATATACAATTATTTTCTCGAGTTTTTTGCATTTCTTTATCAAAGTTAGAAAAGCTGTGTTTTAAAGCAAAAAAAAAAAAAAAAAAAAAAAAAAAAAAAAAAAAAAAAGCAGAATGATTGAACTGCTGAACTCGAAAACAAAGTATATTTTTCAGAGTACACGTTTTTTGTTTTTGATTTTTTTCGTTCTGTTTCAAGCAAAATGGATGAAGTATTGAATGAAGAAGAAAAATGCATTTACCAAAAGTCCTACTTTGAAGATAGGGAAGAATTCATGATCAATTTGAGCATTATTATCCAAGACAGCACAGCTCAAGATTCGCTGAAAGCACTTGCTCGTCTTGGCAGTATTGTAATATTACATTTGTTTCTTTGAAAAAAGTGAAGCTTATTTTTATTATTAGCTAGACTTATATCAAGAGCAACCACATCTACTAGATCCTTATTTGGAGTCATTCATCCAACCTGTCATAGTGACATTAAGAGAGAACATTGACATGTGGTTGCAGAAAAATATCAATTCTGTACCTGAAAAAGATGTATATTTATTCCGTTTCCTATATTTACTCACAAAGACGAGAGGATATAAGACTGTCGGTAAATTCGTCTATTGAAGCATCGTATATGAGAAGCAAAAGTTTTGATAAACTATTTTTTATAGTCAAATTTATGTCGCATGAAGTAACCGATTTAGAGCCAGTTTTCGAGTTTTTAAGCAGGCAGAATGCATCTATAAATAATTCATGGGAAGTACGCTATATTTCTTTCATATGGTTATCCCTCATATGCATGATTCCTTTTGACTTGAAGAAAATAGACAGTGCAAATCAGTCACAGGTAAAGGAAGAGAGAGAAAAGATTTATCTTCTTGATGTTAGCTAACCTTTTTTTTTTTTTGGTCAGGAACCATTGATTATCAAGATGTTGAATTTATGCAAGAGGTACATTCGTTCTACGGGTAAAGAAAGAGATGGTGCAAGTCTTCTAGTTGCAAGATTATTATCTCGACAAGATTTATCTGATGACTATCTTATTCCCTTCATCGAATGGTCCAAAGAAAGGCTGATGGATGGGACAGACGTGTTTGAAGTGGCGGGTATCCTTCAAAGCTTTTGCTTCATATATCAACTCTCACCACGTCTAGTGCTTTTACCTACTCTTGATGAACATATTTTACCGCTATTGACAATGCCATTCTTTGATGAATATGCCAACAATTCCTTAATTAGAAAACTAAGGACCAAACTAACACAACGTGTCGGTCTTGCCTATTTAAAGCCAAAGGTGGCAAAATGGAGATATCAAAGAGGAAGTCGCTCATTGAGAAATAACTTGGAAGGAAACACAAACACATCAAGCGCGAGAAAAGAAGAAGAGGAAGATGATGAGGATGAGGATGATATTTCGGAAAGTTTGGAGATAATTATTGAGATATTATTGAATGGATTAAGAGATAAAGACACAATTGTAAGATGGTCTGCAGCCAAAGGCATAGGAAGAATCACGCAAAGACTTCCTCAAGAGTTTGCAGAGGATGTTGTTAGTTCATTACTGGAGCTTTTTGAAGAAAACACATTTTTGAACAAGTCAACAAACATGTTGGATCTATCCGCTGTTTCCGATAGTACATGGCACGGTGCATCGCTTGCAGTGGCTGAATTAGCAAGACGAGGATTGCTTTTACCTGAAAGATTAAAAGAAACCATTCCATGGATCATCAAGGTAATTGGTTATACAAAACATTCACAGCATTACTTATTTGTTTTGTAGGGTTTAAAATTTGATATTAAACGAGGATCTCATTCAATTGGAGCGCACGTCAGAGATGCATGCTGTTATGTTTGTTGGGCATTTGCAAGAGCCTATGCTCCTGAAATTATCAAACCTTTTGTAAAAGAAATTGCACAAAACTTGGTTGTAGTCTCTGTTTTTGACAGAGAAATCAACGTTCGTCGAGCAAGTAGTGCTGCTTTTCAAGAAAACGTGGGAAGACAAGGCATTTTCCCACACGGTATCGAGATTATTCAAGTGGCCGATTATTTCTCGTTAGGCAACAGAAACAATTCATTCTTGAGTATAGCAGCAGAAATTGCAAAGTAAAAACAAGTGACAGGATGCGTTTCTTTGAAAAAATACAGCGACTAAAATACAATATTTACATAGATTTGAAGAATACAGATATCATTTGATTCATCATTTAATAACAGTGACAGCTAAACACTGGGATAAGGCAATGCGAGTACTTGCATCAAAAGCTTTGTATAATTTAGTTCCATTAGACCCTTCGTATTTTATAAGTACATGTCTTCCTATGTTGGTACAGTTCTTTCTTTAAAAAAAAAAAAAAAAAAAAAAAAAAAAAAAAAAAAAAAAGGAAAAAGGCATATAGAACTTACACTTAAATAGACGCCCTCTACAACAAGTAGTGATATGCAACTATCACATGGTGCCCTATTGGCTACCGCTGAAATATCGCTCTCTTTGTGGGAGACAAACAATCAAGATGTTCGGGCTTCATATCTCCAACAAAGCGCCTCACTTGTGCCTATCATTTCTAATTTACCCACACGATCACTTACAACATTCGGATCTGAACATATACGAGAAGCTGCCTGTCATCTAATTACCTGTCTGTGTACAACAAATCTTGCTTTTGATACACATATTTCTTGTATAAAGAAGGTAGTCTGGACCTCATTGGAACGAAAAGAAGAGAATGTCCAAGAGTTTGCAGTAACAGCATTTGGAGCAATAGCTAAAGCCTACGGCGTTGAAAAACAAGAAATAGATGAAATTCTTTGTAAGGTGGAGGTATCAAACCCAATGTTTTATGGCAGACGAGGATTCGCGCTTGCCCTTGGCACTTTGGACTACCGGGAATACAAAGATTGGATGCATGATGTTTTGATTCAGCTATGCAAAGCTTCACAAGCTCAAGTAAAGCGCTGTCAACTTTTTATCTAAAAACAGCATATATTAACTATTGATTTTCTAGCAAGATCATCAAGCAAATGATGCAGAAGCCAAAAGAAACTCAGTTTTGGGATTATCACAAATTTTACTTGGACTTGATGAAGATTTGAAAAAAGGTAGTCAATCAAAGCAATTCCATAGAGGGAGCGATCTCACATTTCGTTACATATAGTTATCTCTTATGATGATTTTCAATACTTGATGACATCTCTCACACAATGTTTGAATGATTATAGTGTAGATCAGCGAGGGGATGTGGGCTCCTGGGTCCGTATAGCAACCATGAAATTACTTGATTTTCTGCTGCCATGTGTATCTAGATTAGATTCATTGGAAGATAGTAACACAAAGTATTTGAGTGAGAAAACCACGGCTGTTTTTATATCTGCCTTATTAAAGCAGAGTGTCGAGCGTATCGATAAAGTGAGGGCATGTGCAGGCAAAGTGCTGTGCAATTTAATCTTTGAAAATGTAGATATAAGCATGCCAGCTAAGGAAGATTTGGTAAATTCTATTCACAGGTAGGAAGATAGAATTTTGTTTTGTTTTGTGTTTGTTTGACCCGAATGTATAGGGATCTTAATTGGTCAGCCCCATCTGATGTATATCCAGTTATGGTTTCTTTACTAAAGATACCTGAATACAGACTTGAGTTATTGACTGGACTCATTACCAGTGCAGGAGGACTGACAGAATCGTTGGTAAAGAAAGAGGAATGATATCATCATTTCTTGTTTTTAAACCCAAAGAATTAAAACATTAGGTTCGTCATTCTAGCACATGCTTAATAGATTACATGGACAGTTTACCTGCTGAAGATACCACAAACACTTCCCTAGAGTCCTTATTTAAGGTGTTCATTGATATATTTGCAAAATACGAGAAACAAGACCGTGTTACTATACCACTTTTAGATGTCACTGGACTTTTATATGAATCTGGAACATTGTTAAATATCACAGACGAAAAGCTGTAATTATCTTGGACAATATACTGCATTTTATAACTAATTTTAAATAACCTCCATTCTTTTACCTCTAGGCACTCAAAATTATTTCTACAAACTAAGAAAGAAACTTTTAAATGCAAAAATGTTCGCAAATTACTATCTTCGATTAAAGTGTAAATATAAGTTGTATACTTGTAGAAGAAAACAAAAAAAAAGATAAAGTGCTAAACAGATCTTTTGCTATAGATATATTGGTTTAGCATCTATAGATGATTCTCAGGTCAAAGTAAAGGCTATGCAACAGTTACTCTCTTTTCTTGTCCATTCATTCCCTAGGGTAAGAATATGAATATAAGCAAATTTATTCATATTTACTCCTTTTTTATACAGATTCGCATTGAAGTATCAGATCAGTTGTTCACTCAACTTTCAGTTTCTGAAGAAGATTATTCAGAAGCGATGGATATTATCACTGGAACAGATTGGTATATTTTTAAAGTGAGCAAAGCCAATCCCTGCTTAACTTGTTTTATTTAACAAATAGGACACAATATTTGGAGAACGTGAAAGCAAAGCGGGATCAATTATATCCTTTATTGAATATCCCAAAGCCTGTGTTAATGAAAAAGCCGGCTTAGTATTATTATGTTTGAGTCCAATGTGTAAAAGGTTTTACTTCTTTCTAGGATAAATGCTTTATACAGTACATTTACACTCATAGTGATATTATTGTTAAATTACATAAACAAGCTCATTAATAAATATGCTTTTCTTTTTCTTTCTTCTCCATTGCTCTTGAGCAAAGACAAAAATTTATACGTTAAACTTATGTTTTCAATTTCTGCTACTAAGCATTCATCCAATTGTTTGAGCAGGAAATCAACTTCCAAGTAAAAAGAAGATGCTAGGTATTGCTCTAATTTTTAATTATTAAGAGTGTCCAAATTGACTGATAAAAATGTACCTACAGAGAGTGATAATAACATATCAAAATGAAGTACTTCCAAAAGGAGAATGTTTGCTCTATATCATGTTTTTATGAGTAGCAAATTAAAAAAAATAGGAAGAGGTCTTTTCCATTAGGGTGTAGAGTTTTCCAGTATTTCATTAAATTGTTTATATACAATATTGTTTAGCAAACAGACTTTTATTTCTCGTTAATGCCTTCGCTTAATCGGATCAATGGGCAACTCATTTTGTCCGAAAAAGGTCACTTGCTGCAACAAATTTATGTCAATTCAAAAGACCATTCTTTTTTGTTGATACTTTTTTATTAACAAAAATGGGGCTCAAAGACAAACTTAGTACTTTAGTTCACGGACAACAACCTCCTACTTACGAAAAAAAAAAACATTATGATTTTGGTGATGATTTAGGCAAGTTTTGTTCATTTGCAAGTTTTGATTATGTATTTATTCTCATAAAAGGTAGTGGATCGTATGGGTATGTAAGAAAAGCAACCCGTATAGCCGACAATATACCAGTTGCAATAAAGATCATTCCAAAAAGTAAACTACATGGCAAACTTGAAATGGTTCATTCCGAAATGAAAGTACTTGAAGGGCTTTCACATCCCAATGTCATTGGCTTTTATGATTGGTTTGAATCTCGGTAAACCTTTTAGGAATCTCTTTCCGCAAAGATCTTAATTTTTTTTTTAGTGAAAAGTTTTATTTAATATTTGAATTGTAAGTTGTAAAAAAAAAATGGGAACCGTTTATTTTAAATCTTTTTTTAGAGCAACTGGAGGAGAACTGTTTGATCGTTTATTTGATAGAGGAAAATTTACTGAGAAAGATGCTGTCAAAATAATGCGATCAGTTTTAAAAGGATTAGATTATCTTCATAAGCATAATATTGTCCACAGAGGTAATTCCTTTTTTTTTATTATTATTATTTTCTAGTAGTCTTAGTGGCTTACCATTTTTTAGATATGAAGTTGGAGAATCTAGTATTCAAAAGTATGGAGCAGGATGCTGACTTGGCTATTTGCGATTTTGGGTAACATGTAGAAAATCACAACAAAAACATGAATGCACTCCTCTTACTGTCTTTAAAGTATTGCTAAAATGATAAAAGATGACGATGATGGACTTCATACTATATGTGGTTCACCCGGTTATGTTGGTAAGAATATAAAAAATGCAAATTCAGTTATTTGCTTACATGAATAGCAAATAGCACCTGAAGTATTGCTAAAGAAGACATATAGTTTCCCAGTTGATATATGGGCTATTGGGTAGTAACAATAGTAGTACTATAAAACACAGTTTTTTATTGCGAATTCTAATGTGTTTTTGTAGGGTTATCGCATATACACTGTAAGAAGACTAAAGTCTATTAATTTCAAGAGTATAATACATAAGCTAAGCTTTTAATAGTCTCTGTGGCTATCAGCCATTTCAAGGAGAATCACAAATAGAATTATTTGACGAAATAACAAGTGGTAGATATGAATTTCATTGGAGATATTGGCAAAATGTCTCAGAAGAAGGTAAAAACAATTGATCTTTTATAAACTAAAATTAATCTTCTTATTTTCTCTTGATTAGCAAGATCTTTTATACAAAAGTGCCTTACACTAAATCCAAACAAAAGACCAACAGCAGCAGAGGCTTTAAATGATATCTGGATAACAGGTGATCGAGCTAAAGATGTAAACCTTTTGGATACAGTTCGAGAAAACTTTAATGCGCGTCAGACCTTTAGGGGTGCTGTAAGCGCTATTAGAGTTATGAATCGAATTAGATCACACTCTACTATGGAGGGAACTAGCTAATTTTTCTTGTAATGAGTAACGATTACATAAATGAAAAATTAAAAAAACAAATTAAATTCTGTTCATGTTATACATTATCAAATATTATCTTTATTAGTCTTCTAGATTCATTACACAAAAAAAAAGTATTTTTCCATCAAAGAAATAATGTAAGTTTAAGTTTAGTTTGTGTCATACAATTTGGCAGCACGTTTTTTTTTTTCTTTCTTTTTGAAATAATACATTGATAATTAATTTTTGTAAATAATGCAACTATAATGTTACACGGTAGCACCAAAAAGCTTGCGAGTTATGAAGTTCATTTATTTACAATTTTGCTTTAAAAAAAATGCAATTTAATCAGATTTTTCTATACGGGGAACAAGAAAATTTGAGTCTAACTCTGATTGATTGCGGATACACTGCTGACTTTGTTCTTCTACTTCCAACACTCTCTCTAGTCCTTCAGCTGGCTTTTTTAATGATGAATTGGTGTTTATAAGGCTTGAATTAATATAATGGCTTATGTAGCTTAGGTTTTCAGATGATTTTTGATAACGTGGGTGACGTACAGCACGATAACAAAAATGAGCAAAAGTAGTATAAGCACGCTGGCATACAGACTTGTCCTTGACAACCTCCGGTATCATAAACCAGTTGTGAACACAATCCTCAACCACTGTTTCCCAGTTTACGCTGTCATCTTTTGCTTTTTTGGCCAAATCAAGAGCATCATCACGCAAGACTTCTTTATTGCCAACATACATCAGCACCTGTTCCGGCAAAAATGAACGAAATCCAGTTTCCAACTTTGCTATCCCTAAAATCTGATTGGCATCTTGAGAGGAATCATGATTCGAAGATTTAAAATAATCTTTCTTGATGACAGTAGCAGTGTATTGTGAAACATAATCATATTCGATATTCGCTTGCCATGAAGCCGAATCAGTTTCATCAGTCACAATAGGAGAACTAAGAACGACAGCGGCTGGTCGAGGCAATTCATTTAAAGGAGGGGCAATGTCTTCTGTACTTTTGTCCACTTTATCAGTGACAATTTCAAACATACTTGGGTCATGAGTAACAAAAAGCATTTCTAAAATTAGGGAAGCACCAGAACAATCACCAACAGCAACAATCTTTTGTGGATTAACATTTAAAGTTCTTGTTAGACTTTCATAGGCTCTTACAACGTCCTCTACAGGAGCTGGATAGTTGTACTCTGGCGCTAAACGATAATCAACAGACATTATGATTGCTTCCATTCCAAAATTATATTTCAATAATTTAAGCCATTCAATATACGTATCCATATACATCGTACAGGAACCAACTCTAAATCCACCACCTATGAGCTGTTAATGCAAGTATTATATGCTGTGCCACATAAACTACAAACCGTGTACATTAAAAATAACAATGTCAGCATCTTGTATTCTTTTATATAATTCTTCATTATCTAATCGGTTCACATCCTCACCAATCCAGCAACCAGACCATTCATTATTCCAAGCTACTTTTTTTATCCAAGGCTTATGAGAAGAGCGAGGTTTTGCTAGATCATTTAGTATTAATCTTGCTGCAGACACTGGCAAAGAGAAAGTTTTTCTTAATATATGGATTGTAGTTCCTGGTGGTATTTTATTTAATGCGCCTCTTAATGAGTTCATTTTTATACACGAAAAGAGAAAGAAAGAAAAAGTATTTTAATAAAAAAATATGAATGCATTTTTTGATTTTCAAACTTAATCTTTC
This sequence comes from Rhizopus delemar RA 99-880, assembly GCF_000149305.1. Lineage (NCBI taxonomy): Eukaryota > Fungi > Mucoromycota > Mucoromycetes > Mucorales > Rhizopodaceae > Rhizopus > Rhizopus delemar. The sequence continues at coordinate 677,700 of NW_027137834.1, forward strand.
TTGTGTTATCGTATCACAAAAGTGTATGGAGATCGTAAACAAATGGTATTAGTACAAAATGTGGAGGTTCTTTAAAATTTTTGTTTCAAACTCTATTTCTATTCTTTTATTATTAAGAGCTATTCTTGTAAAAAATTATAGTTTTTTATTTAAAAAGAAAGAGGGAGAGAGAGGTATGTATGTATATAAATGTATAAAGAATCATTATTTATGCTAGAGGAGCGCCAATAAAGTTAGACATCCATGAGTTATGTTTCATATTATTATGTTTTTCGGTATCATTATTGTTATTTACATTGCTATTCTCGATTACAATACCGCCTCCTCTTAAAGGCTTAGCTATTCTACTAATGTTCAATAGTTGTAAAGCTGGTTGATTTGATTTCTGTATCCTTGCTTGTCCTAATCTTTCTCTAACAGCTTGAAGTTGTGCTTCGAACTTTTGATTTTGATGAAGCAGCTTCTCTTGTGCATCTCCTAACAAGGTTTCTAAGTTTTGAATGCGTTCATTTTTTGCAATCAGTTTGCGATCTGCCAAAGCAACCTCTTTCTTTAGTGTGTCATTTTGTTCAACAAGCTAATGCATAGTTTTAATACTTGTATACTCTGATTATGCTTTTTTCTTACCTGCTTTTGCACATTACATAAATGTTCAAGATCTCTAACAAGGAATGCCATATTTTTTTGCTGTCGTTTATTGCTACTTGCTTTTAATACATTGTTGTATTGTTCACGCGTCTCATCCAAGGACAATTCCAACTCTACAACTTTTTCACAGCGTAATTGAAGATCTCTCATTAATGCTTTCTTCGTCATTTCAAATTCAGCTAATTGTTGTGCCATGACCTTTCTCATGCGTTCAAGATCTTTCTCTTTTTTGCTGATATCAGTAGGCCTCTGTTGAGCTTGCTCTGACAGGAGAGTCTAATTTAAGTCAGAAAAACAAGCTACAATTCATGTAATCTTTTATTTACCTGAAGTTGATTGTTAGCTGCCTTCAATTCATTGATGGTCATACTTAATTTAGAATGTTCACTTGTTATATGTTCCAGTTCTAATCTAAGTCGATCGATTTCTCTCTGTTGAATTTCTTTTTTAGCAACAAATTGATGCTCTAATTTAGCCTATAACACAAGTATCAATTTTTCTGATCGAATGAAGCTCATAACCTACCTTGAGAGTACCAAGAGTTTCATCAACATCGATACTCTTTTGAATTTGAAATTCCTCCTCTGCAATTGTTCTATCTAAAAATTCTTCATACTCACGTTCAAGATTGGCAAATTTCGCTTCAAACTCCAACTTCTTTTGTTCAATCGCTTGCTTTTCCTGTATCAAGTTATCAATTATCTTTGTGTGTTGTTCAACCAATACACGAGAATCAAAAAGATCTCGTTTCAATGACACAAGTTCGTCTACAGTGAGATCATTTCCGTCTAATTCCAACCTAATAATGGCATCTCTTATTTGTCGCTCTTTTTCTGATATTTCATTGGATACATCAAATCCAGACATGATTTCAGCTACTTTTTCTGCCTTCTTCTTTTCTTTGTTGCTTTGGCTCGCTTTATTTTGAGCATTCTTGATTTCTACCAAACTTTTCTTGAGCTCTTCCAGTTCAGAAATTAATTCTTGATTGGCTTCTCTTAAAGAATCGACTGTGATGGCATTCTCCTTGCTTTCAAACGATACCTTTTGCAGCAGAAGCCGTAATTGACTTAGTTCGGACGTCATTGTTTGATTTTCTTCTGCGGTTGCTTTCTCTTGTTCCTTGTAATAATTCATTTCTTCTTTGAGTGACTCTAGGAATTTTTCGCGGTTGGCTAATTCTGTTTCCTTTTCTGTAATTTGATCCATCAACTCATTTTCTCTTCTCAAAAACTCATCTCGTTCGTCTTTCTCGAGCACAATCGCAGGTGTCACAGGTCGAGAGAAGTCATCGGAAGGTAAAGGACTTTTAAAACCAGAAGCAGGAGGTAAAGCATTAAAATCTCCTCTCGTGACTTTGTCCATGGTCACCCATTTGTCTTCAGGCACCACTTGACCCGATCTCCAAATGCCAACTTCACCTTCCAAAGCAGCAATATAAGTTTTAAAGGTGATCGTCTCTGTCTTGACTTTTTTAAGGAGGGCTTTGAGCTCGGTAGGTGAAAGATCCGCATTAACTTTAGCTTTATTCTTGATCGTTTTGGCCCTCATACCGAAACGTAAAGTAGATAGTGTTTCAGCCTCATTGTACGACGATGGAGAACAGTTGATGATGAGTGTCGTGCGTGAATTACCACCCAAAGACTCTTGCAAGATACGGGTTAATTTAGAATCTCTATAAGGGATGTGACTTGACTATGCAACCTATGAGTCACTGTGCATATTTTGTTTAGTGAAGAGCCCACCTTTCCGTCTGTGAGAGCATTAATGACCATACCGAGAGCAGTCAAGGATTTATTGATCTTTTTAGCCTCCTCCAATGTCTGACCTGATGCGCCTGTCTTGCCTACTTTTTCTGATCCCGCCAAATCAACCAAATAGAGTTTACCACTTTTGGCAGCTCCGGTGTCAATGTTCTTTTGTGTGATGGTGACAACAACAATTGAGTGACTTCGAGAACTTTCAGCGTTCATGTTGGTTGCTGACACAACACGATTGGCACTACCATTTCTCATGACCTCATACACATCGTCTTGTGAACCTACATAAACTTCCAACAATCCTTTTACATAAACCCCATGTGTCTTATCTTCATGAATAGGTAAATTATCCTGAGAGGCTATAAGAAAATTAGTAAATAAAAAGAAGGAGAGTCTTGAACATTTTGCATGTCCAACTTTACGGTTCAATAAATCTCGCACTTTTTTCCATATAGATTTCCATAAAAGATACTTTGACAGTGAATTCTAAGTTACTAGGAGCAGCCATAATACTCGTGAATATTTGCTCAACAATACGAGGAATGATACCCTTTGTATTTTCATCATCAATGTCTGCACCCTTTGTGCGTATAATATAAATGGCGAGTTATAAATAATATATAAGGTGGTTACCATCATTGTAAACGTCTTTCCTGAACCTGTTTGACCATATGCAAAGACTGTTCCATTGTAACCAGCAGTAACATCTAATAACGCATATTAGAGTACTGAATATCGTTTGAAAAAATATCATTTTACCGTCTACAATGGTTTTAATAGAATACTCAAATACATCTTTTTGTGGTGTCTTCATCCCAAATACCTTATCAAATGAGAAACTACCTTGAAAGTCTTTCCCCTGAAATAATCGTTATTTCTATAGAAAATTCTTGCTTTTTTTTTCTTTATACCTTCAATGCTATCTGAGTTCCTTCAACATCAATATCAATAATAGGTACACCACCTTCTCTTATTTCTAAAGCATTTTGGGGTCGAAACCTACATACAACCTTTATGTTGTTTGACATTACGTTTTAATAAAGAAAAAAAGAGAGAGTGAAAGTAAAAGAGAGATGTGTATTGAAATGAATTCAAATAAGTTGGATGTCCGCATTTTTTAACTATATTCCAAAAGTAGAATAAATTGTAATACAGTACTTTCAAGTGTCGAAATAAATTCTAACAGAATTGGTTGAGACACTCAAATAAAAATTATGAAATATGGTTGCCTTATCTTCTTTTGTTTAAAAATTGTTTCTAATGTCATAATATATATAATTGATCTTCTTTTTCGCTCGATCAACACCGCAAATATGGGCTTCGATTCAATGAACCAAAATGATCAATTTCTGGCTATGCAGCAGAGACTACTTGAACTAGATACACAAGTGTCAGGCCTACGATGACACACATATCTTTACTCCACAAAATCGTCTTTTGGCGGCCCAATGAAGAGCTTCCAGTTTCCTTGACTCTGAACTCTTTGTTTATCCAGTGAACACAAGTTGAATCCTCCATTTTTTAATCTCATCCTCCCAATGATCTTTGCTGGCTCCCATCTTTTCAAAATCTGTAGGATTAAATGAATAAAATCTAGTTGCTGAAGTTGACATGACTAAATGAAATGAGTATTGCTAGTTCTAAAATTAAAAAAACGCTAAGTAAAATATTTAGGGTATATGTGGCCCTTTTTGTAGATGTATGACCTTTTTTATTTTTTCGCTTTTGTCATTTTGGGGGGGGCCAATATAAAGGAATGCAGGTTAGATAGATGTAGAGGTATCTTATCATCACATATAAATTTGAGTTCATGAAGGATAGTACATATGGTTTGCTAGTGAAAGAATTAAGAAATCACACTATAATAGGGCCTAAGATCGACAGGTAGTAAAAATGTTGAAAAGGAACGACAATGGATCTATGATAGATGCAGGCATTTGTAAAACTTTTGTAAGCCGTTAACGGGTATGCTTTGGGCAAGGTTTAGAGTTTCGACAAGCCAATCAGCCAAGGCTCCAATAGATACAACGGTTGCATTCGATATGGGATATCGGCAGCCAAAGAAGAGGATCGATACATAAAGATGAGTGACAGATAGAATATACAAATTTATTTAAAGCAAAAAAAAAAAAAAAAAAAAAAAAAAAAAAAAAAAAAAAAAAAAAAAAAGATCTTATTTTGTAAAAAGATCCTTTTCAGATCATTTTGATTGATAAAGACCGGTATAATAGCCTGCGTAGTACCAGGCCATGATTAAATTTGAAAAATCATCTAAAGTCTGGATAAGAAACATAAAAGTTATGTTGAATAATGAAACTTACCTTGTTCTGTTCCTGAAGAAGTTGCTTTAAATGACGAATCAAAGTTACTATTTATCCCTGGTGTCTCCTTTTTGTTTGTTAAAGAAGAATCAAAACATCAAACTGTTTAGACTTACTCTATTTTGGTTTGTTTCGTAATTCTTAGTTGGTTGTTTAAAAGCCTTCTAATATATACTTAATATATAATCAAGACTACTGTATTAGAAATCACCTTTTTTGCATTCCCTTCCTTCACAGTTTCACTTTTCCTTTTTTTACTAATAATTGCCTTTGTTATGAATTTTATGTTTTCTTCAAAGAATTTAATATTACCTATTTGTTTTGGTAGGATGCTCTTCTATATTTGAATATTGGGTCTAACAAGCGATTCTGCTATTAGATCCAAACAGTAATTTAACACAGCATTTTTATTTTATTTTTTTTTTACTCTGTAAAGTTCAACAGTTTTATCCCAGTGCTCAATGAGCTCTGAATCGTCCCAAAATTCATCATACTACAATGCATGATTATAAGGAAATTGAAAACAGAAATGTTAGTACTTGAAGTCTACCTTAGTTTGGCCAGAAGAAAATATGACTGTACCAACTGCAACATCATCCTCAGCGCTTTTTGAGTGATCACCCTTTATTGCTCTTCTTTTTGACATTAAAATTAAAAAAGAAAGGAAAATAGTAAAGCAGATGTGACTGAATTGCCGTTAAAATATTAAATTTGAACGGATATAGTAAGACAGTTATTAAGGTGTTCAATAGATAATGTTCTTTATTTCACTATAAAAATTTATCATGACTTTAAGCAAGTCTTTCAATCATAATGGTATTTTTAGTTCAAACACGAAACTTCAAAGTGACTTAATCTAAGCCACATTTTAGCTTCGAAAGAGACTATGGAAGTTTTTTAAGCTCACTGAGGGGAGCGGGGGTCCCAGAAATAGCTTTCCTTTTCATTTTAAAACATGTCTCAACAACTCCAATTTTCAGAGAACGACCAACGTGAACTTGGACAAGTATGCAATTAAAACTAATATAGACCTTACAGAAAAGCTAAAACAAAACATTAGTTCCTTGAAGCCGAACAAGCCAAGGCTCGTGTTCAACAGACTGTACATTCTTTAACAGATAACTGTTGGGTAAATAAAACAAAATAAGCAAGTAGGAAAAAAGGGTATTTATTATCAACAATAGGACAAGTGTATTAACAAGGTTAACAACAAGTTGGATCGCAGTGAAGAAGCTTGCTTAGCCAACTGTGTCGATCGTTTTCTTGATACTAGCTTATTCATTGTTAAGAGACTTGAAGAGTTAAGAAACAGCGCCATGTAAATACTGACAAAAGGGGCGCTTTAATCTACTTAATGTCGACTTTTATGTAAAATAAAAAAAGAAAACATTACAGAATATTTTACAAAACGAAGATTTGATTCAGTCATGTGTGGCATTTTTTTTACCAGTCAAACAGATATATTTTCTTGGGAATAACAACCAATGTTCAAATAAAAGTAAAGTTGCTCAATGCAAAATAAAACATGTACTTGATATACAATATTACAAAATTGTTTGGAGGATAAAGATTTAAAGCGTCTATACGCAAAACTTTACATATAAAGAAGCATTCTATCTGGTTTTAACTGATACAGAAAGGGATTATTAACTCTAATGTGTCCTATAAGAGTCAAAATAATTACTTGGATTGTGTTATTATTTTCACTATAGTTTTTTCATTTTAAATTCAGACAAGATCCATCAAAGGAAGAAAAGGAGAACAAAAAATCCCTTAGAGAACAAGGGCAAAAAAGGTGAAAGGAAAATAGATGATAAAGGAATCAAGAAGTTAAGGATGATATCTGAACCAACGAAGGAAGCGTTCACCAAGAAAAGCGGTAATCTGAGGGAGACAGTCATGTTGCTTTGTCAAAATAAAGCAAAATCAAGCATAAAATAAGCCAAGACGCAATCCATTGTGGGCAACAAAGGAGTGTGTGGGAACTTATCAAAAAGGAATGAGAAAGAATCAGGAATAGTTACAGGGGAGCAAAACTGTTGATGCCTATTGAGACAATTGATAACATGTGAATGTGTAAGCATGCACGAGGGATATCTTGGGCATGACTCTGGTTTGTCTCCAGTTTATAATTATTATAAGTGTGCCTACAATTTTGGGGGAAGGTGTATACCAGAACAATTTAAAAAAGAATACAATTGTTTTACATTTTAACTTGTGCATCATGCTCTGGATTTTAGGCAATTAATTTGATCTATTTACATCAGTAGAGTTTATAGCAAAAGATGGACTGTAATTTTTACTGCTTTTTTTAAATTTTTCTCAATAAACAGCATTTGATGCTGACAGTTGATAAATTTCTGGTGAAGAAAAAAAAAGCCTAAATAAAGAAGAACCAGCCGATTTAAAACATAACAAAGCTAGAAACAAAACTTAAAGAATAATTCCTTTAATTTAGAACATCAATCCAGCCTCAATTTAGTATCACAACGCACATGGCATATAATCATAAATCCAACGCCATGGCTTTTCTAAAGTTTTAGTAAACTTTTTCTTAGAATATTTCGAATGTTTGTTCTATTATGCGCGAAATCATTGGTATATTAGTGAGATTTACATATATAATATACACAAACAAGTACAGATCTTTGTCTCATTACCATGTTTTGGCATGACAATGCGATACAGTCGTATTGCCCTAGACTAAACCTTTGCAAATGAGTTTGAATAGAAACAGATCCTGATAATTGGTAACTACTCTAAATAATATGTTTCAGTTTATATATAGACAATTTGTTACTAGTACCTGATTATAATATTCTTCTTGTATATGTCAAATCATATTGATCACAACTATCCTTTGCCATCAAATCCCAAGTCCTGCTTAAGCTAACATAAATAGTCTTCAAATCTTTCTTTAATAAAAGTATTCGACTATAGAACTTTATTCAATATCATTGATTCTTTCTTATTTTTTAATTTTAAAAATTTTCACTCTATCATTAAATTTAGATTGGTATTTAGCTTTTAAACATATTTTATTGAGCACTTGTTGCACCAGGCAACAAACTAAAATGTCAACAACAACAAAAAAAAGGACACAACAGGAACGACAGGAACAACGGCAACAACGGCCAACAGCAGCAACAAAAACCAAAAACAGCTACAAAAGCAACAGCAGCAACAACCAGCAACAACCAGCAACAACAAAACCAACAGCAACAGCAGCAACTAAAAAGCAATGCCAGCAAGATAACAAAACAGCGGCAATCCAACAAAACAAGCAAGAAAAAGAGGAGAAGAAGATGAAAAAAGGAGACACGAGTCGGCCAAGCAAAGAAAGAAAGAAGGCAGAAAGCAATCTAAGATTACTTTCATACCTTCTGTTCCTTGCTTGGTCGATCTCTTCCTTCATCATCATCCTCTCTCTTTCTCTTCAACTGCTGGCGGAATGGTTCCGCTTCACAGCTGCCGATTCTTCGTCTCTTGTTTGGGCCGGCCAAACGTGAATTTAGGCGACCCAAACAAGGCTCATCATCTGCCTCTCTCTCTCGCTTGATTGGGAGGCCGTGCTTTGCTATCTTGCGGCACTCCAACTCATGAGCAACGGCTTGTTGGGCCTTGGGCTGTTCAGGGATGGTAAGAAGCCCAACAAGCCTATGACCAAGCCTAAGGAAAAAAAGATGTCAGAATGTTGTTTAAATGCAAATGCTTTTTAAAATCTTACCTATCCACCAGCAAATCTCTTAGAAGATCACGCCCTTCAATGAGGGGTGATTCTTTCATTTTTTCAAGCGTGATTATAAACGTTCTAGCAAGTTTTTTTAAGATAGACATTTTTTAAGAAGAGATAAAGAAAAAAAGAGGAAAAAAGGTTTTGAAAAGAAACATAAATAAACAAAAGAGGGATAACTGCCATTGTTGTGTAACTGTTCTTCCATTCCAGAATTTCCTTTCTTTACTTTGATCATCACCAATTAAAACTATTTGTTTTGTTTACTTTTAGATGGTCAAGTTGGCGTAAAATAGACAAATATTCACAGTTATAGGCATTTTTTACTTTATAATCATCACCACGACTCCAACCATAATGAATAGAGTATGTATTTGATACCTTAAAGGTAGTAAAGAGCTCACTTTATTTTATCCTCAAATATGTGATTGACATAAGGTTTGAATGGTTACACAATTCGTATGATTTTCATGAAACAAACTAGTCTGTGTACAGTCTTTTTTTTTTTATTATTATTTTTAGCTTACTTTCATGCTTTTTGATTTATGTGAATTACAATAACACCTTATTTTTGAATATTTGTGCTTGTTGTTTTATTTGTTTTCTTTTTTTTTTTTTTGAAAAGGAAGAAGGGATGGAAGAGGGAAACCAGCAGCCAAAAAGGTTAGCAAAGAGTTACACAAATAAGGGTCCAGGGAAAAAAGAAAGCAATTCAGGGTATGTTTAAAATAACAAGACTAGCGCGGAAAAAGAAAAAAAGGGAAATAATAATTAATTGCTTCGGAACTTTTAAACTCTAAAATCATTTTATTAAAGTGTACCGATACACATCTGATGACTTTTCAGAGGTACATGCACACAGAGAGAGATCTCATTTTACCTTTGCACTAATATTGGAGTGGTGAGAACATCATTTGAACTTAAAGATGTTTTTCATATTAAACATCCTTTAATAATCCTATTACCATTATTTGAATAAAATGTACTCTTGTCGTAAAGCTGCTATGATTAGCTTCTTTTTTTTCGTTTTTTTTTTTTTTTTTTGGAGATTGTTTCTCTTATGAGTTTGTCTCGTATATTCTGTCCAAATCATCAACTATTTGTTCTTCTTCACAATGTATGCTCTCACCATTCAATCTTTTCTGAACTGTGTCCGATTAATTTATTAAGTGGTCAATACTTTTTTTGTAACTACTAGCAGCTAAAGAAAATATTTCAAAGCGGTAAAGGTCTATTTTCATTATATTTGAAAA